>NC_136263.1:40578430-40997284 GCF_964187855.1 Myxine glutinosa
ATTTCGGGCCCTCATGGCCGGTTCCAGCAGAGGGGCCATGTCCCAACCCATGGGGTCCATAAGTGGTGCTCGGCCACAGACATGTGGTCCATAATGTGGTGCATCGATGCAGACAGCTGGTTCTGGGAATTCCGGGCGCACAATGGAGGACTCACGCACGCTCCCCTCGGCACCCAATGGCGCACAGGTCATGTGGGAGACAAAAGAGACAATTGAGCGAGGGGTTAAGGTCACAAGGGTACACATCAATAAGGCAATGCAAGGCGAAATGCGTACGGAGGGCGAAGTGAGAAAGCTCGTCCCTACCGTACGTCACCCCCCTGTCACCTACACTACCCTTGCCCTTACCCCATATTTACAAAATCTACCCATTTACAAATTCGTCACTACTGTCACGTCTTCCCCATATTTCTCCTATACCAAATTCGTCTCCACAATCCCTCTACTTCAAAATTTGCCATCACCAAATTCATCATCAATCCTCATAAGGAGGAAGAGATGGAACATCAAAGCACAATGTCACACCCACGTCATGATGCGTCTCACAATCCAAACATTTGCATTAATGAAAAATAATAAAACATGGCATGGTGTGGAGTTCCTGTCACCTCAGGTGAGTGGATGCAGATGGTGCGAGGAGACTTCATCCTAACTACTTTCTAAATGACATTCACACACTTTACAGTACCCGGGGTCTCTCCCTGCCAATCCATTGGCCAACTTACACTATGGGTTCTAAAAACCAATTCCCATTGACCAAACTGTGGTGCTTCTCAATTTGGGGTCTCACTCCCCCGATTCATCTCCCGGTGCCCTCGCACAATTTCTGGGCTGCGACGTGTAGCTCTCCCAGCAGGTCTACCCACCTGCACACCTCCACCACTGTAGTTGCCACCCGAGCTTACCTAGCTCCTCACCCTAACCTAACTAACTGGGGAAAGCCCCTCCTGGCTCTGTCACCCCACTCGGTGCCCTCTGGCACTGGGCTACCCGGGTCCGTCCTCCGGATCCTCGGGCCCCATCCACAACAACTACTACCGGCTCCCAGAGCCCACCTGCGGCCTCACCTGGCCGACATCCTCACAGTGGTGGAGCGCCCAACCAACTACACACACTAACAGGCTACACGCCCAGCCATTTCCACAACACTAATGCACCCATCCAAAGCCCATTCTTTCACCCGCACCACAGATGCCAATATCCAACCACAATTTACCTGTACCCTCTACCTAACACCTACACTACCCGCCCCGGGTATCCGTGATGGGGGTCCACTCTTCCCCCATTCACACCTTCGCACCATCCACTCCACTCCACAATTTCCACCATACTCACTCCACGACCATCCATTCCAATACTCCATACCATTTATTCCATACACCTGTCCTCCATTCACCTGTCGTTGCACACCTGTGCAATCATACCTGGTGCCACCTGCACCCTCCTCCTCTTCCTGGACCAATTGGTCAACACAACACACATCACCATCACTCACTCATACACTGCTCCACACACCTGTTCAGTTGCACACCTGTGCAATCACACCTGTTCAATCCTCAAACACACGGCATCATCTCATCTAACTACTCCCCTCTGAAACTTGCGGGAGTCGTCCCTTTAAACTATTGCGCTCCCTCGTCATTATCATCCACACTAATCTACCTGCGTCCCCACTACAGGTATCCTTGTCACTAACTAACCTTAACGTTACCTATTGTCATCTTCGCTAGATCCCTACACACAATATCCTAACCCACCCGGGCTAGTTTTCACTGCCATAAACCCCATAAACCTAGTGCTCCTTTGCCCCCCCTCGCCGTGAGGGATGGTGGATTGCCCATCCCACCACATCGGGGAGGTCCCACTATCAATTTTGCTCGTCCAAATTCCAACCAATTCAAAAACTTTCCCATTTACTGCCAATTCTACCCACTATTATAAATTTCGTATCAAATCACTACCATCATCATCACAGTCCGCTATATCCTAGCCTCGGTGCGTCATGACATCATTAAACTCGGTTCGTAAAGCCGAGCAATGAATTCGGGTGGTTTGGTCACCTGCAGGTTGAATCCGTCCGGCTTTCGGTTCAAGGGAGGTGGTTTGGTTGGGCCGAGATTCCACGCACCATCTCGGCGCGGCACCTTGCGGTCCCGGGCCCGATGGCTCAATCTCCCCCGGTCGGAACCCCGTCCCCACGAGTCGGCACCGTTCCGCTTCCTCCAACTCGCCCTTGAACCGGACCGGTCGCCTCGCCCGACAAAGCCCGGACTCGACCGTGCGGGGCGGGGCCAAGCCCGAATCGGCAACGACGCTTCGAAGAGAAGCAACGCAGCATCGACCCGCGCCGGGCCTCGCACCCAACAAAGCACCCCGCGCCCCGAGTGCTCGCATCGGCTATCCGTCGCCCTAACCGCTAACCCGGTTACCGTCGATGCTTCACCTGCATGCTCACACGCATACGCTACCCCTTTCACCCTCACCAAACCCGGCGTTCCAACGCCGTCCGTACATTCCACCAACGTACTCCCTGTTACACACCACACCTCTCGCGCACACTCGCTGTTCGCACACTCCTTTAACACACCTCGCGCACCGTCTTGTGCACTCTCCCTCGGTACGTACTCCGTACCACTCACCATGGGCGTGCACTCTTGCATCCACCCACTAACGCGCTCAGATGGGCTCTCCCACTCTCGCGCTACTACCAACTCAGGTGTGCTTTCTCGCACACCTTCGCCGTTCATCCCATGCGTGCATCCTCGCACCCGCTCCACCACCAACTCACTCCTCATGTCACTCTCACCCTCGCACGTACACTCCGTACACCCCGACGTGCATTCTTGCTCGCACTCGGTTTCACTCCCACACGTTATAACACACCCACTCGCCGACGCACACTTTTTCCTCACATGCGTGCCATTTTTACTCACACGGGACCCCTCACCAACGCCCGGATGCTTCCTCGATCCCAAGCGCGTGAAAATTCTTTTGTCGCCAAACATCCTCTTACAAAATCTCCCCGCACAATATACAGCACGTCTCACCTTCGGGGTTCTTCTTCCTCCCTGCACCAAAACCTGCAAACTCTTTATTTGGTTAGTGCGTACATCATCATGATTTGAGCAGGGACTTTGCACATTTTCCATTTCTCCCTGCAATTCCCGGGCTACCTCCGTCATCTATCTATAATTCCAGTAATCTCTGTGTGTGTGTGTGTCTGTCTGTGTGTTTGTTTGTCTGTGACCGCTGTTTCTCGACAACCACGGGTCCGATATACTTGAAACTTGCCAGGTATATTGCTGGGGACCCGAGGATGTGCCTTTTCAAGGTTTCATATTAATCGGACAATTACTTACCGAGCGATGTCCAAAAAACGATTCAACCAATCAGAGAGCAGCGAACTAGCGCGTGTGCCGAACGTGGCGGACACACTCTGCCTCGGATGGCACATTTGAGAGCGTATTCATTTATTTCACGTTTGCAAACTATGTTGGCGCTATGTTGGCGTTAAACGATGTTTTAAAACTAATAAAAACGAATTTGCGATTCATTCGCTTTCCTGCGCGTTTGTGTACGCGATGGCGATTTCTTTACCAAACTCCGGAAGCCGTTCGCTTTGGACCGAACCATTTCATGTAAATAGAGGGGGGGGTTCTGTGGTCGTTGCGAATGGACCAAACCATTCATGTAAATAGAGGGGGGGGATTGTCACTGTACTCGCAAGCCGTTCGCCGTTCGCTTTGGCGTTGCGAATGGACCAAACCATTTCATGTAAATAGAGGGGGGGGATATAATTTTAGATAGATATATAGTACGGGCATATATATAGTACGGGCATGCCCTAGTCTCTTCAATTTTAATTCCCAGCACTGCTTTGTCTTTATTCACCTCGACGACCGCTGGCTTTAATAAAACACCTTCCTCTACCTCAGCGGTCGCCGGCTTTTCCAAACCCCGTGTCGCGATTTCTACCCCCGTCATTGTACCCGTGCTTTCCTCCGCTTCACTCAACCGGCGCTTCTCGATCCGCTTTACCTCCTCGTGCACCCCTGGGACCCTCTCGCCCAACTTGCGGTCTCTGTCCCTCTGCTCCCTTTCCTTCCTATCGGCCCTCATTCCGTTTATTGTTGCTTCAATTTGCTCACTCTGAGCCTCCATCCGGTTCCCCATTTGTCCCATTCGCTCACCCTGAGCATCCATTTTATTACTCAATTTCTCCCCGTTTATTCTCAGCATCTCGGCGAATTGCGCCATGAAGTCCCCCACATCAAAGCCCGCTGCTACGGTCACGGGCGCGGCAAAATTTGGTGCCGCTGTAACCACGTGCGCGAGGACGCCATTTTGTGCGTCTGATACTCCCTCAACCGCCTCCTCATTGCTCCCCTCCATTTGATCCTGGGTTACTCCTAACCCCTCCTCTCGCTCACCCACCGGCATCCGATCGCCTTGACCAGCCATGGCGCGATTTCAAAATTCGGGTTTTGTAAAACAAAAGCAATTTCGGTACTTTGTAAATTTGAGCGCGTTAAGCGCGCTTCGGGTCCAATCTCACTTCCTGACACCAATTTGTTACTGTACTAACACAATTGGTGTCCAAAATTTGGGCTAAATAAATTTAGTCCCAGGTTCGAATCCCAACTCCTGACACCAATTGTTACTGATTGCGGTTTAGATTGTTGTTTGCTGAGCGAAGGCTCCGCGACCGAACAGTTGTTCCCCGACTCACCCGATTCACCCAGAACTTTGGCCGTATCGCACCGCAGCTGCCCAATCTGGAAAAGCCTAAAACGACGAAATGCAAAGAGGAAAAGGAATAAGACGAGAAGACGGACAGAAGAGTAATTGGATTTATTATACACACAAGCAAAAAGAAAGCAGTCACGTTTATTTACAACACATAAGACGCAGGTGACACAGTGCAAATACTAGCTTATACAGACTTAATTAAATACCCAGGGACAAGACACACAGAACAAACTCACGTACACAAGAAGGGTGGAAAGGCAGGAGGTGGATGGCTGGAGGGAGAGGAAGGTCCAAGGGGGTCCTGCAGCACGATCGGCGCGTTTAGCAGCCGCCGTTCCTTCGCGGCCCTGCTCAAAACCGCCGTCCAGGCCCCAAGCAGCTGTTGGGTGTTGTTGCTGCTGTGGCCGCCGCTTGCTTTGCCAGGACTCGTCTGACTCGTCTGGTCCAAACCCTCAACTCAACAACACTCTTGCACGTCTCCCTGTCCAACCACTCTTTCTCTCTTGGTCCAACCACTCTTTCTCTTTCTTGGTCCAACCACTCTTTCTCTCTCTTGGTCCACTCACTCCTCACCACCGACCGACCCCACGCTTCTTGCGCGCGCGCCTTTATAGCGCCTCCGGCGATCAAGCCGCCGGCCTTCAGGACACGCCCATCGGTGTGCTCACCTCGGCCCTGGTTGGTCACGCGACCCTCTGGCTCCGCCCTTGATGACGACGGGCGGGCACGCCCCTCTTCCCCGACCCGAGCACATGTTCAATGGTGGTTTTGGAGGGGATGTAATTGGCAATCGAGGCTTGGCAATGACGAAAGGGGATGTGAAAGGAAATGGAGATTTTGGGGATGGGAATGAAAGGGGATCTATTCTCTTTCACTGGTGCAATGGAGTACTTCAATTAATGGGAGACACAGCCTTACCCTAAAACACAGAATAAGATATAACTATCGAACAGGGGTATTCTATTATTGGCTGACGTGTATGCTTGTGGACTAATTATGGGATGCCCTTTCACCTTTACACAGCTCCGGAGGCAGGGGGCGCAGAATAAACAATAATAATAATAATAAAGCACACAATCAAAAAAATACAGTCCTCATATCCGCAACAATATATATATATATATATATATATATATATATATATATATATATATATATATACTGAAACACAAACGAAACTTACCACCTTTGAAACCTTTAAATATCAACAATAACACTGCGTGTAGTAAATGTGTGAACTTATTTGTGGACAATAGCGTCCTCACTGTCAGACAAAACGGTCACGGATGGTCACTTGAACCTTCAATGGTCACTTCATAGCACAGCTGTTGAACAGCCGTTTTGACTGTCAGTGATTAGCCAAGGGGTACGGGATGATTTTAGTGAGCTGCACGTGATGTCTTGATATTGGCTTTAAAAAGGCCAGTGCAAAATGGGCATTTCAAACAACATGCCACGATTGTCAAGTGATCAACGGCAGCATGCCCTGGGCATGCTGCAAGGCGGACTGAGCTACCGTGAGGTGGCACGTCGCCTTGGCTGTTCACACCAGATGATATCGGCCCTGGTGGACAGAGACACCCTCCACAACTCTGCAGATGACAGACCTCTATCAGGGAGGCCAAGAGTCACCACTGCAAGGCAGGACAGGCAGATGGTCCGAAGTCACATGTGGGATCGATTCCGTCCAGCATCCCGCACTGCGGCAGAAACTCCGGGGCGTGCAAACCCACGGATCTCCAATGATACTGCACGAAGACGACTGCATGACTATGGTCTGACTGCCAGAAGACCATACAACTTACCACTTGTTTGAAATGTAATAAAATTGTAACAGTTCAAAATAAAACAAACCAACAATTGCTAATTGAAACATTGGCATTTTATTGATGACATGTCAAGTTTTTGACCAAGATACACCATCTCATCAGTTTGTTCTACAGTACAGAACAGCACAGTGTGCAATGTCAGTCCCCTTTCAATAGCGTGTGTGGCCACCATTGTTTTGGATACAGGTAGTGCATCGTCGGCGTATACTGCCTACCAGTCTTTGGATGGATTGCTGCTGGATTCTGTCCCACTCAGTCCTCAATGTCTGAAGCAGCTCTGCCCGTGTCCTGGCCCTGCCAACTACGCGTCTCCCAAGCTCATCCCACAGGTGCTCTATGGGATTCAGGTCAGGGGAGAGCGCAGGCCACTGCATGGTGTTGATGTTCTCGCCTTAGAGAAATGCAGTGGTAAAGCGAGCAGCATGGGGACGAGCGTTGTCATGCTGAAAGGTTCTCAGTTCTGGGTGGTCTAGCAGGAATGGCAGCAGATGAGGTAGCAGGATGTTATCCACATACCGCTGGGCGTTAAGATTCCCATCCACAACCACCAGTGGCGTCCTGTACCGGCCTGATATGGCGGCCCACACCATCACATTTGGGCCACCCCACCTGTTGGCTTGACGCACGCAACAATCGGCATATCGCTCGCCAGTTCTTCTCCAGACACGCTCACGCCCATCAGGACTGTCCACACAGAACCTTGACTCATTGCTGAAAGCGACCTCGTTCCACTGCGCCAAGGTCCACCGCTGATGCTGCTGGCACCATCTCTGTCGGTTGCGGCAATGGGTAGCCGTCATCACGGGGCCTCTGTATGGTCTTCTGGCAGTCAGACCATAGTCATGCAGTCGTCTTCGTGCAGTATCATTGGAGATCCGTGGGTTTGCACGCCCCGGAGTTTCTGCCGCAGTGCGGGATGCTGGATGGAATCGATCCCGCAGGTGACTTCGGACCATCTGCCTGTCCTGCCTGGCAGTGGTGACTCTTGGCCTCCCTGATCGAGGTCTGTCATCTGCAGAGTTGTGGAGGGTGTCTCTGTCCACCAGGGCTGATATCGTCTGGTGTGAACAGCCAAGGCGATGTGCCACCTCACGGTAGCTCAGTCCGCCTTGCAGCATGCCCAGGGCACGCTGCCGTTGATCCCTTGACAATCATGGCATGTTGATTGAAATGCCCATTTTGCACTGGCCTTTTTAAAGCCAATATCAAGACATCACGTGCAGCTCATTAAAATCATCCTGTACCCCTTGGCTAATCACTGACAGTCAAAACGGCTGTTCAACAGCTGTGCTATGAAGTGACCATTGAAGGTTCAAGTGACCATCCGTGACCGTTTTGTCTGACAGTGAGGACACTATTGTCCACAAATAAGTTCACACATTTACTACACGCAGTGTTATTGTTGATATTTAAAGGTTTCAAAGGTGGTTTCTTTTGCGTTTCAGTATATATATATATATATATAACTGTCAGCCATTAAGGTTTAAACTAAATGACTCAATTGATCATAACATCTGAAATTATATATCGTGCTTCTAAAAACTGATTTAAACTCAACTGCAGGCAGAGGTGAGTGGACAAAAGTGGTTTCGAGGCTCGACGTGCAGGGTGGATCCTTAGCCTAGTAAATTAGTCCTTGAATGAATGTGCCAAACAGTAGATAAAATGCTCGCGACCCACGTACAGGAAAACATGGCGCCAAATGCCTCCTTCACGAAGGGAATAATTAATTATATATCTTTGTAGTTTCAGTATGTCTCCTAAAGCAAGGACGTAACCTAACACCTCGGAAGAAATATAGACATTACATATACTTGATTGTAATGGTATTCGGCATGTGTATCCAATCATTCATCTACCATTTAGCCTAGTGTATAAGAATATTTACTTCGGCCTGCGCTCGGGTCTGATATGTTTAGATAGATAGCCAAAAAAAGCGTAGTCTATCATTATGCTTACATATTGTTGTCTAAATTTGACCTTCTATAGGACGGGACAATGGGAGGTGTTGTCCTTATGGTCCAGTAGTGCTATGTCTTTAGCGCAGATTCTTGTCTAATATTTTGCTATAAATGAAATGCCTTTCCACTTATTTTTTAGCGAGTGTCTTGAGGAATTGCCCGCTGCGTGTAGGCGGCGCATTCTTGAGCCTCGTTCCACACGTGTGTATATAATCGATTTTATTAAACATTGTTGTTCTTCTTCCTCTGATTCTTCTTCTTCTTCCTTCCCTTGAGGTCTTCGATCTCAACAATTTTGGTGTCAGAAGTGGGATACATCCAGGTGTGCAGACGAGGTGGATCCTCACGTTCCGGGTCGGGAGGGAGGCCTGCCGGCATCTAATTTGGTGGGTACGCATTTTTGCACCTCGAAATTGAAGCCTCCCGCCTTACTTTGGACACGTGTGGACCTCTGTCGGCTGTACCACTTGGCTTGCATTCCGAACCAAATTTAGTATAAATCAGAGCAGCAGTGGGTAATGAATCGATTATACAGGGCGCCCGGGATTAGGAGGGGTATCCCTCAGGTAAGCTTCCTGCGTGAGAAGCAGGTAGACCCATATGTGGGTGATAGATAATAGGTATTAAGTTACTCCGGCGTGAGAACTGCGTTTAAGGTTAGGAATCGGGGGGCGACCCGATCTTAGGACTACCAGGAGGGACTAGCCCAAGAAAGGTAGAATAATGAGTATTTTAAGTTAAGCTACGCACTGGATGTGTTAGAGTTCACAGGTAAGTAGGATTGAAGTGTGCATGAGTGCATGAATTTATACTGTATTGTATGGAGAATGAATGGTCAGTCACATGGTACATATATAAGGGAATGAATGATCTGTCATTGCAGCGTGTATTTGTGTTTATTGTGTGTGTGTCATTGATGTGTGTCATTGACTGACAAGGGATTCCCCAAATTGCCTGCGGGCGTTGGGCAATCCGGATGAGTAAAATTGGCAGGGAATAATGAGAATGTTATGGAGAGCATGTGTAGACAGGGCTTTAAAACAAGTGATCAATTACATCCCCACATTAACGGCTCTCCAGATGTAGCAAGGGAGAATGGGAGTGAAAGTCAAAAATAATAGGCTGTCAACCGACAGGGTGTTTATTCAACGGCATGGCCGGGGCTTGTATTTGACCGACGTGGGATGACAGAATGCGTTGAATGAAGGCAAGAATGACATGTGATGCGGACGTGAGTCCAATCGGAAGGATGGATGGTTATGGTTTCACCCGGTCCGTTTATCTGTCTGTCTGTCCGGACACGGAGCTCTTGGGGAGAGCCAGAAGGGGTTGGGGTGACCAAGATGAATGTGGAAAATATATTAATTGTTCATATTAATCTATTAATCTCTGTATATTAATCTGTAAAAATATATTAATCTCTGTGTGTGTGTGTCCGTATTTGTCTGGCTTTCTGGCTGTCTATGGAGTCATGTCTCTGAACACTGATTTTGAGGGAGTTGCTGGTGCGGACCAAAGCGGTGTCCGCGGTATCTACTGGGGGTCGAATGTCACTCCCTCAGTGTCTGCAGACTTGTCGTTCGGCAGTGTTGAAAGACAGGTTCGATTGTCGGTCTGTCTGCTTGATTTTCGGGTCTCACTCTGAGTATATGGCATATACTCTGAGTATATGGTCGTTTTCTGTTTTGTGCTTTAATGGTGGTTGATTTGACTTCCCTGAAAGGGGGACAATAAATATTTGGTGTTAGCTGTTGTCATTTCGGATGTTTGCAGTTGTAATGTGGAGCCAGTCTGTCTGTCCAACTGGGTGTGTCTGACTGCGTCTGCAGATATGGATCAAAGAGGAGCAGTTTCTGCGGCGTTTGTTAGGATGTTGAATGTCATTCACTGTGTCTGCTGACGTGTCGTGTGACTATGGTGACTATGATGGTGTGTCCTGGCGGGAAGAATCGTGGCAGCCTACAGATTTGAATGGAATGGCCTCTGTGAGACCATCCTGTTAGTACGTTGGGGGTTCGTCTGTCTGTCTGTCTGTGAATGGAAATTGAACTGGACTTCGACAGAAGGCAGGTGGGTGGTCACCTGCTGTAAATTGTGGTGGAACATTTGTGACGTTCCCTAATACGAGGGGACGAATTGGTTTGTAAATGTGTTGTGCAGGTACTTTTTCTGTAGGTAGCCAAATTCTATTGTTGTCAAGTCTCATGTAACCTTGGTTAACGTATATCTACGGACAAGAGCTGCACTTTATTTTAGTAAGTGACTGGGAAAGTTTGTTTTAAAAGGTGCCAGCGGAGTTGTTTAGAGTTATGGAGGTCACAACTCGCTGGAACCTCTTTGTTTATGTTTGGCTGACTTACATTGACTAGTATATGGGAAAAAGGGGACTGAAAATGCTTTGATTTTTTCGTGGATTGCCCATTGGGCATGTTTAGGATTTAATAGAGTGGTGGAGTTCTGTGAAATATGATGACGTTGTCTTATGGACACTTTGTGAGTGGCTAGACACGTGCCTGGAAGGGGAAATTGTATTCATAACTCATGTGGGTTGTGTCTGAAGAAAAGGTTTAAAGTAAGTGAGAAGAATGTCGTGGAAAGTGCGAAGATGATAAATGGAAAGTCAAATTAGATGGATCATTTGTCAATGACAAGTGACTTTGCAAGGTTTGCTAAGAAAGGGAGGGGAAAAGATTATAAAAGTTGATGGAAAAGACGGGAAATAAAGAAAAGTGGTTAGTTATGGACTGTTGTTTTGTGATAAGAAGGTGATTGGGGGCTGGTGAAGATTGGATCACGGCTCTGCAGACCAGGTGAACAGAACTCCACCAGGAGTGGGTAAATGGGAATCACACCAATTAAATTATTGCTCAAAGGGAGGTGATAGAGCAAAATAAAAAAGATTGTCATGTGGACCGCAAGGCTAACCCCGCTCTTGCAGGGAAATGCTTTTGGGAGGCTAGTTATTTTTCAGATAATTTTTCCAGTGGGTTTATACTGATGTGAAATTCGCGTATCTAGGAAGGAAAGGAAAAAATTGTCCAGGTATTGATAGGATAACAGTGAAATTTTGAAGTGAAGTGAAGGATAACAGTGAAGAGTTAGTGTGTTCGTTGCGATTTTTGGGAATGGCAGGGTACTGTCGTACATGGATGATGGACCGACTGCGGAAAACGCCAGTAAGGCGTCGATACAATGTTGAACACCGAACGGTCCATGTGTTGGACAACAATGAAGGGTTCATAATTAATTTGGCACCTCAAGACAGACGTTCCGACATCCGCACCTACAGAGTTCGATGTAATACAATTACAAGCCGCGGCCTCAAACGTAGAACATCAAAAATTGGATTAAATTGGGAGCTCAGTGCCCCGCAGAAGGACAAATGTGGACGATTAATGACAAACCCGTGGCACCGCGAGCTTTATTGCCATGGTTGGCACGCATGGCGCATCCAAATGGCCATGTGTGCCATAGGGGGGTGAGGTGATGAGGCAGGTCACTTCCACCTGGGCAGCACCAGGCCTTTCGACTGTGGTTACCATGGTCTGTCGCTCGTGCGCTATATGTCAACGGCATCAGCCAACAACGGATATGGCAGCCCTTGAATTACCTATCATGGATGACATGTTTTTTAAAGTTTTGCATAGATCCCTCCCATGTAGCACGCAACATACATGAACGCGTTTGAGAGGCCCTGCCGGAGCCAGCAAGCAAGCCTATCCACACCACCATCCACACCACCAAGTTCTTCTGATCACACCAACAGCGGTGTTTTGTGAGGGCAAGTCGTCCTGGGTACATGCCACACATTGTAAGTTGGCCATACCCACAAACACAGACACCTCAAACGCACCACCACAGATCGAGGATGCTGCACCACCGCCTGTTAGGGGTGGCAATCACATTTAGTTTAATATACCGCTTCAGGCTAAAACAGGTGTCTGCAACAGGTGCATGGGATGCTAAAAGAGGACATTGGATTGACTTTAAATTGAAATGAAAATTGAAAGGGTGGATTAGGAAAATGAGTTTGTTCAAATAATCGTGGCATCTGTGGGATGCAACAATTTTGTGCCAGAATGGTGTATGGGAGCCGTCATCTGGGAAGCGTCGTTAAATGGCAGTAGGTTTAGACAGGTATTGAAAGGGTTCGTGCAATGTCATTTTGGGGCTTATGGCTCGCCATTGTCTGTCTGCCAGTTATGGTGGGCAGAGGGAGAGAAAAGGGAGACCCCCTTGTAATAACCATAGATGACCAAGCCCAGCATAACGTAACCAAGCTAACCATATCTTGGGGGACACCAAGCGCCACCCGCGTTGAGATCGGTAAATGCATGGCCTCGGCCCTTATCCCACCCCATGGAGTAATGTTTATTTGCGGAAATAAAGCATATCCATACCTACCCGAACAGTGGGGAGGGACTTGTTATCTGGGATCCATTTTTCCCAAGGTAAATTTGGTAAATCATGTATTATTAAATGTAGGGAAGATGATTAAAAGGAAGGTATTTTCGGAAATTAGTGAAAGTAAATATGGCATTTGAATTTCCAGACACGACACAGGAAATGCGGCTATGAATAAGCCAACCATCTGAGAGATAAGGTAACTAAATGCCAATTAGTGGGACGGGGGGGCTAGGAATTGATCATGGTGTGTGTAAGAAAGTATTTTTCAGGATGGACGATGAAGAAACCGCCGTTGGAAAACCATGATCTTGACCACAGAGGCCGTCGATCTGAATGGGTCCTTCAACAAGGCAGATGTGACCAGCGCTTCAGAATTTTGTATTAAATTTTGTGATGATGACTGTGATATTTGTGTTGAAATCCCATGTGGGAACGGGCTACTGGCTAATGCCTGCATCGATGTTTGTGATGACTGTAATATTTGTGTTGAAATTCTCTTGCGTGTACTGGCTAACGCCTCTTATGTATTATGAATGATTGGCAAATAGATAGTCTCGCATTAGTAATGGAACGAATTGGAAACGAAACCTGAATCGCAGAACTACAATTGGAAAACGAATTAATGCATATGCAAACGATGGTGATGCAGAATCAAGTGGTTTTGGATATGTTGTTGGCAGAAAAGGAAGGAGTATATGGGGTGATCGATGAACCTATTTGATGCTTGGGATTCTGATAATGATTATGATTTTAGTTGGGATGATTTAACCTGTGATTTAGAAAGTGTAGGTTCTTTTAAAAAAAAAAAAAGGTTATTGCTATTATACCAGCAGTAAGAAGCGGATGGCAAAACATGTATCTGGGATATCCGGAAGAACCACCCTCACCACCATTTACACCACCCAGCAAATCACATGTACAAGGCTTGATGGCATTTAACGTCGATTGTTTGCCCTAATTCGCGAGGACCTCACTTGCATAAAGAGGGCCCCTTAATCTGGCTGGCAACTGGGTCGCACCTATGCCGCAGCGAGGGTGGATTCGGAATCTGGCGGGCGGCAGCAATCTCTTAAACCAGGCGCCGTCGTCGCGAATCATGGCTAACAATTCATACGTTGAATGTTAGACGACCAGTTAGGGCCGGTATCTCTCTTTGAACATACGTGACGTTATGTCGTGCCTGGCATGTAACTAATTGATGAATTTGGTGTCTTTCCAAGGAATTGTCTTGTAAAGACAAAGGAAGGAACTGTCAGCCATTAAGGTTTAAACTAAATGACTCAATTGATCATAACATCTGAAATTATATATCGTGCTTCTAAAAACTGATTTAAACTCAACTGCAGGCAGAGGTGAGTGGACAAAAGTGGTTTCGAGGCTCGACGTGCAGGGTGGATCCTTAGCCTAGTAAATTAGTCCTTGAATGAATGTGCCAAACAGTAGATAAAATGCTCGCGACCCACGTACAGGAAAACATGGCGCCAAATGCCTCCTTCACGAAGGGAATAATTAATTATATATCTTTGTAGTTTCAGTATGTCTCCTAAAGCAAGGACGTAACCTAACACCTCGGAAGAAATATAGACATTACATATACTTGATTGTAATGGTATTCGGCATGTGTATCCAATCATTCATCTACCATTTAGCCTAGTGTATAAGAATATTTACTTCGGCCTGCGCTCGGGTCTGATATGTTTAGATAGATAGCCAAAAAAAGCGTAGTCTATCATTATGCTTACATATTGTTGTCTAAATTTGACCTTCTATAGGACGGGACAATGGGAGGTGTTGTCCTTATGGTCCAGTAGTGCTATGTCTTTAGCGCAGATTCTTGTCTAATATTTTGCTATAAATGAAATGCCTTTCCACTTATTTTTTAGCGAGTGTCTTGAGGAATTGCCCGCTGCGTGTAGGCGGCGCATTCTTGAGCCTCGTTCCACACGTGTGTATATAATCGATTTTATTAAACATTGTTGTTCTTCTTCCTCTGATTCTTCTTCTTCTTCCTTCCCTTGAGGTCTTCGATCTCAACATATATATATATATATATATATATATATATATATATATATATATATATATATATATATATATACATACATACATACATATATATATATATATAGTCCGCCATTGATCGTCGCCTCATTAACGCTCGATTGCCATTCGTGATTTCCCCGGTCTTAACCAAGGGGAAGTCACGCGACAATATATAATAACCTTAACGACTGAAAAGAGCCTGAAGACCCAAAAGATACCGGTTTCTGAAAGGATTGAAAAGACGCAGAAGACAGAAAAGATATATATAGTCTTTAAGGTCTATATACAGGAAAAGCCTTGTGTTGGCTTAGTGGTTTGGGTCCTGGCTTGGGATCCCCGGATCCTGAGCTCGAATCCTGGTCAATTGCTGAATTAATGCCAGGGGGGTTGACTCAGCCTGTTATCCTTCCGAGGTCGGCAAATTGAGTACCAACTTGCTGGGATGACTGATTCTGGTGTGCACCCAGATTTAGAATAGGTACACCATATCCCTGTGCATTGCAAGACACTGCTGAGGGTTGGCGTCAGAAAGGGCATCCGGCTATAAAAACATTGCTGCAAAAATGGAACCATGATTGTCATGGGCCCGCATGGCTAACCCCTGCTCCAGCGGGGAAACATGGTCTTAAAATGATCTTTCATTCATATATATATTTATATATTGATATATTTATATATTTCTATCACAATATCATGGTGACAAGTTCGGAGCGAAACAGCTGTCTTCTTGTATAACCTTTTAAATATTCGGTGTAACATGAGATAGATGTTTCCTGTCAGAAGAGTGGATTCATCTATTGGTTTATCTCAATTATTTATGTATTTTTGCAGAAACTTGCACTTTTGCTAAAAAAAAAAAAGTGTATAGATAAACAATAATGCATTGAAATGCACTCGTGAGTGCTCTGTTGTCCTCGTGATATATGAAAAATGCCTCACCAGAAGAACCAATGCAACAATATCATAGAGTAAAGGAAGTGTTTTCAAAAAAAAAAAAAAAAAAAGATTTAAATGCACTTTCGTGCAAGACTTTTAAAATTCCACTTTCAAAGCACAACGCTATGAATATGAAAGAAAATGAACTGCAATGCACATTCATCAATGATCCACCGTCTTTGGAGAATGGCAAATGTTACATCAATGTAAGAGAGTGAAATTTCATCAAGATACAGATGTCATCAAATTCTAATAGCAGTGGACATCCTCCTGAGGTTCATCCATCTTTCGAGAATTTTGATTTTCTGTCCTGATGTCCTCGCCAATATTTCCAGTAAAGAATCGCCTCTCAGCAAGGAAGCCAAGACGAGACATCGAAGCTCAGCAAATCTGCATGATGTGGAAATGGATTGCTGCGTGCAAGTGCGCTGACATCCCCTTTCCCACGAATTCCCAATAACAAGATGCTCCAAGTGAGCTCTGATTGGCACAGGGAGGTCATATTTTCGGCCATCCTGCCATGATTCTACCATCAGATTCAAAATGTATTTCGAAATATGTCAAAGAGATGTGACGACATATCAAGATATTCTTGCAGCACCTACTCTCAAATGGTCAAATGCTCTCATTTCTGCTTCGCTCTGCAAATGTGCTGATGCTGACATGTTTTGTACAAAAAGGCAACCGTAGATTCATAGTTGGGACTATTCCAGGCTGCAGTACTGTTCTCGGACGAAGCAGCAATACAATCTCACTAGTGCTCGCGACTTTGCGATGACTGCGATTAAGTGCACTGTGCAATTACCAGAAAGCCTATATTTATTTCCTTTGGCTGCAATCTTGTGGGCAGTTTTGCATCATTGCAATTTAAGGTGTCTGTTGTATACAGCAAATAGTACTGCAGAGACAAGCACTTGCACACTTTAAGAAATTGGGAAGCATCACCTTCATAAGTGAAGTTAAAGGTTCTTAAACTTACAAAATAATATTAAATAATGCACATGCAACTCTCCCCAAGTTATAAACGTCAAGAATAGTTCAGCCTTCTAAAGACATATCTAAATCATAAATATCATAAAATTTAATCATAAATCATAGGTAAATGTCATAATTAAAGATAAGATATCTAAATGTTAGACTAATATTAAACTGGCAACACTTTAACTTCATTATGTCGATGTAATACTTGTAATACTATGATTTTAACGTTTTTGTAGCCTGGTGTTGGCTTAGTGGTTAGGGTGCTGGATTTGGATCATCATAAATGCGCAAGATTGGAGGTCACGTCTCTTCAAAGCTGTCCATGCGCTCACGCTTTCGAAGTTAAGTAATTTTTCACAATTGTGTTTTTGTCGAAACTGTATCTTTCTTTCGGTGTGTGTACCTATTGGTGTGTCTTTAAAAGGATTATCGGTGTTAGTTTTTCATACCTGTGTACAGAATCGTCGGTTAGTTCGTGTCGCGTATTCTGAGGCCTAGTGTAGTAGGCTACCATGTCCGACCTTGGCTTGAGGCTTTGTTTTTGTCGCAGCGGTTCTTCGATTGCGCTGCAATTACTTTCGGTCTCTGTTTTTCCCGGTCTTTTCACCCCATACTTCCTTGTTTAAAACTCAACTTTAAAAAAAAACCCCAAAAATATTTCCTTCTCTGTTCTTATCCATTTGTTCGTTCTTATTTGTTCGTTCGTTTTTCGACCACGTTGTTCGTGCTCACGTGATCACGTTGTTAAAAATGTTTAAACTGTCCCATGAAGAACTGTATTCTGTCGTATACTATAACACCTTTTTCTTCTTCTTCTATAAAAGGATGCTTTCGACTTGCTCACCAAATCTATTCATTCCAAAAAAAAAATTCCATCTCTTACAGTGCCTCTTTCATACATTCCCTAAACTCTCCAGCACTGCACCCATCCTTCAGCGTCCTCAAACGTATTTTTGACTCGAAGGTCTCAAGAAACTCATTTTGCAATAAATGTTCATTTCCCATTAATCGTACACTTTTCAAAATCCAATCTCACCCCTCCCCTCCAAATCTTCCCCATCACCCCTTCCCTCCAAAACTTCCCCATCACCCCTCCCCTCCAAATCTTCCCCATCACCCATC
This sequence comes from Myxine glutinosa, assembly GCF_964187855.1. Classification (NCBI taxonomy): domain Eukaryota; kingdom Metazoa; phylum Chordata; class Myxini; order Myxiniformes; family Myxinidae; genus Myxine; species Myxine glutinosa. The sequence goes on from NC_136263.1 coordinate 40,596,459, forward strand.
TCTTTAAAATATTCACCCATGCCCCTCCCCTCCAAATCTTCCCCATCACCCATCCCTTTCAAATCTTCCCCCTTGCCCCTCCCCCCCAAATCTTCCCCATCAACCCTTCCTTCCAAAACTTCCCCATCACCCCTCCCCTCCAAAACTTCCCCATAACCCCTCCCCTCTAAATCGACCCCCTTGCCCCTCCCCTCCAAATCATCCCCATCACCCATCTCTTTCAAATCTTCCCCCTTGCCCCTCCCCTCCAAATCTTCCCCATCACCCATCCCTTTCAAATCTCCCCCCTTGCCCCTTCCCTACTAAACTCCCCCCACACCCATCCCCTCCGAGACTCTCCCTCGCTCCTCCCCTCCTAGACTCCCATCTCACCCCTCCTCCTCAAAGCATCCTCTCTGCTTCTTCCCCCTTCCAACTTTCACCTTCATCTCCCCCAACCTTCTGCCTCACTCTTCCCCCTCCTCAAATAACACCTCACTGCGCCTCACCCAATCACCATCAAACCTTTTGTCCGCCCCATACTTCCCTTTCTCCAAGCTATTCTGAAATCTCTGACACACCTTCAACAGCTCTCCCTACCTCTTCCTCCTCTTCCACATCTTACCCTACCGCTCCCCCCCCCCTGTTCTGTATTCGATGCTCCCCCTTCCTCTTCTTTAACAGTATGGACCTCAAACATCCGGGGCCTTCGCTCAAACTTGACTGATCTCTCCATACAGATTGCTTCTGACAAACCAGACATGATCTGCTGAAACAGAAACTTTCCTCCTTCATTATGTCTCTGATTCCTTGGTATCTCTCCCAGGTTACACCCTCCTCCGGTATGATAGACCTGAGCCTCGTCCTGGAGGTGAGGTTGCTATCTTCATAAAAAAAACTCTCCTCCTCACTCGCCCTGTACTGCCCTCTCTCCACCTCACCCCCAGGAATACCTTTGGCTACGGCTTCCCCTTCGCTCCCACCTTTTGTTCATATGTGTGTTGTACCGTCCACCAAACAGTGATGACTCCATCTACATCTCGCTGTCTGATAATATGGACCAACTTCTATCTACCCATCCCAACTCGCTCTTCCTCATATGTGGTGATTTAAATTGTCACCATGCCAGTTGGCTGGGTGTGGGTACCTCTCTCACCAGCCATGGCTCTTCAGCAAAGGACTTCTGTGACTCCTGGGACTGACACAATCTGTCAATTTCCCGACCTGGATCTCAGTCAACGGAGCATCTTCTCTTCTGGACTTGGTTATGACTAACTTCCCTGAAAATGTCTGCTGCTCTTATTCTGCTCCAATCGGCTCATCTGATCATGTGCTTGTTAAAGTGGACATCTCTCTGACCATTCTCAGAGAGCCTCCTCAGCGTCGACGAGTCTGGCATTTCACTCAGGCCAACTGGCACGGTCTTCAAACAGCCATAAATCATCTGGACTGGTCTCCCATCTCTACCGCCTCTGACATCAACTCATCCTGGGAATTCTTCCAAAGTAAATTGCTCTCTCTCATGCACAGATTTATCCCATCTCGTCTTCAGTTGTCATACCCTTCCTCCCGTCCATGGTACACGGAATCTTGTGGTGAGGCTATTGCCCAGAAACAACTTGCTTTCGTCTCCTGGAAAGCAAATCCAACGGAAGGAAATCTCATTTCCTTTCACAAAGCCTGAAAGAAGTGTGTGTCCACCCTCAGGAGAGCCAGGAAACAATATCTCTCCATTCTCAGGACCGAACTCTCCTATCTGTCTCCCTCTTCCAAATCCTGGTGGCATCTGGTCAAATCTGTTTCTGGTGTTTGTTCCCCCTCCATCCCCTCCCTCACCTCAAACGGCCACACGGCTGACTCCGCACGTGAAAAAGCTGAATGCCTCAACTCTGTGTTTGCCTCTAAATCTTGTGTCCCAAACCCATTCCTCGATGTACCCACCGTACCCAGTCATACCCAGCTGCTCCTGGACTCTGTGTCCTTTCCTCCTGACAAGGTGGAAAAGTTTCTGTCAACCCTCGACTCTGATTCTGCAACTGGACCTGAAGGCATCAGCCCACGGGTCCTAAAATCCTGTTCTTCCACTCTTTCTCTCCCTCTCACTGTTCTCTTCACCCTCTCTTTTGCTCAAGGTCATCTGCCATCTGCTTGGAAATCTGCCAACATCACCACTTTGCACAAAAAGGTGCAAAAACAGATCCCAGCAACTACAGATCAATCAGCCTTCTCCCAATTATCAGCAAAGTCATGGAATCCATCATTGCTTCAGATATGAAATCTTTCCTCTTCTCCAATGGCTTGATCTCTGATCATCAATTTGGTTTCAGACCTGGTCACTCTACTCTGGACATGCTGCTTCTGCTTTCTCAACAATGGATGGAGGTCATCAATGCCAAACAGGAAATTAGAGCAGTTTCCCTTGACATACCACGTGCCTTCGATACGGTCTGGCACCCCACTCTGCTCACCAAACTCTCCTCTTTTGGTATCCATGCAAATCTCCACGCATAGCTGGCGGACGTCCTCCCTCGTCGTAGTCAACGTGTGGCCCTGAATGGGTTTCTCTCATCTCCTCTTCCTGCTCAGGCTGGAGTTCCCCAAGGCAGTGTTCTGAGCCCTGTGATTTTTCTGGTCTTCATCAATGATCTCTCTGACTCTCTTGAAAATCCTCTCTATCTCTTTGCTGATGACTCTACTCTCTGTCGCTCCATTCTTTATATCTCAGATCGGCAGTCTGCAGCCTCCTCACTCTCTGCAGACCTGGACAAAATCACAGACTGGGCAAACAAGTGGAACATGTCTTTCAATCCTGACAAATCTCACACTCTTACGATGTCTCTCCGAAAAGACCGACGGGACAACCCTCCCATCCACTTTCTGAATAATCCTCTCCAAGAAGTTCTGTCACTCAACTTTTGGGTCTCACTATCTGCCATGATCTTTCCTGGGAAAACCACATTTCAGATCTGGCCTCCAAAGCCAGTCGCCGACTGGGCAACCTCCGTCGTGCGAAGTCCTTCCTTGGCAGACTTGAGCTCCTCACCACATACAAGGCTTTCATCCGCAGCTCAATGGAATACTGCTCTCCCCTCTGGGCTGGTGCTCCTGCCTCACACCTAGCTCGTCTTCACGCTGTTGAAACCAAAGCGTTCAGAATCATTGGAATCTCTCGCAATGAAGATAACTCCAAGGGCCTCTCACTCACTCACTGCAGGCAGGTTGGTGGTATTTCCGTCTTCTACCGACTCCTCTCTGGCCTTGCTCCCCCCCCCCCCCCCCAGCTCTCTCTGGGCTCTGTCCCGCAAATATTCCTACAGATCGCACAAGATCTGCCTGCAACCCTCTTATGGTTAAACTGCCAAAATCTCGGCTCTCTGCTCACCTTCACTCCTTCATTCCTCTTTTCTCCCGCCTCTGGAACAAACTCCCTCACTCTCTTCAATCCCACTCCACCCTCCAGGTCTTTAAAACAGCTGTTCACCACCATCTGTCATCTTCCCCCAACCAAAACCTTGATCTTTTCTACCCTCGCTAATTTCACCCCAATTCCACTTTTTTGAAATACCAACTTCTGTCCTGGAAGTCCTTGGTGTCCTTGTGTTTTATACTTCTCCCCCCCCCCCCCCCCCACCACCCTTTCCCACGCCTCCTCCCCCCAAGCCCTCTCCCTCCCACACATCTCCCTGCTCTCAAATGTTGTGTTTGTGTGCTTCCCCTTCTCTTCCCATCTTGTCTTCCGCTCCCTCTTTTTATATATTTTGTTTGTCTGGTTGATTTGTTTGTGAAGTAAATGTTAGCTCTTTCACGAGGCCTCGATTCAGTGTACAAAAAAAAATATATTTATATATATATGATCCTGAGTTCAAATCCTGGTTAGCTGATATGCAAACCCTATTCAAATTTCAAGTGAATTGGATGAAAATTGAGGATTTTAGATATTAGGAAATGTTGTTGACCTTTGGCCTATGTTGCCCTTTTGGTCTATGCTGATCTCAAAAATAGTTGGCGTTTGAATTCAGTTAGTTGATGTGAAAATCTTATTCAAATTTCAAGTCAATCGGATGAAAATTGAAGATTTTAGAAATGTGAAGAAAAGTGATTGAACTTTGGTCTATGTTGATATTTTGACCTAAACAATAAATAGGAGTCTGTCTGACCACCAACTGTACCACTTGGTGAAGTTTCGTGAAGATCGGTTTTAAATTGTGACCTGCAGGCAAGTATAAGTGAGCGGACAGACAAACAACACACACACACAAACAGGAGCGATCAACATACTTGTCAAAAAAAGCAATTATTTGCCAAGTAACAAACGGACTGAAATGCAATACCCTCTCCTCTGGTGAGGGTAACTAGAACAGTACTCGCTAGAGCACATACCTCCACCAGGATTCGGAGCTGAACCAAAATCTAATCGGCTTGTTCTTGTCACCTTCCCAACTGTTATGTTCATGGGGTTTATTGTGGGAAGGTACGTGCGTGGGACTGGTTGCTTGGTAACGAGGGGCGGCTGTGGCATGTTTTATCCTGAGTGAAGGATTTGTACTCATTTTTGAACTTGCATTGCATTGGTGGATCGGCATATATTTGCATACCGTATATCGCTGAGTGGGGGGTGTAAGGTTGCGTAAGCACTCGGATAATCTTGCTCAGTCAGATCTGGCTGCTTAAATGGCGTGACCCACCAACGGGAAATGTATGGATCTCCCAAGTACGTCAATTTGGACCTCCGGAGCAATATGCTGTACCCCGAGCCCTCTACCAAAGGGCCAGGTTGTAACATGACTCATCCACCAAGTTTTGTCACAATCCATCCACAACTTTTTGAAATACCATGCCAAATGTAACCAGGTGGTATTTAAGCACCGACAATTCAACACCGGAAGGTAGCATTAATCCGTGAAAGTTGGTCTGCTGCAGGATTTGGAGCGGAAGTTGTGTGAGCCGCGGGGTATTGTGGGTGACGTTTCAGACTGGAGAAGATGGTCGGCCATGGTTTTGTGAGGAGCTTGCATTTGAGGCTCGTGTGGTGCCATCCCAGTGGTAAATATTCTCGTATTATTCATTGAAAATCATGGAGTATAAGGTAGCACGGTGTCGTGTTTGATTGACGGTTTCGGATCTGGAGGCTGAGCACATGATGTATGATGTTCCAGGGGGATTTTCTCGGACGAGATTAGTGCTGGTTGTGACGAGGGACAGCACGGGTTTTTTTGTGAGTCGATCCAACGTTTTCTCCTGTGACGAATGGTGTGCCAAGAAACGGTTTGATGTGCGCTCTGGGAGAATGTTTTTGACTCGGGGAATTGTTTTTTTCCTTGTTTGAGGCCATTTGCCATTTTTTGTCTTTGCCATTTTTGACTTTCGTCTTTTACTATTCCTGTTATTTTTCAACTTCTTGGCTTTGTAAAATTACCACAGTGTGACGGTGACTTTGTTTTGCGAAGTGTTGATTAAAATTCCAAAAACTCAATTTTGCGACTGTTGAAGAACAAGTTTGTGTACATAAACAAAGCCATGAACACTTATAAATAGTTTAATAACACTGGGAAAATACTCATTCGGTTACAACAGAAATACATTATATCTATCTATAATTCCACTAATCTCTGTGTGTATGTGTGTGTGTATGTATGCGACAACGATTTCTCGACAACTACCGGTCCGATATACTTGAAACTTGCCAGGTATATTGCTGGGGACCCGAGGATGTGCCTTTTCAAGGTTTGAAATTAATCGGACAAGTACTTACCGAGCTATGGCGATTTAGCCGTTCGCCGTTCGCTTTGGCGTTACGAATGGACCAAACCATTGCATGTAAATAGAGGGGGGGGTTCTGTGGTCGTTGCGAATGGACGAAACCATTTCATGTAAATAGAGGGGGGGGGGGATTGTCACTGTACTCGCAAGCCGTTCGCCGTTCGCTTTGGCGTTGCGAATGGACCAAAACATTTCATGTAAATAGAGGGGGGGGATATAATTTTAGATAGATATATAGTACGGGCATATATATAGTACGGGCATGCCCTAGTATATCAAACTCACACAGCACAGGACCTGGGTCGAAATGAGCATTCTTCCCCGATTGAGCGAACTTAGCTCAATTTATATTCATTCAGAACAATAGGAGAATATTTGATTGGGTCTTCACAGTAGGGGGGAGGAGATCGGGGAGAGAGGGATTCTGATAAGGGATTAGGGAGGGGTAGATCTGGGGGACGGGGATCACTGATTAGGAAGCAGGAAGTGGGGAGGGGATTGTTGGGGGGCCAAGAAACCTTGATAGCCATTATATTCTCAGCGTGTAACTTGATGAGAGAAGAAGTTTTGTCTTTGTTTCACAGACCTTATCCACAACTTAGTATTTACACAAGACTGCACATGAAATATATGTATATCTTTCCATCACAAGGCAACTTTTTTAGTCTACCAGAGTCTGAATTATATTCTTAAATTCCTAAGCTTGATTAAACATATACAGTGCATTCAGAAAGTATTCAGACCCCTTCACTTTTTTCACATTTTGTTATGTTGCAGCCTTATGCTGAAATCGTTTAAATTCATATTTTCCCTCATCAATCTACACTCAATACCCCATAATGACAAAGAGAAAACAGGATTTTAGAAAGTTTTGCAAATTTATTAAAAAGAAAAACTGAAATATATCACATTTACATAAGTATTCAGACCCCTTGCTATGACACTTGAAATTTATCTCAGGTGCCTCCCATTTCTCTTCATCATCTTTGAGATGTTTCCACACCTTGATTGGAGTCCACCTGTGGTAAATTCAATTGATTGGACATGATTTGGAAAGGCACACACCTGTCTATAAAAGGTCACAGATGACAATGCATATCAGAGTAAAAACCAAGTGATGAGGTCGAAGGAACTGCCTGCAGAGCTCAGAGAAAGGAATGTGTCGAGGCACAGATCTGGGGAAGCCTACAAAAAAAATCTCTGCTACATTGAAGGTTCCCAAGAGCACAGTGGCCTCCATAATTCTTAAATGGAAGAAGTTTGGAACAACCAGGACTCTTCCGAGAGCTGGCCGCCCAGCCAAACTGAGCAATCGGGGGAGAAGGGCCTTGGTAAAAGTGGCTTTGAAGGCAGGGAAAGCCCTGTCCACCTTCAGCAAGAGGCATGCTCAGGATTCCCAGAGATACCCAATGCTTTCCATTCCAAAAGCAGTCCACCAACTTCCTTTGCATCTTAGCCAGAAAACAATCAGGAACACTAATGCATGAAAGCCTGAACAACAGTTTGGGAAGGATTTATTCCTGAACAGACCTATGTGAACATAGGATTCTTAATAATCCATTCCAATCTCTTGGGGAAAATTGTGGACGCTGAAGCTTGTGGCATTTTGTGGAATAGCCAGTGGCTGCTCCAGAGGATCGAGAATGACTCGAGGCTCCTTTGACTCTGGATGAATTTCCAACTGCTCTACAGAGTCTGTCTTTCGAAAAGCCCCTGGAATTGATGACCTATCTTGGGAGTTCTACAAAAAAGTCTGGGATCTGATTGGACATGACTACCTAAATGTAGCCCAGGAAGCATGTGATGTAGGCCAAATGCCACGGTATTGGCGTTGAGCAACCTTGGCGTTGATTCCTAAGGAGGAAGATTTGAGACACTTGAGTAACTATCGTCCTGTGTCTCTGTTATGCATGGACTACAAAATAATGGCAAAAGTGTTGTCAAATCGTCTGGGACCTGTGTTGACAAAATTAGTGGTCTCTGACCAGTCATATGCTGTCCCTGGCAGAACAATATATGATAATATATATCTGGTCAGGGACATGATACACTATGCGGACATGACTAAAACTCAAATTGGGTTCCTCTCTTTAGATCGGGAGAAAGCATTTGACCGAGTGAACCATGACTACCTCTTTGAGACCTTGCTATCCTTCGGGTTAGGGAGGAGATATGTAGATATGCTTCGGACACTTTACACTTATGCAGAGTGCCTCATTAAAGTTCATGGTTTCTTACTCGCACTTCTTCCTTTTGAGAGTGGATTAAGGCAAGTATTTCCCCTGTCTGGCCTGCTCTATTCCTTGTGTATTGAGCCTTTTCTCTGTCTAATGAGGCGAAGGTTAGCTGGCATCATGGTACCGGACTGTAATAGTCCCTTCTTTCTTTCTGCTTATGCTGATTATGTTCTCGTGTTTGTGGGAAGTGCAAGAGACATGCAAACAGTTTATAACTGTCAGCAAATCTACTCGGCAGCATCATCTGCTAAAATAAATTGGCAGAAGAGTTCTGGACTACTGGTTGGAGCAATGCAGATTGGTGAACTCCCTATGCTGTTTCAGCAATTAACATGGAGTCACCAGGAACTCAAAATTTGGTGGTCTATTTGTCAATCACTCGTAATGTCCCATCTATTCGCAATTGGAGCACTCCAGAAGGGAAAATACAGGTGAAGCTGAGAGATTGGAATGGACTATTAAGGATCCTATCTTTACATGGGAGAATCCTTTTACTGAAACAGTTTGTCCTTCCCAAACTGTTGTTCAAGCTTTCTTGCGTAAGTGTTCCTCATTGGTTTCTGGCTAAGTTGCAAAGGAAGTTGGTCGACTGCTTTTGGAATGGGAAGCATTGAGTATCTCTCGGAATCCTGAGCGTGCCTCTTGCTGAAGGTGGACAGGGCTTTCCCTGCCTTCAAAACCACTTTTACACGTTCAGGCCACAGACAATTAAACAATACCTTTATGCGAACCCAATAATACCACAATGGTGCACGCTGGCATCGTACGTTTTCAGTAAAGTGGTCGGCCCAAGGGTTTAAAAGGCAACTTTTCAATATCAACTCCAAAAACCATACCCGTGACCCATGCCTTTTTATGCCTCTGCCCACGTAGTCTATGTTTTCGGCTTGTCAGTCCGTCCTTCTGTCCGTCCGTACGTGCTAAACCTCGTTTTTCTCAGCAACCATATGTCTGATTGAGACGAAACTTTCAGGGTAAGAGTGGCACCCATGCAGAATGTTTTTGACAATCGTGACGTCATAGGTCACATCGTATGGCATCCATCTTGGATTAAAAGCAAATAATTAAAAAATATTTCTCAGAAACCGCCGCATGGAAAAATTTGAAACTTGGCACTTTGTCAGTACTCCCAATGGTGAACAAAAGCATGATAATGATGACATCATAGGTGAAGTGGTATACCAGCCAAACATGTGTTAATCAAATTCCTTATCCTAAAAACTGAAATTGCATGCACATGATCTATGACCCATTTGTATTGAAATATAAAAATTACGAGCAGAAGTACCCGGCATTGCCGGGTGGGGGAGGGGACGGGGAAGGGAGGGGAACGGAGGAGGGGGGGGGGGGAAGCGAGCCCCTTGGCAAAGCGAGCGATTTTTTTTTTTCATAGCGTCATAGCGTTCATAGCGTCATAGCGATTTTTTTGTCATAGCGTCATATCGTTCATAGCGTCATAGCGTTTCATAGCGTCATAGCGTTTTTTTAGCCGCGTCGCAGACGCTGCTAATAGAGTGCCCTCTGCTGTTGTTGTTGTTCTTCTTGTTCTTCTTGTTCTTCTTGTTCTTGCAGAGAAGACAAAACCTCAAAGCTCCACCCATTCTGGGAACCATAGTTCCACCCATTTTGGGAGAGGCTTCATATAAACAAATATCCACCATTTTATTAACTCGCATAGCTTTGAGGCCTGTTTTGTAGGCCCGTGGTGTCTTCCTCTCTCACACAGTTTTATTTCAAATCAAATTCGATATATCATTTCATTTTTCACAGTCGCTAACATAGTTTTAGACTCGGTTGAAAAAAAACGGGAAGAAAATCTGATGAAAGTTGCCCTTTATAGAACGAAATGAATTCTCAAAGGCCTGTAACTTCAAGTCCATTGAGATATATATTTTTTAAATCGCGGCATGGTCAGTCATACACCGCCCGAAATAACAGACGGGAAAATGCCGAGATATATATATTTTGTTTAAATCGCGGCATGGTCAGTCATACACCGCCCGGAATAACAGACGGGAAAATGCCGAGATATATTAAAGATTCGTCCATTTGATGACAATCGTCACGATGAAATATTTAATTTATACGTCGTCACAATAATGTGGAGAGAGGACCATAGCTTCGTTCACGTGTCGCCACACACGGGAAATTGCCGAGATATATATATTTTTAAATCGCGGCATGGTCAGTCATACACCGCCTGAAATAACAGACGGGAAAATGCCGAGATATATTAAAAATTCGTCGCCACACACGGGAAATTGCCGAGATATATTTTCACTTTGCACAAAAATAACATCAAGTAATCGAATCAATAGGAATGTCCTGTGCCTATAACATCGACGTTATAGGCACAGCTGCATCTAGGCATTGTGTAACATCGAAGCGGCTTTTGTTTTAATTAAAACTTTTTGTACTTGTTGTACCTTGACTAGCTAAAGCAATGATGTTGGCTGACTTCCAAGCAGTTAGAGGATGACCTAAGGCAAATGTTAGGGTGAACAGACCAGAAAGAGGTTGTGCAAGGACAGCAGAGCAGGTTCATAGTACATGTGCGCTGATGTAGTCTGGGCCAGTTGCAGGGTCGAGGGTTGTCAGAAACCTCTCCTCATCAGAATCTCGTGTGAAAAAGAGAGTCCAGGAGCAGTTGGGTGCGACTGGGTAGGGTGGGTACAGAAACCAAGGGTTTGGGGACAAGATTTGGAAGCAAACACAGAATTGAGGCATTCAACTTTCTCATGAGCAGAGTCAACTGTGTTGCCAGCATACTCCAGAGACAGACCTCACAAGGTGCCACCAGGTTTTTTGAAGAAGAAGACAACTTTAGCAGTTCAATCTTGAGGTTGACCAGATGTTTTCTGGCTCTCCTGAGAGTAGACACACACTTGTTTTTTCATAGCGTCATAGCATCATAGCGTCATAGCGGTCATAGCGTCATAGCGTTTCATAGCGTCATAGCGATTTTTTTTTCATAGCGTCATATCGTTCATAGCGTCATAGCGTCATCACGTGATCGCTCTGAGCGAATCAGCGCCCACCTGCTCTGATTCCGTTGATTCCGTGCACTGAAATGCGCTGAGGTAAATATGAATAAAAAATATTGATCATCAAATATTTTGAGTTCGGCCATGTTCGTCCCACGCTCAATGGCCATGTCTATGTCAAATATCAAGCACGTAAGCCTCTCCGTTTAGGAGTCTATCGGTAACATTACACACACACACACACACACACACACACACACACACACACACACAAACTGTGTTTTATATATATAGATGACATCATAGGTCACATGATTTGTCAGTCATATTGGATTTATAAAACTAAAACCTTAAAAAATCATCTTCTCCCAAACCACCAATTTGATTGACTCGAAACTTTACGTGTGTCATTGACTAGGCATGGCGATTAAAAGATGATCACGAAAATGTCATTGGTCACATGGTGTGGCAGCCACGTTGGATTGAAAGAAAATATTAAATAATCATATCTCTGAAACCACTCACCCGATCGATACTAAATTTCACAAATAGCATCTAACACCATTGCTGCATGTAGTTTGGAAATGATAATGTCATAGGTCACGTGGTTTGGCAGCCATCTTGGATAAAAAAACAAACCTCATCCGATTGACACAAAACTTCACAAACGTGTTCCCATACCCATACATATGCAGAGTGTACATTTTTTAAGGTCATATGTCATGTGGTATGGCAGCCATGTTAGCTTGAAAGCCGATATTTTTAAAAATCCCTTCTCTGAAACTGCTTCACTGATCGATGTGAAACCTGTCATGGCTGGTGAAAATGTGATACTTTAAAACAGCTGAAGGGATTTAAATTAAAACTTGTTATTTTTAGGACAGTGAACGATGGCATCTACCCGTTGTGGGACTATGCGGAGGCATATTGGCAACACAGTCGCATTGTTCTAGTTTTATCAGGAAATGCTGAAGGCCTGGTGTACAATTGAAATGAACAGAACAAATCAATGGTCCTCACCCAGGGAAAGACATGCTGGAAGAGCTGCTTTTCTTGAACCCATTCCTACAAGCCCCACTGCTAGCTTCCCACAATGTAAGGAGAAAACTCTTGTCGAAAAGTATATCTACAGTGGGAGATCTTCTAAAGGGTGGGAAGAATGGCATTTTCTCACCTGAGGAACTTGCAGCAAAGATGGGCCTGCAGACAATAAGAGTTTCTTTTAGGATACTCCAAGAGTTCAAAAATTATTTGCCTCCTGATTGCCTGACTTACCTGGAGAACTTTTGTTGCGAAGGTGAGGAAGCTATGCAGGTTTGCCCCCTCCTTCCATGGCTTTTACCATGAAACTGCATGGGTGTGATCGTTTCCTTGTGCCACCTCCCCATAATATGAGCAAGGTCCTTGGCATGGCTGGGGTGCCCTTCTGTGATGCATCAAGGAAGGAAATATATGCAGAAGTAATCCACTCACTCCACTTTGTTACCTTAGCAAATCGCATGGACACTCCATGGCGTGAGGTTTTTCTGCCTCCCTTGCCTGTCCATCCAAGTTGGGAATCTCTTTATCTCTACCCAACACCAAGGGTGGTGGGGGACCGAAGCTGGAGGCTGCTTCATGGGGCACTAAGTTCTGGAGTTCTACTGCAAGACTTCACAAACACTCGTCGTGGATGTTTCTTCTGTGGGCAAGCAGAAACCATTTATCACAAATACCTGCAATGTCCACGTCTTCAACCGGTGTTTTTGCTGGTGAAAAACCTGTTCTTGCGTTTTTGGCTTCACTTCTCCCCAACACTTTTTGTTTTTGGTCACCAAGTGAAGAAAGAGTCGATCACGGGATCTCTTGGTTAACTTTGTTTTGGCATCTGCAAAACTTGCAATATATAAAACTAGAAAGTGCAAGATTGAAAGCAATGTCGTGCAGTGTTGTTTTGTATTCTTGGGAAATTTGTTACGTTCACGGATCACTTCGGAGGATCACTTCGGAGTTTAAGGTAGCACAATATTCCCGATCTATCAGAAGTTTTAAAGAAGGTTGGACAGTAAATAATGCACTTTGTAGTGTTTCCCCACAAGGTACGTTGCTATTATTTGTTTAAAGGTGTCATCTTGGTTTTTTGGGTGTTTTTTTAAACTCTCCGTCTGTCTTGGTTGGGCTTTCTCTTTAGAATTCTCTACCTTGTCTGCTGCAGTTCAAACCATGAACAGGCAGGGATGAGGAAGGTGAGCGACATTAAACAGGAAACTTATGTTTGCCTGAACTTTCTTGAGCTCTGAGCGCAAACATCCATTGTCTTTACAACAAAAGCACGACTACTACACAGAGGAATACAAGCTATACGAATCCTCCAGCAGCCAGAAGCATAATCACTTGCAGACAGCGTGTTTATAGACATGTGCCTGATGAAATCCTCTTCGTGAGTTTGTACAGAAGGACTTGCATTAGTTACTGGTATTGGAATCAGGCAGATACCAGAAGTGTGAATGCAGTAGTAGGTTTTGTGCCGAGAAATGATGAATGAGACGTTAGATTGGGACTTTTGTTAATAAAAACCACCTTCACCAACATTCTCACTGATATCTGACAACTATAACTAGAATATGCTCTTACATACAAATTGTGAAAAATATTTGCAAAGTCGTACATATATATATATATATATATATAATATTATATATATATATATATATATACACAATATATATAATGACTTCAATTTGAGCTAGAAACAACAATTTGCTAAATTTGGTGCCGAATTCCGAAGAGGCAGTACTGCATGTTCCGGCTCAGCTGTTATTGTGACTTGTACACAGACTCGCAGCTGGTTCCTTTATACAGACTATCATGGCAGTGCACAGCTCAAATTCACCCAGGAGACACCTTCTGTGAACTCCCCATATGACTTTCCCCCGACTATTTTGTGAAGCAAGGAAAATGACATCGCCTGCTCATTAGGGTCTCTGCCCAATCAGTTGCGCAATTAGCAGGACAGCAAAGGAAGGGGGCAGAACATGTCTATGAACATTCCCTGGAGGGTTTTTGTTCCTGGCTTGTTGGAGTCGAAGCTAATTAGAAATATCATTGTTGTCTACAGAAAAGAGCACTAAAAGGTCTCCATGACTGCTATTTTTTAAAACTCGTTAACGACGGAGTTGACGAGCTCCTAAAGCCACAGCGTCCAGTCAGTCATTCAGTCATTCAGTCATTCAGTGGGTCCATTAACATTTTTTGGTTGTTTTCCCTACTGCCCTGAAACGACTCCACGGATCATTTTGAAACTCAACATGATGATTCATGGCGTAGATGCTTAAAAAACAAATGGGGCACTTTTATTATCAATTTCCATGCAGTTAGTGAGATAATTAACATAAAATATAATTACATACAATGATAATGAGTTTACAAACGGCAAATCAACTTCATTACCTAATCCACTCCCATTAAAATCGCACTCCAGAGGATGATGAGCGTCTGCCCCACTTGGGACTATTGATTTTTTTTTTTATCTTTGCTACATTGTACAAATCAAAACGCTCATTGTTATGTGCTTTACATGTGCAATGTGCAAGCATTATGGCTTTTAACAGCAATCTGTGATTTTCATTTTTTGACTAATTTTACTTATGGCTTCCTTTGGCTGGTAAGATGATAGCCCCCTTCCTGTAGAGGCACAGGACTTTCAACACAACATTGAAAAACCTTTGCAGGTCAATGTTATTGTCGATGATGACAATCATATTTTGTACACACCTTGTGGTATTGTGTCATGTAACTAGCACTGTGTGCGCTTCCCAAGTGTTGTATTGCTGACTTCCATTGGGAAAGTTTAGTCTTAAAGTAACTAAAACCTCATGTATTAGCTTATACAAGTAATCACCTGTTGGGCAAAGACTTTAGGAGACATCAGCACACCTTCACACGAATTACAAGGAAATTAGAATACAATGGATAAGCCAACATTATCTGAGATTTGGACCTAGGTGCTCCAAGCATCTTGACCTGATTACAACACCAAAAAGTCCTATGAGGTAATATCAGAGTAATCATATTACAGTTGTTATCTATCCTACAGCTATGCACATATTATGTCTGCAAAATGGTGGATTTTTGATGTCACTCCAAATCCACCCCCCACTGCATTCACTAAAATTGTTCCTCTACATTCCTCTTTCCTTCCCTCCTTTTATAACTATTTCCTCTGGTTGGTGTGTTTATTGCTCGCATTTTGGCACTCAGTTTATTATGCTGGGATTCCAGGATCAAATTTCAAATGCTGGATTGCTTTATTCATTGTCTGATAATGTCCTTGAATTTCATGTGGAAGTGCATGCATATATATATATATATATATATATATATATATATATATATATATATATATATATATATATATATATATATATGACTCCATGGTAAGATCTCCAACCTTTAATTGAACAAACAATGACTCAACGTTTCGATTAACAACATGTGAAGCCACACGCCTCAGTTAATCTTCCTCAAGAGTGATAAAATCATCTCAACATCCCCTTATATGCAAAGTGGGCGGGGTATATGCAAAGTGGGGTGGGCAAAGCTGGACAGCCAATGAAACCGTATCACACCGCTCTCGTGAACGGAGACGTTATTGACCAAATTCAAAAATCAACCGCAAAAATAACGGCTCAAAATAATCCTGTAAGCAATGCTGGATTATAACTCAAGTGTTTAGAAAATCAGGAACAATCATTACATTTAATTAAATGTTAAACTTGTAAACAATTAAATTGTAAATCAAATTAAAACTGTAAATATATTAAAGCAAAACTTTTTAAGATTAAATAAAATTGCCATAATATCAAGATCATCACATGTGGCCCTATGCGGTAAAGGGGAAATGCGGGAAGGAGGGGAGTTATAGGGGGGGGGGGATAAAATGGGGGGGGGGGTGGAACCAGGGGGGGTGGAAGCGGAGGGGGAGGGTTTCCCGCTTGCAAGCCGATTGGTTGAAATGGCACCACGTGACATAAAATTAGTGTTGTACTTTTGGCCGCATTGGCGGCCAATAGTATTTCGCTGGTGTCATACACTATCATGTTTGTTGCGTGAGCATGTATGGACAAGAAAATACCTATATGACATCAGCGAAATGTGATCATAAAAACCATGCGAAGGGGGAAAGAATGTGGTCGTTGATTGGATGGCCAATTTGCCGAATGGCGCCGGGTAACCTGTTCAGACTGCAGGAAGCCCAATGAGCGCTCCAAATCGCCGCTGCTCCTCTAAAATCGCCAGTGCCCCCCAAATCATTGCCAGCGCCCCCCTACCGCCCGTAGACCCTCGAGTGCCCCCCTGAAAGTTCCCAGCGCCCACTGGGGGCGGTAGGGACCACTTTGAGAACCTATATGTTAGAAGATCCGTCTGTGGACACATCATATGGAAAATTGTATAATGTTATTGATCCCACACCAATGACATCCTCATTGGTTAGAACATCCACTCTGAATCTGGGAGGTCAGCAGTTCGAAACCTGGCTGAGTCATATCAAAGAATTGAAAAATGGTATGTGCTGCTTCTTTGTGACCTTTTTATTTATTTTATCTGTAACATGTCACAGGTCTACAAGAGCCGTTGTTGTTGTTATCCTGCGCTCGCGAAGCGAAAAGCGGGGTTAAGTTTTCAGTTACGTATGTACGTACGTGCGTGTGTGTGCCGTGTCTGCATTTTAAAAATTCATTTTATCGGCAACCGTTGGTCTGATTGACATGAAATTTTCACCTTAGGAGGGCCTTCCCCGTTAGAATATTTTAATGATTATTATGACGTCATAGGTCACGTGGTACAGGCGCTATCTTGGAAAAACTTCGCACCTCTATATCTCTGAAACTAGTCCATGGAAAAAATTGAGACCTGGCTCATTGTCAACTACTCCCCATGGGGAATAAGATGTTGATGTCATTGGTGCCTTCATTATGACGTCATAATTCGACAAATACAACACTTATCCATCCGATCGTTATAAAAAAAATTTCAGCAAGGGTTGGTCTGATGGACAGGAAATTTTCACCATAGGAGCGCCTCCTCCTTTAGAATATTTTAATGATAATCATGACATCATAGGTCATGTGGTACAGGCGCCATCTTGGAAAAACCGAAAAATGTTGCACCTCTATGTCTCCAAAACCGCTGCATGGATAAAACTGAAACATGGCTCATTCTAAAGAACTCCATCTGGGAAATAGGTGTTGTTAACGATGACGTCATTTTTGCCATAATTATGACGTCATAATTCGACAGGGACAACGCTTAGTCTGATCAGTTTGAAATGTATTGAGCGTGATCTATGCAACAATTATAATAGAGAATATAAATGTATGATGTCATCGCTCACGTTGTCTGCCAGCCATATTGGATAAAAAAAAAAAATGTTCAAAAACAGAAGAGTTGGCTCACACAGAGACATGAGATGGGAGTCTCTGCATAGCGTTACCGAATGAGGTCCCACCTACCTTGCTCACCTCTGCAACAATGGCATCCTGGATGCCGATGAATAGAACGTTAAAAGCATGGATACACCAGAATTGTATGTTCCTCCAGAATTCTATTTTTGAAGTAAAATTTTAATTTTTTTTTTAATTCGAATTTTCCACTGAAGGCTTGTGAATTTTATACATAGCAATGATCTGCTGAAATAAAAATGTTGTCTGTTCTTGTTATCCCAGTGAATTGTCTTGGAATAATAAGAACCATTTAATGGAGCTGGTGGCCAGCCATCAAGGGCATGCGGCATAAAATTCGGATTGCTTTTTTTTCTTTTTCTTTTTTTGCATCATCTAAGTCACTGTGTGACTGATAGGATCAATGATCAATGATTCATCATTCAGATGAAGACTGAGTGCAGTGTTTCTGAAATACGCCTCTGAAAGTTTACAAAAAATAGGTTGTACTTGGGAAGATCCATAATTGAAAATGTAGGCACCACCAACGGTGGTATCTACCAAGCAGGAAACTTGCAGTTACAGGTTTCGGTTGCGTTTGTAGATTCCACCTTGCCTGCTGGGCAACCACATTAGTTGGTGGTGTCTTCATTTTTGATTCTCTGAAGGTTTGCGAAGATCCTGGATGGGTTTGTAAATGTCATATAAAGAGTTTGCACATATGAACAGATCTACTTTTAACTTCAACTATGATGTAATGTCATAATATAATTCTTTATACGAAGACATCTTTTTTCATCAAGTTTTGACCTTGGAAATTTTGAAGATGAAGACAGCAGGCTAAACAGATCTCAGTGCTTACGTTTATTTGCTTGATTTGTCAATGCATAAAAGAAAGGATGACAATCCATGCTTCATTTGAGATTATTCTGTATCCTTACTCTTAACCCTTGGATGCAGTGATTGGGCTTCGGAGGCCCACAAGGTTTTTTTTGTTGAAAAAACTATGCTGTACAATTTATTTATTTTTGGAATGAGCCTCATTTTCACCGCCTTTCATGTTGTTACACAAAATTCAATGACATAAATTAAAAAAAAAAATTCATTCAGGCTCGTGGGAAAATCTTAATTCTTCACTTATAACCCGAAAATCCCACACGAATGCAGGCCTGGGGCCTTCGAGGCCCCGCATAAATGTTGTTGTACTACTATGTTATATCATTATTTTCTTGATATGAGCCTCATTATATACTCCTATCACTTGGTTACAAATAATTCAGTGCCAAAAATATGAAAAATTAAAAAACTTTAAACGAATACATTTGTGGGGCCTCCGAGGCCCAATGGCTGCATAGGTGTAGGATATTTGACAGTTGTGGACATATACATTCTAAATAAAAGGATTAGTGAATCATATTTTTTGAGCAAATACTCCTCCATGAGCCTCAACTTTTTAGAGGAAAAAAAGTTAAAAAAGCAAGGGGAAAAAAAAATTTTGGCAAAAAAAAGAAAAAAAGATTCATTACTTGTATGGGATTCTTCCAACTAATAGGATCAATGATTCACATTTTCTGAGCAAATACACATCCATGAGCATCGACTTGGATTGAAAAAGTATATGAAAAAAAAAAAACTATAAAAAAACAAATTTAAAAAAAAAACATTACACGAATACATCCGTTGGGCCTCCAAGGACCAATGGCTGCGTTTATGTAGGATTTTTGACGCCTGCATCTAAGTGTTAAGAATGATTTTTCAAGTGCCTCAGAATGCATAATGTGTTAAAAGCTTACATAAAGTACATCGTGAAGAATATGATATAGGTGCAGTAAGTGAGATGTGTTTTAATGAGGAGTCAAATTGGAGGACAAGACTTGAAGGCCACAAGATGTAGAGGTGTGATAGAAAAGGGAAAATAAGAGGTGGTGTGGCAATCTGCATAAAAATATTGAATTGTATCGAGAGAAAGGGATGACGTTAAGGAGGGAATTAATGTAGAGGATTCTGCGTGAACTGAGATTGGAGAAGTGACCAAAACATAATCTGCGCAACGATACTTTTGAGATTTGGAGTTTCTTTTTCTTTTCTTTTTTAATGTTGGAGGCTCTAGGCAAGGACTATGTAGCCCTCATCGAGGCCAGGCCTTAAATAGAAGAGAAGAAAAGTTTATGATAAATAGTGTGTGATGTTTGTTTGTGAGAAAGAAAGATTGAAGCTAGCCCGGTAGCGATAGTTTGAGTGAGACAGGAAGTGAAACCAGCAATCATGACATGGAGAGTGTAAGATGGTTCCGGGCACACTTTAACGCTCCTAAGTCAGGACGGTAGTACTACCCTGGGCGGTTGCTATCTACAACCTACTACCTAACCCACATAATATAATAGTGTTTGAGATAATGGTGTACCAAAGACTTCATTCCGACTTCCGACTTTGAAATACCGACTTCTTTCCTTGAAGTCCTAACAGTGTCCATGTGTTTTATACCACTCCCACCCCCAAGCCCTCTCCCACCCCAAGCCCTCTCCCTCCCACAGATCTCCCGATGTCCCTGTTCTCTACTGTTGTACTTGTGTGCCTCCCTCTCTCCCTCTTGTCTCCCGCTCCCTTTATTATATGTTTTTTTTTATGTGTCCGTTTGTTTTTGTGTGATTAATGTTAGCTCTTACACGAGCCTCGATCTTTTATCCAAAAAAAGAGAGAAAAAGAAAAGACGTTCTGTTAGCTAAACTAAGTTTTGAGAAGCTGCTGAAGAAGAGAGGACTTTATTAATGGTGTATGTGACACCCTAACCCTAACCCTAACAACTCAGGGTTGCCCCCCAAAATAGTTTATTTTTTGTTTGTTTGTTTAAAGGCTTATGATTATGTTAGTATTATTCTACATGCTGCCCTGTCTTCTAGCAACGATTGAAATTGATTTAAAATACCTTTAGTCAGTGCAGTATACTGTTTTTTCGACCAGGTGAGCGTCAGGGGTATTGCCCCTATACAACACAACAACAACATGCATTTTAAAAGGCCATTTTCCCTGCTAGAGCGGGGGTTAGCCTTGCGGTCCCCATGACAATCTTCTCCATTTTGCCCTATTTTCTGCATCTCTCCTTGTTAACCCCCTTGCCCGCATTTCTTCTTCCACCATCTTTAGCCAAGTCTTTCTCGGTCTTCCCCGTCCTCTACTTCCTTCTACATTAACTTCCATCACTCTTCTCAACCAGTCACTTTCATCCTTCCTCAATACATGACCAAACCATCTCAACCTGTTCCTCTTCACAGCATCAATCACAGGCTCTATTCCCATCATCTTTCGCAATTCATCATTTGTCTTCCTCTCTCTCAACGATACTCCGCACATCCGTCGAACCATTCGCATTTCCACCCTTTCCATCCTTCGTTGCTGCTCTACGTTCATTACCCATGTCTCGCTCCCATAAATCATAACACTTCTCACACATGCAGCATACACCTTTCCCTTCAGCTTCAACGACACTCCCCTCATCATCAGCACGCCACTCAATTCCCGAAACTTCTTCCATGCACATCTCACTCGAGCAACCGTTGCCGAGTCTGATCCACCTTCTCCATTCAGCATGTCTCCGAGGTAGCAAAATGTTTTCACACCTTCCAGCTTCACACCGTCTCCAAGATCCAACTCAACATTTCCTCCATCTGCAGCTCCCTCTGTGCACACCTTACATTTGAATGTAGCTGCCACACTGGTTAATGACCCTCTCAGACCACTACATTTTTGATGAACCCACTCAGCGCACATTGTACACTGAATGGAGTTCACTCCGACACCCTTCCTACACACAGCACAGGGCCACTTCCCAGTTCTTTCCACCTCACCACATGCTTTACCACTTGCCATCACCTTCGTCTTTCCGATATTCACCTTCAGACCTTTTGCCTCCATACATTCCTTCCACGTGTTCATCTTTTCCTTCAATCCATCCATACTTTCCGCAATCAACACCAGATCATCTGCATACAACAACTCCCACGGTAAACCCTCCTTTACGTTCTGAGCCAGCACCTCCATCACAGCTACAAATAGTAGTGGACTTAGTACCGACCACTGATGCACTCCCACCTTCACCTCAAACTCACCACTGTTCCCGTCCTTCGTCCTTACAGCTGTGCGCGCTCTTTTGTACATTGCCATCACTACTCTGATCAACCATTCCTCCACTCCTAACTTCCTCAATGCCCATGTCAATACTTTGCGTGGAACCCGATCGAATGCTTTCTCCAGATCAACAAACCCAAGAAACAACTTCTTCCTCTTCTCCATGTACTTCTCCTGCAACTGCCTCACAATGAAAAGCACGTCTGTCGTTCCTCTTCCTGGCATAAATCCAAACTGCATTTCGTCGATCTTCACTTTCTTCCTTATCCTCCTCTCCAACACCCTTTCCAATACCTTCATTCCATGCTCCAATAACTTTATCGCTCGGTACGAGCCACACTCCAGAGGGTCACCTTTCCCCTTGTATAGAGGGACGAGGGTACTCAGTTCCCAAGCCACTGGAATGCGGCCTTCTTTCACCACCAGATTACAGATCTCTGTCATTCTCTTCACACCCCAACTTCCTGCTGCCTTCAACATATCTCCCACAACTCCCGTCGGCCCTCCCGCTTTTCTACCCTTCATTGCTTTTATCGCTTCCTCAACTTCCTTCTCAGTTATCTTCTCTGCCGGTCCTAAAACTGGGTTACTCTCTATGTTGCCATCCCATTCATTCTCTGTATTCAACAGCATTTCCATATATCTTTTCCATCTTCCTTTAATTCCATCAGGGTCGACAACGATTTGTCCCACTTCATCCTTCAAGCAGCTCACCCCCATCACATCACACCTCTCTTTCGCTATCTGCTTTGCAATCCTGAATACCGCTCTCTGACCCTCTTCCGAATCCAAGCGTTCTCCGAACATTTTCCTACATGCCTCCTGCGCCTTTGCTACCTCTTTCTTTGCAGCCTTCCTGGCTGCCTTATAACTTTCATGCTCTGCTGGTTCTGCTCCCGTACCCTTCGCCTTCTGCCACTCCTTGAACTTCTTCCTCTTCTCGTCAATCCTCTTTCCAACTTCATCATCCCACCACCATGTTTCCGAGTGCCTCGGTGGTCCTTTTGTCCATCCACATACCTCACCAACGGCTCCCAACAGACTAGCTTTCATTGACATCCAACCACTTTCAAGCTCAACCACATCATCCTTGACCCTACTCAGCCTCTCCTTTAATGCCTCCCTTACTGTCACCTCTTTCAACCTCCACACCTTCATTCTCGGTTGGTACTTCACCCGCCGAGCTCTCCTCGCACCTTTCACCCTTACGTCGCAGACAACCAAGTGGTGCTGTGAAACAGCCTCCTCCCCCGGGATCACCTTTGTGTCTCGGAGATGCCCCCTATCTCGCCTACGCAATGCCCTTATGTTTTTCTATATCCTCTACTTCTATTTCTAGTTGGTTTTTTTTCATTTAAATGAGATTCAAATATCTGTACGAACGAGGTTCAATCAAGGAACGCCAATGTTTTAAATTTTTTTGACAATATCAGGGTATATAATTAGTAAGAAAAATATTTTATCCTATATGGAAAAATAGTTGCAATACCCGTGGGCGCTCAGAATGAAGCGGTATGCTACACTGACTAAAGGTATTTAAACAGTATCACGGTATTTTAAACCAATTTCAATGGTTGCTAGAAGACAGGGCAGCATGTAGAATCATACTAACGTAATCATAAGACTTTAAACAAACAAACAAAGCAATACCTATTTTGTGGAGCAATCCCCTAGTCAACTCCCTCCCCCCCCCCCCCCCATCCTCCCCACACTCGTAGACCCCCTTAGTGCCCGATTTTTATAATGCTGTGATCAAGCATTGACCCATTGCAGGTGATGAAGATTGTGATCAAGTTTCATCGAAATAGTGTGTGTAGATTCAGAGAAAAACCGAAAGTCTAACAGCGGCGTAGCCGGGCTTTTAAAATATTATAAACCACTAACACGTATGATTAGCTTTTTAAACAGTCGCTAATGCTGTATATAGCATTAAACAAAGAAATTTGGAGGAATCTCGACATCCGTGAGGTAAGTTTTACTTACAGAACTGAGCAAAGATCCTCTATAATCTAGATTATATCCCACAAGGGTTGGGTACGTACCGTATTGTTGTAAGAGACGTAACGCCGATACTTTCGAAATTTGATGATCATTTTAACAAACGGTTTGTATGTGTTTCACACTGAATGAAAAAAGTAAAGGTAGAGCATGGCAATTGTAATATATGACAGGTTCGACGATATGTTCAGCCTGAACGAAATTGGAATCAAAATGGCGGTGTGTGGAGAGTCAGCCGCCGTATGCCGTAATGACATCAGAAGTAATCACATCACCCTGTCATGTGACCAGATCCTCAGCTCTGATTGGTATACGTTTGACGGTCATACATACATGCAGACAAACTGTTCTAGATGGTTTTGCCCTATGGGCTACACCGTAAAAACTAAATTCCTATTTTGGGGGGCCAAACCTGGATCCACTTTGACTCCGGTAGACCCCTTAGACCACGATTTTCTAAATGCCATGAACAAACTTGAGTCGCAAAATACCAAATATCATTTGTGCCAAATTTGGTCACAATCCCATTAGCGGTTTCAGAGAAGAATTTGCAAGTGTTTACGACTACATTCCAGGTGAGTTAAAAATAAATCATGCTTTGGCGTTTCTTGGACTATTGTGAATTTGTCGTTCATATAACATTTTGGACGCACTTTTGTAGCATTTCTTGCATTGATACAGTTTATTGTGACATAATAAACGTCATTAAAATATACCAAACCATCTCTGTTTTCTGACGCGTATCACCTCTTTTATATAAAAGTTTTAAGTTTCTCTCCGGAAGTGTTTTGTAGCTTGCAATGTTCTTCCTTGACATATGCAATGACAAATGCTTGCAATGACATAACTTCCCAAGGAACCATGAGTACATACGACGCCATCTTTACGATGTCGTTTTCCTCTTCACACTCAGCGGGGCAAATAAAGAAAGCTTACCTCCCAATGGATGAAATCTGCAAAAGTTTCTTCCGTTGCTCTTTCCTATAAATGCGGAGCGTTAAGCATAGAAGCAATATGTACCATTTTTTAAGTCTTTGGTGTAACATGGCCAGGGTCAGAATTTAACTGCTGACCTCCCAGCTCAGGGTGAGCGCTCGAACAATTATCCCACTCGGTGTAGTCCTAAATTGTTAGCCATGTACCACTCACTTACCTTTCTTGTTCCCAAAACGGTGGAAGAGCTAGAGACCATTGTAATCTGCCTTTCTGAGCGACTGCATGATTGTGTGTTACACAGATATACTTTAATATAGATCATTCATTCTCAGATCTGAGCCTGGTGTTGGCTTAGCGGTTAGGGTGCGGCTTGGGATCCTAGGATCCTGGGTTCATAAAACATTGCTTCAAAAAGGGGATCATGGTGCCCAAAAAAGGCCAACCCCAGCTCTGCAGGGAAAAATTGCCTCCAAAGGTGGTGCCATTCATTCTCAGATCTAGTGTAATCTACATACCCTGTCGAGGCTCTGAACTATAATAGTTGTTATTTCAGTTTTGTTGCAATTGTAAGAGTGCTGAGCACATACTGTACGTCGCAACATACCAAACGTATGAGGATGCTTTGAATGCACGTTTTGAATGCACGTATGAGTTCATTGTAGATGTTTGTCATTCAGCATCATCATCCTGTACCACACTCTATGCAGAGTGCTGGTGCTGCCAAAGAAGTTACTAGGAACCACCTTTAGAGGCCATTTTCCCCTGCAGAGCAGGGGTTGGCTCTTTTTTGAGCACCGTGGTCCCCTTTTTGAAGCAATGTTTTATGGCCGGATGCCCTTCCTGCCGCCAACCCTGTTAGTCGCCTCTTGCGACGAACACGGAATTACCAGTGAACTGGTTGGTACTCAATTTGCTGACCTCAGAAGGACGACAGGATGAGTCAACCCCCCTGGCATTAATTCAGTGATCCACCGGGATTCGAACCCAAGGTCCTAGGATCCCAAGCCGGCACCCAAACCGCTAAGCCAACACCAGGCTTTTAAAGCAGTTACTAGGCAGTTACTACAATCCTGGTGAGGTCACAATTCCAGCTCAGCAGGAAGTCAAGGCAGGAATTTGGAATTTGACCATGGTTCGGGCAATAGCTCGCCTACTCTTTGCGAAGGAGACCATGGGTCCTTTAACGTCTACCCGACAGACGGCACACCCATAGATGAACCACCCTCCCTACGAAACACCAGATGACAGTTTATAGCTGGGCCTAGATTTGAACCCAGCTCTAAAGCTGTAGGGTGACTATGCGTACCCCTGGGCTATCCTATCAGCCTCATTTCTCATTCTGATCATTAATATAACCGCCAAGCAGCTGCAGGCCTTTAGAGACTTTTATAAACCCACAGTATGCCTTGCTCCAGTAGCCTAATGGCCACGATATTTCCCAGTGTAAATTTGAAATTTAAGAGCAGACAGTTAAATCTCATTAGGAATGTTACAAGTCAAACCGTGAGAAAATAGCTTCTTCTTTTTTTTCTTCTTTTTTTGCTACAGCAAAACAGCTTTGTTACCACTAGCTGATAGATCATTTACATAAAGAGTGCTCCATTTTTCCATAATGCAGATTTCAGTTTCGCCTCATTTGCCATTTTTCCAGCCTTGGGGTTAATTCATCCCGAAATAGGCTCAACTGCCCATTATGAGGTTCCTCGATCATTTTGACGGTGAGAAATCAGAGCCAACAAACATGAAAGGCCATGCGAGGGGAATTGAGTTACAGATAGCTCGCTGTGCCCATCTTATTGCTGCATATTCAAATTGCAGGGACTGTATTGTTCAATCAGCACTAAAATTGCTGTCTTCGCGTCCAGGTGCCGAACCTTTATCAACTACTGACCGGAATCTGAAGAGCGAGCCACGTGCTCAGCATCTTAAATGCTCTACAGGACGTGCACCCCATACAGTATGTTTCCGCAAGCCCAGGGCCTTTTTCTCTACCCAAATAAGGCTCGAAGGGCCAGGGCTGATTGCAAACCAGTTGAAGAATAATTGCTGAGAAGTTTTGCCTTCTAAATGTCCTTGATTACCAGAATAAGCTGACGGTGGTTTAGCACAGCTATGGTAATCAGACTTTTATATATTTTTTTGTATACAAGATGGAGGCTCGTGTAAGAACCAACATCAATCATAAAAAAAAAGGACACATAAAAAAACATATAATAAAGGGAGCGGGAGACAAGATGGGGAGAGAGAGGGAAGCACACAAGTACAACATTTGAGAGCAGGGACATCGGAAGATCTGTGGGAGGGAGAGGGCTTGGGGGTAGGAGGCATGGGAAGCTGGGTGAGGGGTGGGAGAGGTAAAAACCACATGGACACAGCGAGGACTTTTATCTTCATGGTTGCTCTTAGTAGCCGAAGGTAGCCATTCACATATGGCATGTGAATAACCTTGGAAAGTGAACTTGTTTAAAGTGCAATAGATAACTGCTGCCCAGCCAACAACCACACTCTGAGATATCAACCGGTATAACCTCGTGTCAAGGAGTGTCCAAGAAGGCGAGTCCACTTCCAACTCAGTTTTAGGGAGGAATTTGTAATTGGTTCAGTGTGCCCATAATAACTCGCTTACTCTTCATGAAGCACCGTTGGATAGATGATGTCCACTAACGACCAGTACTGGCAGATGGGCCTTCAACTTAACATCATTCCAAAGGATGGAATGATGTTTGATGAAGAGTTGCATGGTCATTGATGCATGGTCCATGGTGATTGACCCACATTGATGCATGGTCCTGCATGTGAAATACCATGGTGACGGTTTATAACTGGGTCGAACACCCAGACTACAAGCTCAGAGGCAACTACGCATACATCTAGCCTACCTTGCCAGCCCTAATCAGCCTCTAGATCAGTGGTTCTTAACCTTTTTAAAGGCGCCGAACCCTAACGAAACCCACCGAACACTCGCGTAACCCTTCAAATTTGACAAAAAAAATTAAGAAGAATTGCATCTTAATGCGTTTTCTGTTTGTCTTTTCGGGAGGCGATCTGGGAAATGCGTGGGTTTTTTTTGGCAAGGGCCACCCTCAAATCATTTTCGCATGCAAGACTGCTCCTTTTCTTTGTTTTAATGTCCACCCGTTTCGAAAACGCATGCTCGCAGAGGTACGTTGTAACGAACGGCGTGAGGATCTCAATGGCAATTTTAGCGATGTAAGGATACCCTTCCATTTGGCGGCACCAAAACGTTGAGAGTGTTGTTGTGCTGAAGAGTTGTTGTTGAGTCTGGCTCTGCTGAAGTTTGATGAGGTCGTCGAGGTATTGGTCGTTGACATCTGCCGTTACAACGTCGAAAGTAAACGGCTGCCGCACCCATGCTGGGTATTGCTCTTGGTCAGGGAAGTAGCTGTCGAATGACTTTCCCAGCTAATCCAAGTGCGTGGCAATCGCTTGCTTCAGCTCCGCCTGTACAGCAGTGCCTCCAACTTCAGACTCATCTTCGATCCCGCTCACGCACTCGTCCAGTAGTGAAAAGTTCGCGAAGTTGTCGTTCTCTGTTCGCCGCCTCCACAATGGTAACTTCTTTTGGAAAGCGCTCAGCTTTTCTTCAGATTCGATGACATTCACTCCACCGCCCTGCATCTGGCAATTGAGATGATTGAGTGCGTCGAAGATGTCAGCCAAGTATGCCAAGGCGAGGATGAACTCTGACTCTTGGAAGTGCGTTGCATGGCAATGCTAGTGTCTCGCAAAAACACGGCTCACTACCTTCCCTCGTGATAACCATCGAACGTTGGAGTGGTGGAGACGGACTTCGAATTCAGAGCCGATTTCATTGCACAGCTCTTTGAAGATGCGTTGATTCAGAGCACGGCTTCGCACGTAATTCACAGTTTCAACGACGATTTTCAGAACATTGGCCAGTTTTGGATGCAGGGGTTTTGATGCCAGCGCATGTTTGTGCAGGACGCAGTGCGTGACGATGATGTGTGGTGCATCGGCCTTCACCAGCGCTCTAAAACCGGAGTTGCATCCCAGCATGGCTGGAGCTCCATCCGAGCAAACTGCAGACACCATGTTCCACGAGAGGCCGTTGCTTCTGAAGAAGTCGTCCACAAGCTTCTTCACGTCAGCTGCCTTCGTCGTTGTTGTGAGAGGGTTGCAGAACATAAAGTCTTCCTTGATCTCGTCTCCTTTGACATAACGCACAAATAAGATGAGCTGGCTCAAATTCGAAACGTCGGTGGTCTCGTCGAGTTGAAGGCTGAATTTCTTCGCGCTCGCGACTAAATCTGCAACTACCTGGGCGAGGATGTCGTCGCTCATGTCGTCGATTCTGCATCTGATGGTGTCATTTGAGAGTGGAATGAGAGACAACTCGTTTTCAGCAGCTTTTCCCAGCATGATGTTGGCCATCTTCAACGCGGCCGGTTTGATGAGTGTCTCGCCAACGGTGTGTGGTTTGCCCTGCTTTGCGAACAGGTACGCAACTTCATACGACGCGTTGAGGATCGGTTTGTCAATTGGAACGAAGCCGAGAGTGGGCAAGGTAGCACTTGCGTCGAATCGGACTCTCTTCAATTTGAATTCATCCAGCGTTGCATCTTTGTGCTGCCCCTCGCCGTGCAGTTTTTTGAAGTGTTCCCGTAGTTTTGCTGGTGCTAGGCTGGAGTTGCTCAACTTGACATTGCAAAGCATGCATTGAGGACGCTGACTTCTGTCCCATTCCATCAAACACGTGAACCCGTACCGCACGTAATCCTCCGACGACTTCCATTTTTTGCTCGACATACTGCGAAAAAAAAGAAAAAAGTAACAAACTGATCTTAATTGAGTTCGGGCAAATAATTATATGACAAAAATTTAAAAAGGAACATGCTTAAATATAATCAGTACCCCTCTGAAAACTGAGAAAATTTAACGAATAAAACATAACTTATAGTTACGATGACGGGATTTATTATATACTCAACTCTATGTCACCTCAAATCCCATTATAATATTACATAGAAAACTGCAAATTGTTCGTTTTGAATTGCGACCAAAGGAGTTATATCACCTCCACCTAATTTTCTGAGTAATTCAATCATATTTTATAATCACCATCCACTTTTGACTTTAATATAACTCTGAACCCGCCCTGCATATCCACAAACATTTCCAACTTACTTTTCAATTAATCAGTAACTCCAAAGTCAGGCGGCGACCAATGACGCACGGCACACGGCAAGCTAATCAAGACAATTCACTGGAATTTCGGAACCCCTGCAAAGTCCAAAATCCAGTAAGTAAGTAAGCAAGTAAGGACCATCAACAGAATAATTAGCAAGTTGCTCATTGATTCAACTTACTACAGTCAGTGTGAAACAACTTATCTTAAACACAGACCAGAGAAACCATGAATGGGATGGGAATACAATTACAAATAACATTTCCATTCGTTCTTAACATACATAGCAAAATAATAATAATATTAATAATAAGCGTAATTACACATAGATTCAAAATTGATACAAAAAACAAAACAAAACAAAAACAAATTGCAATGCTTTTCAGAGGACCTCCGCCGAACCCCTGAGACTGGCTCACTGAACCCCTGGGGTTCGGTCGAACCCAGGTGAAGAACCACCGCTCTAGATGTAAGGTAACAAAACAAAGTTCAAGGAATTTATACAAAAGATAATCTCTGGTTTATTATCATAATATAATTTGAGAAGTGCCTGTTTGTGGATGTGTGCTTGTTTGACTTCTATGCACTCCTCAACTGCTGCACGGAATGAGTTGAAAAGTGCTGGTTGTGCTCAGGGTGGGCATAATAAGGGTTTTGTTTGTTTAAAAAAAATTTCAGTCAGAGGTTAAGAGTTGGGAAGGACATCAATTCTCTCTTTATAAATACTAGTGCACCCGCACACTGCGGGAGCGGCAAGAAGGGTCATTCCTCTTTCAGGTATATAGATTACAGTCGATCTATGGTCGTGTTTCAAGAACATTGGGTGTGTGTTCATTTACCAAGTTTCTTGTGGAGAGATCGCCAAGTGGGGTCAGCATTCGAGCAAGCACTCCATTCAAAACCATTAAGGAACGGCTGGCTTGGCAAGCGCTAGCTAGCTGCTTGGTAAGTGTGCACACCCCGGTCTTCCTCCCTTTCAGTGTCGTGTCAAACAGCAGGAGCGAGTTTCAAAAGTTCGCTACAAAAAATGCCACGCCAGCGGCAGATAGGGCCATGTTATTAACCCACCATTTGTGGGTTATATAGAGTACAGTAGATCTTCGCTCAGTTCTGTAAGTAAACCTTACTTCACGGATGTCGGGATTCCTCCAAATTTCTTCATTTCGTGTTATAAACAGCATTCGCCACTGTTAAAAAAGCTAATCATAGCCGGCGAAGCCGGTGTTGTGAATGAACGCGTACTAGTACCGACTGCAAAGCCGCAATGAGCCGGCGAAGCCAAAACCTCTTGCCACTATTTTACCCATCACCATGGCATCAGTAGGTTAGGTAGTTGGTAGTAGGTAGCTAGGTAGTTGGTAGTAGGTAGGTAGGTAGTTGGTAGTAGGTAGGTGTAGTAGGTACCGTACCTGGTAAGACTTGGTAAAAGAGAACAGCAGACAGTCCTCCCCAATACCTGCATACCTCTTGCCACTATTTTACCCATCACCATGGCATCAGTAGGTTAGGTAGTTGGTAGTAGGTAGGTAGGTAGTTGGTAGTAGGTAGGTGTAGTAGGTACCGTACATGGTAAGACTTGGTAAAAGAGAAGAGCAGACAGTCCTCCCCAATACCTGCATACCTCTTGCCACTATTTTACCCATCACCATGGCATCAGTAGGTTAGGTAGTTGGTAGTAGGTAGGTAGTTGGTAGTAGGTAGGTGTAGTAGGTACCGTACCTGGTAAGACTTGGTAAAAGAGAAGAGCAGACAGTCCTCCCCGATGGCAATACCTGCATACAATACAATAAATGTCACAAGAAGCTTAAGGAAGTAACTATACGATATGCTAGCTTAAGACCTATTTTTAACTGGGCTTAACATACGTTTTCACAGTAAGTGTGTAGTCTTCTAACTTCAGTCACTGTCAGGCGCCAGGGCTGGTTCTCTGACTCTCCGGGCACGGCAGCTTCGTCCACCAGAAGACGTTAGCTTGCAGTGATTAATTCGGTGAATTCCATCTCAACTTCGGATATTTCCGGCCGTGAAAAACTATCCGTATTTCTAAACTAAATATGTAAACCGCTTATACCATATTTCTGGCCGTGAAAAACTTACCCGTACGGCCGCGAGATTTCTAAAAAATAATTCTTCGTCAATTTTAGAATATTTGACGCCGTTTTCACCGTCCGAAACGCGTAATAATAATTGGTTCTGGTGTTTGATGACGATTTTCGTTGAAGATAACGAGGTTGGTCTTAACGTATTTTAATTACTAATGAGAGGTTTCATTCGATTATGAATCAAAGAACGACGGGTGAAACAAGCTCCTATTGAACTTTTTCGGAATTGTTTTATGCAAACTTCCGCATCCGGTCGATGGCTGTCTCCAGCACTCCATCCAGTGAGTGATTTCATTTTAGACATATTTTTGCAAATGCTCGACTCTCATTGGGTCCGGTGTTTGGTGACGCATTTTGTTGAAGATAACCAGGCCCGTGCGGGCCGATGTTGGTCTTAAATTATTTTATTAATACATCAGAGGTGCATAAGATTGTGAATCAAACGACGACGGGTGAAAGAAACTCCTAATGAACGTTTTAAATTTGTTATGCATACTTCCGCATCCGCAAGATGGCTGCGCCCACTGCGCTTTGGATTCTCGAGCCAAGGCATAATCAGGTTTTCAACATAATACGTACTCGTTTATTGACAACACCGGCTTCGCCGGCTATTATGTTGAAAAGCCAGATTTTGCTGAAACCTTTGAGAATTTCGAAACTTTGACGCACCAAATTGCTCCATGGAGGCCGCCATCTTGCAGATGCGGAAGTATGCATATAAAATTGCGAAAAAGTTCGATAGGAGTTTGTTTCACCCGTCTTTTTTTGATTCACAATCTTATGCACCTCTAATTTGTAATTAAAATACTTTAAGACCAACCTCGTTCCCCGGGACCGCATGGACCCTGGTTATCTTCAACGAAAATCGTCACCAAACACCGGAACCAATGAGATTCGAGCATTTGAAAAATATTTCCAAAAAGCTTATTACCGCTTTTCGGAGGCTGAAAACGGCGTCAAATATTCTAAAATTGACGAAGAATTATTTGTTAGAAATCTCGCGGCCGTAGGGGATAGTTTTTCACTGCCGGAAATATTCGAAATTGAGACGGAATTCACCGAATTAATCAAGAAGGAAATTTTATAAATTTTAATCTCATCCAGAATGCAAATGGTGTCATTTTGAACTTCGTACGATACCTACTACACCTACCTACTACCAACTAAATGACCTACTGATGCCAGCGATGGGTAAAATAGTACAAGAGGCTTTGGCTTCGCCGGCTCATTGCGGCTTTGCAGTTGGCGTCGGGTACGAGTACGTGTTTGTGGTTTATATTATAATATTTTTACTTCCTGTAGAAGCCGTTGCTCCCACAGAAACGCCATTATAACTATAAGCTATTTATACACGTTATCACTACAGGAAAAACTAGAACGGGCACTCGGTAGAGCGCATACCTTCGCCGCAGCTACTGTTCTGTACTTGGCATGGGAGTAGGGAACAGAACAACAAAAATACGATTTTGACCTTTTCGTGACCTTGACCTTGACCTTTGACCCGATTGCTCCCAAAATCTAATCAAATGTGTCCCGTATAATAACCAATCATCCCACCAAATTTCATGCAATTCGGTTGAATACTTTTTGAGTTATGCGAATAACATACACACACACACACACACAGACATACAAATAAATACACAGCGATCAAAACATAACCTTCCGCTTTTGCGAAGGTAACGACTAGGGGAAGTGGGACATTTTTAATATTAATATTGTTTTGTAATAAGATTAACAATATGCAATTATCATTAATTTTGTTATTAAAAGCGTCTTTGGAAAAACGCCATGATAAATCTTCTTCTTTGGAATAACGCCACGATAAAGCTAATGTAACATTGATATACACCTCAACATGATATACCCCTCAACATACACCTCATTGATGGCAATGGTGGGGAAACCTGCTCGGGGGAGAGAACCCCCTTGGGGAGGGGGGAAAATGAATGCGCTACAACCTTCATTATGTAACCCTTGGTCATCCTGTCAAGGTTGGTTGAAATTGGATAAGTAACGACGGAATGTATTGGCATCAAAAATTCATCAGACAGACAGACAGACACGAAATGGTGAATTATAGTAAGACTAGCGGGGTCACCCGTGGGAATCCCACGGGCATGGATGTGTGTGACATTTCGACATATTGAGTTCGATGCTGCACCTGCACATTCAGTTATATAAAATGGTTTAAAAAACTTTCTTCTGATATTTGTGATTTATTTCAAACAAACTGTATTTCCCATCTACACGGGCATGTATTCCTATTAACGTTATGTAAAGTACATAAATTGTGTGGATTACATCATTTGTGGATGTGATCAATTGCCAGTAACCATCTTATATAACTGAATGTGCAGGCGCAGCATGTAACTCAATATGTCGAAATGTCACACACATCCATGCCCGTGGGATTCCCGCATGGATGTGTATGGCGAATTTTAAATATATGTCGACTGTTATTTTAGGCGGTGTATTTTCGTTTATCATCATGGCGCGATTTAAAAATATATATCTCTGCATTTTCCTCTCCAATACCTCCTCACACTTTACACACACACCGGCCCATGTTTACATATACACACACACACACATATACACCCACACACATATACACATACACACACACGTACATCGACACACATGCACACACACACACACACACACACACACACACACACACGTACAGACACATATACACATATGCACATATGCAAATATGTATACACATATGTATCCACATATACACATATATACACATATATACATCTCCACACACACACACACACACACACACACACACACACACACACACACACACACACACACACAAAAACAGACACACACACACACACGTACAGACACATATACACACAAACACACACACACAGACATGTATATACACATACAACAACAACATGCATTTTAAGGCCATTTTCCCTGCTAGAGCGGGGGTTAGCCTACATACACATACACACACATATATACACACACACACATATTCACGCGCACACACACACGTACACACACGTACACATGTCCCACATGTATATATCCCACATCCCACATGTATATACATGTTTAAAGTGTACGTGCCCTTCCCCCCTCCCCCGCCCGGCAACGCTGGGTACTTCTGCTGGTAACGAATAAAATAAAAACGAAGAAATAGGTGGAATTGGCTGAAATTCGCTCGGTGAATTCACGCGGTGTATTCGGTTCGGCTCGGTTCACTCGGTTTAAAGAAAAAGCGATAATGTCGACATGTTGCTGTCTGTGTCATGTTGGGCGGTGTATGATACTCGTTGGCTGTTGGGCGGTGTATGATACTTGTTGGCTGTTGGGCGGTGTTGTGCGGTGATATGGTGTATTTTAAAAAATATATCTCTGCATTTTCCCGCGTTGGTGACACCGAGTCGTTCTTCATCGATCGTCTCATTCATTTTGGAAATGGAAGTTTCCACGCAACGCATGAATTGTCACGATCCTCAAGAGGAATTTGTCTCGTAATCATCAAATGATAAATGGCAAGTAAATTATATTGTGGAAAATTAAAGATTTCAAATAAACCTATTTAAAGTGTATGCGCACATAACTAATAAAAAAAACGAAGAAATATCTCTCGGTAATTTCCTGAAACATATTTTACTTCCGGCTAATATGTTGAATGAAATAAAAACGAAGAAATATATGTCGGCATCATTGTTGACGTTTTTGTGACGACTATCATCAAACGAAATAGTAATATATCATAACGGAAAAGCAAAAGCGAATTTTTAATATATATCGACACATTGCCGGCGGTGTCATGTTGGGCGGTGTATGATACACCATGACGCGATTTTAAAAAATATATCTCTGCATTTTCCCGCGTGTGTGGATTGTTCTCAATTATTGCTGACACCGAGTCTAAAAGTAAAACCATCGATAAAAATGAAATCATATGGTGAGTTAGATTGGAGATAAAGGCGTGAGAGAGACTCAATGGCCTTGAAGTTACAGGCCTTTGAGAATTCATTTCGTTCTATAAACGGCAACTTTCATCGGATTTTCTTCCCGTTTTTTTTCAACCGAGTCTAAAACTATGTTAGCGACTGTGAAAAATGAAATGATTTATCGAATTTGATTTGAAATAAAACTGGGGGAGAGCAAGACACCACGGGCCTACAAAACAGGACTCAAAGCTATGCGAGTTAATAAAATGGTGGATATTTGTTTATAGCCACTCCCAGAATGGGTGGAGCTATGGGTGGAGCTACTCTGCAAACCGAGTAAGCCACACCCCGGACAGACACCCAACAGATAGACAGACAGACAGACAGACAGAATCATCTACGGCTATTATAATATAGATGTAGGGCGCAGCGACACTCCTGATGGGAGCAGGTACTACAGGTAATACTGAAATGCCCTAATTCTGGGGGAATTATGCCGTCCGTCCATAAGGATGGGATCTGTACTAGTTCTATTAAACATATAATCTGAGGCAATAGCATATACAATAACGTAAATCTCACATTTTAGGCGTATTTGGTAAAATGTAGTGCACAACTATCAGGCATTTAAAGGAAAATTTCCATGGAAAATTACCTCTCCATTTAAAGATTATATATTACTAGCAGAAGTACCCTAGTGGGGCGGCTTAGCCCAAATATTCAAAAGAATTGTGCATTTTGTGAAACAAGCACCAAATATGGCACAAATGTACATTAATATGTTGCGAACATTTTCAGATATTGGGCCACTTGAAATTCCGTAATTTTTTTTTTCAAATTTTTTCAAATTTCGTAATTTCAAATTTTTCCGGTGACACCGTCACAATTTCGGTCTTCGAGGCCGGCCGATAGGCAAAGTGTGACCGGAAGGGACGAGGTTCTCCTGACCACGTGGCCCTCGATCTGGGAAGCGAGAGGCGTTCCATTAGTGGACGCGCCCCTCACGCCCGACTTTTGGGCGGCCCCGGCAGGCCGTTTGTTTTGACGTTCCGTGACAGGCCCCGCACCCCCACCTCCGGGCCGACCGGAAGCTTGTGCTGAGTACATCATACCTGAACAACTCAGTGAGGCAGAACACAGCAGTGCACACCAGGGTGACCCCTTCAGTGCATAAACCAATTAACCTGTCCACTGCAGGGCATATAGAAATGAAGTTATTTTCTGCATATAATAATAATATAAGTTCAGTTCTATATAACAATTTCTGTTATCACCACTACCACTACAACTACCACTACTACAAGCTTTGTCTGGAATTTTGTGGACTAACAGACAAACAGACATACAGACAAGCTGGGATCAAAACATTACCTCCTTCCACCATTGAGTGTAGAGGTAAACATCATGGAAATTATATCATGCCCTAGATTTAATTCATGCTTACCCGTGTATTTGCTTCACTGGTTCACAAGGTATTTTGCATACATGTAATTCAGACTCTCGTCTTCATTGCAGACCACACAATGTTCGCAACATATTAATGTACATTTGTGCCAAATTTGGTGCTTGTATCACAAAATGCACAATTCTTTTGAATATTTGGGCTAAGCCGCCCCACTATATCGGCCGGCCTCGAAGCCGAAAAATTTGAAATTACGAAATTTGAAAAAATCTGAAGAAAAAAAATTACGGAATTTCAAGTGGCCCAATATCTGAAAATGTGCGCAACATATTAATGTACATTTGTGCCAAATTTGGTGCTTGTATCACAAAATGCACAACAGGTTTGCTATGCTGCTACACTACCCGGCATTGCTGGGTGGGGGAGGGGAGGGGAGGGGAACGGGGGGGAGGGGAGGGGAGGGGAATGGGGGGGAGGGGAGAAGAGTGGGAGGGGGAGGGGGAGAGGGGAGAAGAGGGGGGGATGGGGAGGGTGAGGGATGGGAGGGGGTGGGAGGGGGGAGGGGAGGGGAGGGGAGAAGATGGGGGAGGGGAACGGGGGGGGAGGGGAGAAGAGGGGGGAGGGGAGAAGGGTGGGGGAGGGGAGGGGGAGAAGGGTGGGGGAGGGGAGGGGGAAAATGGAGGGGGTGGAGAAGGGGAGGGGGTAGGGTGGAGGGGGAATGGAGGGGGAGGGGAAGGGGAAGGGGAGGGGGAGGGGGGGAGAAAGGGAGGGGGAGGGGGAGGGGGAAAGAGAGGGGGAGGGGGAGGGGGAAAAGGGAGGGGGAGGGGGGAGGGGGAAAATGGAGAGGGGAGGGGGAAAATGGAGGGTGAGGGGAGAAGGGGAGGGGAGAAGGGGAGGGGTAGGGTGGAGGGGGAAGGGAAGGGGGGATGGAGGGGGGAGGGGGAAGGGGGAGGGAAGGGGATGGCCAGTCAACAATGACGTTGCAGTTCTCATGTTCGGAGAGCAGCACAACAATCGGACATAGTCCTGCATATTCGCAACAGCACGAAGCGGATTTTGGAGACTCACCGATCCTGTGACGTCCTCCAGTACCGGCGTTGCCGGGCGGGGGAAGGGAGACCCGTACATTCCCAACCCGTACATTCGCCCTCTCGACTCAAGCTCACTCGGACAAAAGCCTCGCACAAATTACACCGTGAAGGCCCAATGGTCATGTCTATGCCACAAATCACGGGCGCACTGAATTGAAAATATATAGAACGCTCATACTCCGTGAAAAGTGAAGCCGCTGTGTCGCCATCTTGGTCAGTACGACTCGACCAACTCGCTTCGCGGATCTCGTTTTGTGCGGCAAGAAACTGCTCCAATCGGTTACGGAAGGGTTGTGGAAAGGCGTTTCACAGCTGTTTCAAAGACATTTAATTCATATCGCACAAAATCGATACAAAACACGATCGCATAAACGGTGAAGTGACGTGTGACGGGATGGAACATCACGTGATCGCTCTGAACGAATCAGTCTGGCGGTGGGAATGGAACATCACGTGATCGCTCTGAGCGAATCAGCGAGCTGCTCTGGAACCGGCTGAGATTAGCGGGTACTTCGCTGAAATGCGCTGAGGTAAATATGAATAAAAAATATGGATCGTCAAATATTTTGAGTTCGGCCATGTTCGTCCCACGCTCAATGGCCATGTCTATGTCAAATACCAAGCACGTAAGCCTCTCCGTTTAGGAGTCTATCGGTAACATTACACACACACACACACACAAACTGTGTTTTATATATATATATACAATGTGAAATATGGTGTCTGTCCTTGCGTATGTGTGTTTGGCTGTCTCCCGTTTCCAGTGGCACTTTTGAAAAGTTTTGCACGCAGGCAAAGCTCACCATTCAATCAGAAGAAATGCATTATTCCAAACGTGATACATTTTAAACGTATGAATACAACATGGTATGGCAGTTTGTTTATTACTCCCGCCAGGGAGTAATGCATTCGATCGTGTCCGTCCGTCTGTGTGTGTGTGTGTGTGTGTGTGTGTGTGTGTGTGTGTGTGTGTGTGTGTGTGTTCGTGTGTTTGTGAACAAGATATCTGGAAAATTTCTGAACGGATTTGGATGAAAGTTGGTGGGATGATTGCACTTGGGATAAGGAAGAATTGATTAGTTTTTGGTGAAGCTCAGGATATTATTCCGGATCCAGGAATTTTTTGAAGGATTTTTTTTACCATTGGAAGATTGGGCTCATTTTTTTTACATTATCTTCTATATATTCTATATTTAACATTGTGATATGAAAATAGTTTTCATATTTGTTGTAAATGTAGTTTAAACTTGTGGTTATGCGTTAGAGCGTTGTATTTTTTAGCAGCGTCGTCTGCAATGTTCATTTTCTTTTTCTTATAATAAAGACATATTCTGTCATTTTAAAACCACCAACGGGTGTATTAGGTTTTCCCGTTTCATAAAATGTATCATTATACGTATAATGCTTTAGAACAATTTTTTTTATTTTTTTTACCTCAGAAGAGATATCAACATTTACCTCAGCGAACGTCAATCGCGGTCTCAGTATTTGATGAACTTAAAATGTATCGTTTGATACGTATAATGCTTTAAAACTTTTTTTTTTTTTTTTTTTTACCTCAGAAGAGATATCAACATTTACCTCAGCGAATGTCAATCGCGGTGTCAGTATTTGATGAACTTATAAAGACGTAGGTGAGTTATAAGTGTGACAAGCATGTGCACGGGATTCTTCCCAGAAGAATGAGTGGTCGCATTAGCTTGTACGACTTAAAATGAGCGAGTTTTGTTTTGACGTTTGGGCCAGTTTTACATGTTGTATCCCTAAGGAATGAAACGAACGTTTTCCTGGCTTACAATTTTATTTGAAGTCCCACATGCCTCAAAATACACTCACTTACATAGAATTGAACGCTGAATCCGAAAATGTAAGTGAAATTGCCTTGTTTTTTTTTTAACATTATCTTCTATATATTCTAAATATATATCTGTGCAGTGTCTGTCTTGTGTTGTCTTGTCTTGTGTTGTCACTGAACTACTCCCTCAAACTTTTGTGAAATCGTACTATTCCAACTTGACCCACGGCGGGAGTGTGCGCTCTACTGAGTGGCGATCTAGTTACTCCCGCCAGGGAGTAATGCATTCGATCGTGTCCGTCCGTGTGTGCGTTTGTGTGTTCGTGTGTTCGTGAACAAGATATCTGGAAAAGTTCTGAACGGATTTGGATGAAAGTTGGTGGGATGATTGCACTTGGGATAAGGAAGAATTGATTAGTTTTTGGTGAAGCTCAGGATATTATTCCGGATCCAGGAATTTTTTGAAGGATTTTTTTACCATTGGAAGATAGGGCTCAGCAGCGGCCACCCACGGCGGGATATGCGCTCTACTGAGTGGCGTTCTAGTTTGCACTGTAAAGGAGCTTTGAAATTCCAATCATTACTCCCGCCAGGGAGTAATGCATTCGATCGTGTCTGTCCGTGTGTGTGTGTGTGTGTGTGTGTGTGTGTGTGTGTGTGTGTGTGTGTGTGTGTGTGTGTGTGTGTGTGTGTGTGTGTGTGTGTGTGTGTGTTCGTGTGTTCGTGTGTTTGTGAACAAGATATCTGGAAAAGTCCTGAACGGATTCGGATGAAAGTTGGTGGGATGATTGCTCTTGTGATAAGGAAGAATTGATTAGTTTTTTGTGAAGCTCAGGATATTATTCCGGATCCAGGAATTTTTTGAAGGATTTTTTTACCATTGGAAGATAGGGCTCAGCAGCGGCCACCCACGGCGGGAGTATGCGCTCTACTGAGTGGCGTTCTAGTTGACAGGTGCGTTAAGATACGAGAAGAGTGGAGGGTGAGAGGGGATGGGGATATGGAGGCGGGGGAGGGAGAGGATGGGGGAAGAGGTTTCCTTCTGTATCCATCCTGTTCATCCTATTTCTCCCCACTCCTATTGTTTGTCCAAATCTCTCTCTATTTTGTCCTTCAACTCTGCTGTTGGTGTTCCCCCTCCCCTTCGATCTACTCTTCCTTGTCCTGTTGCATCATGATCGATTCAATGCCCTAGCTGTTCCATGAGCCTTGACTCTGTATACAAAAGGCTGTCATAAGTTGGCAACCATTGTGCAGGCCTGATTGGCCGAATAGTCTCTTTCTGT
The DNA here is from genome assembly GCF_964187855.1 of Myxine glutinosa. Classification (NCBI taxonomy): domain Eukaryota; kingdom Metazoa; phylum Chordata; class Myxini; order Myxiniformes; family Myxinidae; genus Myxine; species Myxine glutinosa. The sequence continues at coordinate 40,637,672 of NC_136263.1, forward strand.
TTTCTTTGAAGTTCCTTGGAAAGGAAGTCATCTCCTATATATGGTGAACAGTGGTGTTCTTCTGTGCATTCATCTGTCTCCCATTTACGGCAGCCGCTTCTGTATCATATAAACCAAAGGGTATCTATCGTTTGTTGTATCATTTGTGTTTCTAAATATATAAACAACCAAAGTTGTCCAGGTCTTTTTGGAACACCCTGTACATGATTATGATGATTATTACCCCACACGCATGTGAAACAAAAAGCGGGGTTAAACCATTGGTTCATGTTCGCCCGACGGTCCGTCCGTCTGTCTGTCTGTCTGTCTTACTAGTTTATGAACATCGGTTTATGATGGAGGAACTTTTCTCATCCTCTTCCCTTTATAAAGGGTGAGGCCCAATGGCACCAAGCTTCTGTCCAGCCTTGACTATGATATTCCTCCACTCCCGTCTGTCCTCAGCCAAATAACCGCTCTCTCTGCCATTCTCTCTTCCTCCATCCACACCAAATATCCAGCTCATTTCAGCCGGAATTTCACCAATCTCCACATCAAGCTCATCTGCACACCAATCTCCTCCCTCAGTTCATCAAATCTCCTTCTATCCACCCTCTTCACTCCTTCTTTCCACAAAACTTGAATTTATTTATTTATTTTATTTTTACAAACTTTATTCTCTTTAAATTTAATTATATATTTGAAGATAAGTACACAAAGCACCTGTCATAGTATTTCCAAGAACCTCCAGTTTTGCAGTACTTCAATTTAAACAAGGGGAAAAAGAATAAAATGACATAGCCCCCACCGTGGTTTCAGTAATTTTGCTGCACGGAGTTAAAGGCTGTTAGTCGGCCATCTTTGGTCGGATGACAAAACAAAATCTGTGTACGTATACTCATGTATTATCTTGGTGCCAAGTTTCAAGAAAATCAGAACATGCATGTTCAATAAATGGTTGGGGACATGTTTAAATAACAAAATGGTCGCCAGTCGGTCATCTTGGATCTGATCTCGAAAATAAATGATGTGCATATGTAAGCCATCATTCATTATCTGTGTGCAAAGTTTGAACAAGAACGGTAAATGCATGTTCGAGAAAAGGTTGAGGATGTTCCATATCGGGGCGGGTTTTTTCTACTAAAATGGCCACTAGTCGGCCATCTTTGATCGCATCGTGAAACAAAATGTATACCATCATCTATTTATTGTCTTTGTGCCAGGTTTGAACAAAATCGGTCCATACATCTCCGAGATATGGTTGCGGATGCACGGACGCACGGACGAGACCAAATACATAAGCCCCCAGTTTCGGACTAAGTGCAACGGGGGCTAATGAAGGTTCAATGGGATGGTGTATAAGGGTGTTGTTCGGATCTGCTTCTGCACTACTTCAATATCACTGAACTTTCGTATTTTATTTAACGATCGTTAAAATCAGGCGCAGATCAAGGGGTGGGAGCGCACCCTGAGCGCGTCATCCATAAACCCCTCCCTAAACCGGATATTCCTCAGACCACAGCTGATGTTGACCACAGTGTTCAGCATCGAACTCACTTGTACCATTCAGTTCGTTTGCACGGTGGATGCTTGATGATTAACAAATTACCGGAATCATTGATTTGTCATCGGAGATGCTTCATTTCTCCTAACCATTCATGAATCAAGAAGTGGAATGGTATCCCAAATCAAATGTCAGGTAATCCAGAGATATCATTCTGTTTGAATTCGGCATTCAGTCTGTGTCTTCAAGACTCAATAACATGCTTTTTGACCTTGGGAAATTCTCCTAGGTACACAATAGGCGTAAAATGTGTTGGAGAAGAAATCTTTGTTGCAAGTGATTCACATCGTCGAGAAAATGAAGGCAAAAATGTTCAGCTGATGGCAAAATCAAAATGCTGATCGAAGGTCACTTCCACGTCAAACCTTGTTCAATACGTCAGAGACATTGATTTGTTTTGATCATTATGTCATTTGTTTCATTTTATGCAATGCCTGCTTTTCATTCAATTGGATTTCTATGATGAGACAATAATTAAAATAAATGCTGAGTTTTGAGCAAAAGTTTTTTCACAAGAGTACTTCTTTTCAAGTGTATTTGAGCATTTTCTTGTCTACATTTAGAATAATGTTTAGAATTTATAACAAAAAGAAAACCCACAAGAATGTTCCCCTCGCTCTGCTGAGCGCAGTGATGTTTTTCAATGCAATGCAATTTTTTTGCGCCCTCCAAACCTAATATCATATATCTGCGCCTGAAAAACATTATTTTATTAAAATTGAAGTAACAATGTGTGGGGTATCATGTTCTATGAACTCTCTATAGTTATTATTTTTTATTATTATTTCAATGCAACTACTACTACTATGACTACTACTTCTTAATCCCACCTTCATGTGGATTCAGACTGTAGGGAAATTCTACCGAAGACCATCACGCACCACCTGGCCAGGCCTGACCTTCGACGAGAGCTTATATTGGCAGAAATGTATAGTTTCAAACTGTGTTCAGGAAAAAAGAAACGACTCACCTCTTCATTTAAGGCACTGTGGGATTTCTAAAATCGACAAAGGAATGCTAGCAGTCAGGACACCCGGCTTAATGTCAATTTGTGGGACGATGCAATTTGTGATTCAAACGCCTGGCTTGTGAAGTACCAATCCGACATTTTATAGTCGGGACGGGAATCGAACACCCGGAGCAGACAGTTCAAAGATGAGTGTGCTACCTACCACTGCACATGCACCATGCTTTTAGGACGCCATTTCACCAAAGTGGGGTAAATTTTACAATGACTTCCAAATATGGTAGACAATAAAAATTATTTAATGAGGAAACATGACATGCTAAAAACAAGCATCAAAATTTATATATTTCACTGTGTTACGGGGTCAACCTCGAGGGGAGCCCCGGCAGAAAGATGTATGGTCCTTGGGTGAAAATAAGTCAATCAATAACGAGTCCACACCAAGGGTTACGAACAATCCCCAATATATTCCCAAATCCCGCACAGGAATCACAATGCGTTTACAGCACTTCCATACAATCCTTAGTATAGGTGGCGCCACCTTAACCCACAACAGTGTTGGCAACACTCACGGCCCTTGCCCCCAATGTCTCTGCACGCCTCCCAGGTGACGTCGAGTCGATCCAGCGATCGGGGAATCTATGTCCGATTCCAATCCGGGGCTGGGAGGGAGGATACTCGACAACCTCAGCGAGGATACCCGACTTCGCAGGTTCCGCAGTAATCCGGCGCTCTCCTGACACGCGGACTTCGGTTCACCGAGGCACGGTTCCCTTCCCCTTCACGTTCGGCGGCTCGGTCTCGAGCTGCAGTCTCGACTCTCAACCGTCATCCTCCAATCTCTTTCGCATGCCAGGCCCAAGGTGCGACCCGTACACGCCCTCGTAGGCTTCGAGGCGAACAGCGCCGGGCGCTTGGTTCCTTCCAGGACCACACGGCACCTTGACACGTAACCGGCAATCAATCACCCCACGCAGGTAACTCCTCTCGCCAGACGGGCTTTTCCAACTCCGTTCCAAAGTAGGTAACGATCGCCTCCGCTCGCGTCGGAGCTCTCGAAGCTTAAGATGGCCGCCCTTTCTTCTCCTCCTCCTCTTCTTCACGATCCCGTTTCCGGTCTCGTTTTTCCCAGAAGGGCTCCTGACCCTTTAATCACAACAACCTTTAATAGAATATACATTAATAAGAAATGACCTGAATTGTAACCCCCATAAACCCGGAATTCGTAACACTCCCCCCCTTCAAGAAAGAAAGTTTGAACCCAGCGAAAACTTTCTTTGCAGGCCAAATTTGATAAACAAACCAGATAACTCACACTCCCAAATCATCAGTTCCCCCCAGGCACAATTATCACTTAAAAATAAAGCAACAAAATTTCACAAAACCCCCCAGAGATTCCAAAGGTAATTCACTCTGGACCAAGCGTCAACAACTTCTAGTTTCTCTTGAATGACGGTTAAGAGGTGGTGACCAAAGCCCCAAAGTTAAACCTCTCGATAGCACTTTTTCGGGAGGCCCAGCTGAATATTCACTACTTGGACGCCTTAAGGAATGTGGAGTTCACGGTTAGTCCGTGCAGGAAAGTTCACTACCTGGACGCCTTTAAGAACGTGGCGTTCACGGTTAGTCCGTGTAGGGGCCCAGGCTCGGCGGCTCCACCGTATATAGTGCTTCAACTTCTCCGGACTCCTAACAGTTACAGTGGGACCCCTTGTCCCAGCCGTTACCTGACTGGCGGTCTCCTTCTCGGCCAGTGCTCTGACAATCATTCTTTCGGGAGGTGCCGTAACTCTGGGAGCCTCCATAGTAATATCGGCTGCTGCCAACACCAAAACTACCGCCAAGTGGTCCTCTTCTGTAGACCTCTCGATGCCTACGAAATGCCTTCCCTACTGTTATGGTCCGACCCTCCAAATCCTTACCATTCCAATTCTTCTCTGCCTCCCTGGCGTCGTTTGTGCTTGCAAACGTGACAAAGCTGAACCCTCTTGACCGTTGCGTTTCCCTGTCTTTTACCACCCGCACTTCCACCAGCGGCCCATATCTGTTGAAGACAGAGGTCAGAACTTCTTCCTCTGTGTTGAAGTTCAGTCCCCCTACAAATAACTTGGTACTTTTGTCGCCATCCCGAGCTGGGGTGGTGTTATTTCCCCTGCGGTGCTCTTTACCCACCCTCGGGTTACCATAAATTTGCCCCCCGGCCAAATCATTCCCGATAATCACAGATACTCCCTCTACAGGAAGCGTGGCTTGTAAACCGACGGTGAACGGTCCTGACACCAAATCGGATTCCAAATGGATGACATGAAGTGGGGCACTAACACAGCCACCGATCCCTTGTAACCGAACACTATCACCAGTTGCGGTACTCTTTGACAATGGCAAAATGCCTTCAAGCATTAAGGATTGATGGGCTCCTGTGTCCCTCAATACCCTAACAGGTCTTGGGTTAGTCAAGTCTCCCTCGAGTGAGACAAACCCCTCATAAATAAATGGTTGGTAACTCTTCTGTGGGCGATTTCTTACGCTAGCCATCGCATTCGGAGTTGTAATAGTCGGACTCCGCTCTGGGTTGTCCCTTTTCATGAGGTAACAACTGGACATCAAGTGTCCAGGTTTCTTGCAAAAAGCGCAAGTAGGCCCGGAGGAAAAACTCGTGGTCTGCCTCGGGGCCCCCGGAAAATAAGTTTGTCTTGGGCCCGTCGCCCTCTGATTTCGAACAGTTTGGGTATCAGCGTTGTCCCCATAATCATCTCGAGGCCGCCGCCATGTATTGTCGTTCTCCGCACCTGCTGTTCCACAACTCCCCTGCGGAAGTCTAGGCGAGGAGTTAGGTTCGTGGACCCCTATCCGGTGTGTTAAGGCATAATCATCTGCCATGGTGGCTGCGTCCCACAACTTTGGTACTTTCTTTTCCTGCAGGTACACTTTGATGTCCTCGTGGACACACTGTTGAAATTCCTCCACCAGGATCAAGTCACGCAATGTTTCGAAGTCTTTCCCGACTCCTTTTGACTCACACCACCGATCAAACATGTTTTCTTTCACTCTGGCAATCTCCACATGGGTCTCACTCTCCCTCTTCCTGGCATTCCTGAATTTTTGCCGGTAAGCTTCAGGAACCAACTCATAGGCTTTGAGAATGTGCTTCTTCAATACCTCATAATCTGCACATTGGTCCATTGGTAGCGCCGAATAAATATCTTGAGCTTTACCCACCAGCACACTTTGCACTAGTATGGTCCAGGCCTCCTCCGGCCAGTTTAACTGTCGAGCCACTTTCTCAAAGTGTGGAAAAAATTTAGCGACTTCCTTTTCACTGAAGGGTGGAACCAGCCTCACATGTCTGCCCACACCCCAGGTGTTCTGGCTAGGTGTCGGCCCAGTCAGCAAGGGTGGTACCTCTCCCCGTTCTCTCATTAACTCCAACTCCTTGAATTTAATTTCTTGCTGAAGCGCCATGTCACGTTCCTTTAATTCCCTTTCGGCTTTTCTCTCCTCTGCTTCGAGTTCCCTTGCAGCTCTCCTCTCCTCTGCTTTTCTCCCTTCTAACCTTTCCTGGAGTTCTCGTTCTTCTGCTGCTCTTTCCTTTTCTGCTTTCCTTTCTTCTTCTGCTCTTTCCTTTTCTGCTTTCCTTTCTTCTTCTGCTCTTTCCTTTTCTGCTTTCCTTTCCTCTGTTTTCATCCTTTCTAACCTTTCCTGGAGTTCTCGTTCCACTCTCCTTTCTTCTTCTGCTCTTTCCTTTTCTGCTTTCCTTTCTTCTTCTTTGATCCGTTCCTGGCTCCGTAATTGCAACTCCAGTTTCCGGAGCTCAACGTCTTCTGGTTCTTCGGGTAGCCACTCCCAGGCTAACTCGTCCCATGTTCCTAATCCCACCATAGACTGTATCACCGTGGTCTGCAACTCTGCCTTCCTCAAATTAGTTCGGACCTCCAAGTTAAAATGTTTGGCCAATTTCAAGAGGTCCGATTTTAGTAATGCTCGGAACTGTGCCTCACTAGGGGTTACCGCAAAGTTCTGTGCCACAAACGCCATGGTGACTACTGGTAACACCTGTTAACCTTCACCCCAGAAATTTCCAACAAAGAAAAGCAACAGTATTACTATTATTGCTATTGTTTTTTTTGTTTTTTTTGTTGTTGTTGTTTTGTCGCAGAGCAAAACAATGTTGGGAACGTTGGAAAAGTTCCCACTCTTGGGAATTCTTTCCCGGACTAAAATTTAGAAAATTTTATAGATCCCGGACGTAGACCCAATTGCGAATCCGCAAATTGTAATTTGGATGAGCCCCCAATTCTGTTACGGGGTCAACCTCGAGGGGAGCCCCGGCAGAAAGATGTATGGTCCTTGGGTGAAAATAAGTCAATCAATAACGAGTCCACACTAAGGGTTACGAACAATCCCCAATATATTCCCAAATCCCGCACAGGAATCACAATGCGTTTTCAGCACTTCCATACAATCCATATCTATAGTATAGGTGGCGCCACCTTAACCCACAACAGTGTTGGCAACACTCACGGCCCTTGCCCCCAATGCCTCTGCACGCCTCCCAGGTGACGTCGAGTCGATCCAGCGATCGGGGAATCTATGTCCGATTCCAATCCGGGGCTGGGAGGGAGGCTACTCGACAACCTCAGCGAGGATACCCGACTTCGCAGGTTCCGCAGTAATCCGGCGCTCTCCTGACGCGCGGACTTCGGTTCACCGAGGCACGGTTTCCTTCTCCTTCACGTTCGGCGGCTCGGTCTCGAGCTGCAGTCTCGACTCTCAACCGTCTCTCTCCAATCTCTTTCGCGCGCCAGGCCCAAGGTGCGACCCGTACACGCCCTCGTAGGCTTCGAGGCGAACAGCGCCGGGCGCTTGGTTCCTTCCAGGACCACACGGCACCTTGACACGTAACCGGCAATCAATCACCCCGCGCAGGTAACTCCTCTCGCCAGATTGGCTTTTCCAACTCCGTTCCAAAGTAGGTAACGATCGCCTCCGCTCGCGTCGGAGCTCTCGAAGCTTAAGATGGCCGCCCTTTCTTCTCCTCCTCCTCTTCTTCACGATCCCGTTTCCGGTCTCGTTTTTCCCAGAAGGGCTCCTGACCCTTTAATCACAACAACCTTTAATAGAATATACATTAATAAGAAATGACCTGAATTGTAACCCCCATAAACCCGGAATTCGTAACACACTGGAACAGAATACTATTGAGAACATATAGAGTCTGGGCCAAAAATATTGGCACCCTTGCACTTTTTTCAAATATCTCACAATCTTCTCTAAAAATAAGTTGAAATTGACAAAAGTATTTTGTCTCCACAATTCTTTATTTCACTGTTGATATTACAAAACCTTTGTTTTTGATTCAGAACTTAATATATCCTTTTAAATCAGAGAATAAAAACAAATGGCATTGACAAAATTATTCACACCTTAAACTTAATATTTGGTAGCACACACAGCCTTTGGACAAAATAACTGAGGTCAAGCACTTCCGATAGCCATGAATGAGCTTCCTACACCTTTCTACTGGCAGTTTGTCGCACTCTTCTTATGCAAACTGCTCCAGTTCTCCCAGATTTGAAGGGTGCCTTCTCCCAACTGTTGTTTTCAGATCTCCCCACAGGTGTTCAATGGGTTTTAGATCTGGACTCATTGCTGGCCACTTCAGAACAATCCAGCCTTTTGTCTTGAACCATTCCTGGGTGCTTTTTGAAGTGTGCTTGGGGTAATTTTCCTGCTGCAAGACCCATGACCTTCGACGGAGACCCAGCTTTCTGACACTAGGTTGAACATTGTGCTCCAAAATGCCTTGGTAATCTCCTGATTTTATGATGCCATGCACACATTCAAGGCACCCAGTGCCAGAGGCAGCAGAGTAATCCCAAAACAACACGGAACCTCCTCCATGTTTGACTGTAGGGAAGGTGTTTTTTACTTTGAAGGCTTCATTTTGTTTTCTGTAAACATAGAGATGATGTGCTTTACCAAAAAGCTCCAATTTGGTCTCATCTGTCCACACGACATTCTCCCAGAAAGATTTTGGCTTGTTCAGGTGTGTTTTGGCTGACTCAAGTCGGGCTTTCTTATGTCTCTCTCTCTCTCTCTCTCATCAGTGGGGTCCTCCTGGGTCTCCTACCATAGAACCCGCTTTCATTGGGTTGGCAACGGATGGTGGGAGTTGAAACTGTTGTACCTTGTGTCTGAAGGTCAGCTTGAATCTGTTTGCCAGCTAATCGTGGTGCTATCTCCACCATTCGAACATTACTTTGCTGCAATCTTCGATCAAGTTTTCCCTTGCGGCCACATCCAGGGAGGTTGGCTACAGTGCCATGGGCCTTATACTTCCTGGTAACATTGCGTACGGTGGACACACAAACATCAATGTCTCTGGAGATGGACTTGTAGCCTTGGGATTGTCCATGCTTGACTACAATCTTGTGTCTGACCTCCTCAGACAATTCTCTGGGTTTCTTTCTTTTTTCCATGCTCATTGCGGTACACACAGTGACACAAAACAGCAGAATGACTCCTTTTCTCTATTCAAACTGGTTGAATGTTTTTTAAAATCTCACCTGGAACAAAGTTAAGGGGAGTTTATGTGATGGCGCGTCTTCCATTTGGCAGTCTGTCCCTCCGTCCATCCGTCCATCCATAAGCACTTGAAACAGCTGATGGGATTGTGACCAAATTTGGCACAAATGATATTTGTTGTGTTGTGACTAAAGTTTTTTCACGGCATTAAAAAAAACATCTGGTCTATGTGGGTCTACCTGGGGTCAAAGTGGATCCAGGTTTGACGCCCAAAAATAGGAATTAGATTTTTCCTCTGAAACTACACACACAATTTCGATAAAAATTTACCACAACCCTCATCACCTGTGATGTACCAACGTTTTTTCGCAGCATTAAAAAAATCTGCCCCGTTTGGCGATCTATGGATCTATGGGGGTGGTGGGGGGGGGGGGGGGGGATACCAAAACATATGTGGATATCAAAATTTATACAATTTTCTGGAAGAAATGGTGCATTATTTGAAAAAAGTGCAAGGGTGCCAATATTTTTGACCACGACTATGTATGTATGTATGTACACTACCAGTCAAAAGTTTTAGTACACCTCAATTTTTCAAGTTTTTGTTGAAATTTACGCAGCTTAATGTCTCAATGTACTCTGAAATTAAGCATAGAACAAATAAACAATTGGAGATAAAAAAGAAATCATAGAATCATTTTGTTTAACAAAATTTAATTTAATTTTTTGACTCAGCAAAGTAGTCACCTTTTGCAGATATAACTGCTGAACACACTCGTGGCATTCTTTCTACAATGGAAATAAAATATTGTTCGGGAAGTTCTTCCCAACACTGTTGCAGAAGTTCCCACAAATGTGTTGCACTTGTTGGTTGCTTTGCTTTCACCCTTCTTTTCAGTTCATCCCAAACTAGCTCGATGGGGTTCAAGTCTGGAGACTGTGCTGGCCATTGCATGATTTGAAGCTTATCGTCTTGTTCTTTTCCTCGAAGGTAGTTTTGACATAGCCTGGAGGTGTATTTAGGGTCATTATCTTGCTGTAGGATGAACCCTTGACCAACTAGGCGTATACCAGAGGGTATTGCATGGTGCTGCAAAATGCTGTGGTAGCCCTTTTGGTTCAGGGTGCCAGTCACTCTGTGCAAGTCGCCGACTCTGGATCCAGCAAAAGAGCACCAGACCATCACGCTTCCTCCTCCATGTTTGACAGTTGGTGTCACACACTGAGGAACCATCCTTTCGCCTACTCGACAGTGTACAAAATCCCTGCGTGATGAACCAAATATTTCAAATTTTGATTAATCGGTCCATAAGACCTTCTTCCAGTCTTCAGTAGCCCACTGGTTGTGCTTCATGGCCCAGGCAAGCCTCTTTTTCTTATTTTGCCATCTTAGCAATGGCTTTCTTACTGCCACTTGACCTGTCAAACCTGCAGCTCGAAGTCTTCTCTTCACAGTTGAAACTGAGACGACTTCGACCAGTGTTAAGCTGTGCTTGAAGCTGTTGTCCTGTGAGCCGCCTATCACGCAAGCTGTTGACTCTCAGAAACTTGTCTTCTGATACTGTTGTGGCTTTGGGTCTGCCAGACCTCTTCCTATCAGAGTTTCCTCCAGTTTCTAATATACTACTTCCTGCAGTGCAATATTGTCCAAATAATGCTTCAGAGGGTGTAATAACAGTCTGTTCCAATACTGCTTTTATACAGACAGGGGGTTTGTAATGAAGTAATCAGCAGAGGTTGGGACACCTGTAGGAATTGTTTGCATCAACTTTCAAGGCTTAATTTACTTACATTGCTGCAGAACAGCTGCAAGTTGTTAACCCATTACTTGTTCCCTGAAGAAGGCCTTTTGTTACAATGTAACTGTGCAATTTACATTATTTTCCCGTTTGTGCAAACCGAAACTTTTTTTTTTAACCTCGAGCAGTTTACTGCTTGCCTTTGTACCATTTCAGGTTATTCACTGGACAATAAACTGCGTAAATTTCAATAAAAACTGGAAAAATTGAGGTGTTCCAAAACTTTTGACCGGTTGTGTATGTAAGTATATATATATACGTATATATATATATATATATATATATATATATATATATATATATATATATATATATATATATATATATATATATGTGTGTGTGTAGGGTGGGCTGGTGGGTAACCCTTATATATAATCGACTGCTGCAAAAAAATCTGGAAAGCGATGATCTTTTCACACGGAAAATCAAATGAAATTGTGAATGGAGGTTAAAATATGAATGAAATTCCTAACTACAAAATTGCTTTGCATTAAAAACTGGAACAATGCGACTGTGTCACCAATATGCCTACGCATAGTCCCACAACGGGTAGATGCCATCACTCTGCATATGTATGGGTAGGGGATCACATTTGTGTTCGTGTTGATCAGTTAAGGTTTGTTTTTCTGTCCAATATGGCTGCCAAACCACGTGACCTATGACATCATCGTCTTCAAACTATATGCAACAGTGCTGTTAGATAATATTTGTAAAATTTCGCATCGATATGGTGAGTGGTTTCAGAGATATAATTATTTTATATTTTCCTTCAATCCAATATGACTGCCAAACCCTGTGACCTATGATGTCATAAATTTAAAATTTCAATACAAATGGGTCGTAGATCATGTGCATGCAATTTCAGATTTTTAGGATAAGGAATTCGATGAAAACATTTTTGACTGGTACACCACTTCACCTATGATGTCACCATTATCATGCTTTTGTTCCCCATTGGGAGTGCTTTCCAATGTGCCAAGTTTAAAATTTGTCCATTCAGTGGTTTCCAAGAAATAATTTTAATTATTTGCTTTTAATCCAAGATGGCTGCCATTCCACGTGCCCTATGACGTCACAATTATCATAAAAACATTCTGCATGGGTCTCACTCCTACCCTGAAAGTTTCGTCTCAATCGGAAATGTGGTTGCTGAGAAAAACGAGATTTAGTACGTACGGAAGGACGGACGGACGGACAACCCGAAAACATTATGCTTCCAGCGACTTTGTCGGTGGAGGCATAAAAATGGATGATAAATCATTGTAAAGGAAAATTTTATAGGGAGCAAGGCAAGTTTGGAATTCACTGGGAATGTTGAGAGACAACAGAGGAATCCCAAAGAGTCTTAACTCTCTCCCTATTGTGATGTATGTGATGAAATAAAGGCGATGATCCGTTGTAATTCCCTCTCCAGTAAGACTTGCCTATAAGAAGGTTGGCTTGAGAGGTAGGGAATTGCCTTTTTACTTGTGACTGGAATGGAGTTGGTGAGTTAAAATGATGCATCTTTGATGGCTTGCTTTATATCGGGCATATTCTATGAACGCATTCTGAATATGTGATTATCCTTTTTGTCGATGTCGTTGAGATTCGATTACAATAAAGCTCAATATCTTGAAGAGTTTGTGATTGAATTCCATCACAATGTATTAGGCTCCATTTTAAGGAGCCAGTATTGTAAAACGTATCATCCGCCACCGCTCCACAACTCCAAGCCCTTCATCTCACAAGTAAAACGGAGCTTATTATACACCCTTTTCTTTCCAAGTCCAACATTGTGCTTATGCAGAAATTCCTCTATTTAGCCAAATAAATTGTAAGAAATGGTTGAGGTGATGAGATGACTGGAGATGAGAGTTGGGATGAGATCACTGGAGATTAGAGTTGGGTGCACCATTGTGATCCTGAGAGTAAGAGAGGGTCAATGGAGTCCAGGCACAAAGGATCACCAGCCACGACTTGGCTCCAACAGATTTTCATCTCTTCCCCAAACTTAGGAACATCTTTGTGGATAATATTTTTCTTTTGGCAATGTCAAGGCCACTGTGAAGTGCTGTTTAAATCAGCAAGATGCAGAGTTCTAGTGTGACAGCATCACAAAACTACCTACACATTGCCACAAATGTGTACACTGCAGCGGTGATTATGCCAATAAATAAATAAGCACCATGGTAGAATAAAGATTGATGTTATTATCTGTCTTTTTTCATTTGAATATCTTTTCCTGTTTTGGAGAAAATAAAAAGGATGCATTACTTTTCAACACACCCTCGTGTGTGTGTGGTATATACATATTATATATACACTACTCACAATAAGTTATGGATATTGGCAGGTTCTTCGGTGTGGTTGATTTTGTGTATTAATTATGTTGAAAAAAGTTGTTGGTCCTAATTCCATGGTTATTAATGTGTGAAAAAACACTGCATTCTTGATTTCAATACCATAACCCTAACCCCTATAAAAAAATTAATAAACTCACTCCCACAATATCCCTAACTTATTGTGAGTAGTGTGTGTGTGTATATATATATATATATATATATATATATATATATATATATATATATATACATACATATATATATATATACATACATATATATATATACATCAGAACATTATTTACATGCGTCGAGGTTGCGATGTCGATGAGAGAGTCTGTTCAAGAAGTGAAGGTGTCATAAGTGGTTGTGAAGGTGTTCTTCCATCCTCCCTCAAAGAAACATTTACATATAGTCTTTGTTATTTTTAATACATATAAAAAAACAATACTCCATTTATATACCTCTTTCTACACCATACACTGTTCTTCTCCCTACTCTTCCAACACTAAGTTGATAAACTGATTGATTGAATTAATGTGGTGTTGATCGAATGCAGGCATGATTCGATGAATGCTCTCCTATGTCAATGTTCCTTTCACATCATTGTTTTCAAAAGACAGAGTGGCCATGCAATCTGGCCTGCTCAGGGCCAAAATGATCAGAACAGAGTACCGCATATTGAGTGGGACAGATCCCATCCTTCCTTGTTTGGCGAACAAATTTTAACAATACATGTGGTGCTGTCAGGTCTCTCGGAAAATAAAAAAGGAAAACGACTCGTGCTATCGTTGTTTGCATTTCAGAAGAATCCACTCGCACATCTATTTCCCAGCTCAGTTAAATATGCAATTGATCTTCATGGAAAAACAGCCCAACAGCCAGTGCTCAAATGATGGGGAAGCGGAGGTTGTTGGGTTTAAACCCCACTTGGGCACATTACCTATCCTCTTCAACAAATCCATCGTTAACAAACCCATCACACATCATTGACATAGTAAGCACCATTCACTCATTCAGTGAGCATTGCCTGTATGAATGAACATTTGCATTTCAAGGATCTACAATATAAACGCTCACTTAGCTGCAGTATGTTACTCATTTCTGCACATAGCAATACACTGTGAATTTAAAAAAAGGAAACGAGAAAACTGAAAATGCAAAGCCCGTCCATGTCCGTTTGCATTCAGACGTCTTCTTCTTCTTCTTCCGGACTCAAAATAATGAAAACACATTTAGAAAAATATAAATGAAAATTGATGATTTTATGCAGTCTTGACCTCTGAGCATTATATATATATATATATATATATATATATATATATATATATATACCTATATATATATATATATATATATATATATATATATATATATATATATATATATATACCTATATATATATATATATATATATATATATATATATATATATATATATATATATACCAGCTGAAAGCACCCGGCGTTGCCCGGGTTATTTTTGAATGAATTTACTACCATAATTCAGCTTTTACTCGCGGCCGTAGAAGATGGACTACTATAATTCAGCTCAGCTTTTAATTGTGAAATGGGCCCAGCTCCACCGAGGTGGGCCTCGACCAGCCTTGCCACCTAGCCTATAACCTTCCCCAGGGCCTGTCCCGACATTTTTGGTTCTTTTTGAATGAATTTACTACCATGATTCAGCTTTTACTCGTGGCCGTAGAAGATTGACTACCATAATTCAGCTCAGCTTTTAATTGCGAAATGGGCCAGGCCCGGTCGAAATGGCCTCAACCGGCCTCGCCACCTAGCCTAAAACCATCCCGGGGCCCGTCCCGACATTTTTTGTATTAGAGGTTTCCTCCTATCTTTCATCGTTCAGGAGATTAGCTTGCGCAGACAAACAAACAAAAACTTTCTTTTATAACATATATATATAGACAGTCACGTGAAAAAGTAAGTACACCCCATGTAAAGTTTTGACTTTTTCAACATATTTCAACATATAGCTATTTGATCTTCATTTCAACAATATTGATAGATAAAGGTGATATAATACAACAAATATCATGAAACATTTACATTTTGTAGTCCATTGTATAATTTAAATAAATGCAAATTTCGCATGGGAAAAAGTAAGTACACCCCTACATTTATCACTACTTCAAATACCTAAAATTAGAATCAGGTGCACCAGCTCAGGTGCAAATGATTAGAACATCGTTAGAGAGGATCTTGGAGGAACCTGTCTTATTTAAACCTCAGACATTTCGTTTGGTTTGCTCTTTGTTGTTGAAGTGTGTGGCGTCACCTTGCCTAGATCAAAAGAGCTCTCTGAGGCCTTCAGAAAGAAGGTTATATATGCCTACGAGTCTGGGAAGGGATTTAAAAAGATCTCCAAACAATTTGAAATCAATCATTCGACTGTCCGGAAGATCATCTACAAGTGGAGAAGATTCCAAACAACTGCCAACTTGTTCAGGCCAGGCCGCCCCAGCAGGTACAGCCCGAGAGCAGACCGCACGATGCTGAAAGAAGTCTCTAAGAACCCCAGAATGTCATCACGGGACCTACAGGTAGCTCTTGCCACTGTTGATGTAAAAGTGCACGAGTCTACCATTAGAAAGAGGCTGCACAAATTTGATCTACATGGGAGGTGTGCCAGGAGGAAACCTTTGCTTTCCAGAAAGAACATCAGGGCAAGACTAAAGTTTGCCAATGAACACCTAGGCAAAGACCAGCACTTCTGGAACAATGTGCTCTGGACAGGTGAGTCAAAGGTAGAGCTATTTGGCCACAGTACCAGAAGACATGTTTGGCGAAAACCAAAGACAGCATTTGACCACAAGAACCTGATACCAACTGTAAAGCATGGTGGTGGAAATATTATTGTTTGGGGCAGCTTTCCTGCAAAAGGGCCTGGGCAGCTCACCATCATAGAATCCACTATGAATTCATTGTACCAGAGGGTGCTTGAGGATAATGTGAGGCCATCTGTCGGAAAGTTGAAGCTCAACCGAAGGTGGACCATGCAACATGACAATGACCCTAAACATACCAGTAAATCCACCAAGGAATGGCTGAAAAGAAAGAAATGGAGGGTTCTGAAATGGCCAAGTCCAAGCCCGGATCTAAATCCCATCGAGATGTTGTGGGGGGATTTGAAACGAGCTGTGCATGCAAGAAACCCCTCAAACATCGCACAGCTGAAATAATTCTGCATGGAGGAGTGGGCAAAAATTTCTCCTGGTCGATGTCAGAGACTGGTAGACAATTATAAGAAACGCCTACTTGAGGTCGTTTCTGCCAAAGGGGGCAATACCACCTCTTAGAGCAAAGGGTGTACTTACTTTTTCCACATGCGAAATTTGCATTTATGTTTATTTAAATTATACAATGGACTACAAAATGTAAATGTTTCATGATATTTGTTATATTATGTCACCTTTATCTATCAATATTGTTGAAATGAAGATCAAATAGCTGTATGTTGAAATATGTTGAAAAAGTCAAAACTTTACATGGGTACTTACTTTTTCACGTGACTGTATATATTTTATAATATAGTAATATTTTATAATATATATATATATATATATATTTATTTATTTATATATATATATATATATATGAACAATCAGCTTCTATCTTTTGATTGGTTAACCAATTCTGTGACCCAATATGCAAATTCTCAAAATTTGAGGTTAATTGGACGAAAAGACAATTTAATGCAACCTTGACCTTTGACCTTTTGATCTGAAAAAAAAAACCAATTAATTCCTCCCTTTTGATTAGTAAACCAATTCAGTGACCCGATATGCAAATTATTTAAATTTCAGGTCAATCAGGTGAAAATTGATGATTTTATGCATCCTTGACCTTTGAGAATTAGATCTAAAGAACCCATCAGCTTCTATCTTTTTATCGGTGAACCAATTCAGTGACCCAATATGTAACTTCTTAAAATTCAGGTCAATTGGATGAAAATTGACGATTTTAAGTGATGCTGAACCTTGACCTTTTAACTTTTTGACCAAATTATGAATTTGTCTTCTCCATATTCTCATAATAAAGCTTTGTTGAAAATGTGATGACAAAACTCAAATGGTAAATTTAAATTTCAGGTCAACTGGTGACCTTTCCCCCTCTTCCCTCTCTCTTTTGTGTCCTTCCCCCTCTCTCCCCATCTTGTCTGCCGCTCCCCTTGTTTTTTGTGTTTTGTGTGTCGGTTTGTCTTTTTGTGTGATTAATGTTAGCTCTTTCACGAGCCTCGATCTTGTATATAACAAAAAAAAAAAAAAAAAAAAAAAAAAAAAACGATGAAAATTGATGATTTTATGTGATGCTGCCCTTTGACCTTTTGACAAAATTATTAATTTGCCTTTTCCGTTTTATCATAATAAAGCTTTGATGAAAAATTGACAATAGCTCAAATGGTTATGGTTATGGCCTGGACACACACACACACACACACACACACACACACACACACACACACACACACACACACACACACACACACACACAGAAGTGATTACAAAATCCCGTCTCCGGCTGCGCAGAGGACGGCTAACCAGCCTATTTTTCAACACAGCAGGATTAAGATCTCCTTCTACCACCTTGAGGAGTGTTTGGTATACCACATACTCACCACCCTCACCAAGTACAGATTCGCAAGAGTGAGCAGCCATGCGAATGAAACCCACATCAGACAATGGAGAAAGAAAACAAATTTTTACCCAAACAGCTAATTAGGTCCTTAACCATATACAACCACAGAAATAAATATGAAACACATAGCATAAAAGGAGAAAACATTAAGATGGACGAAGGATGTGAGTTGCTTTCATGGTGCCACGAATATATATATTTTTTATGTTGGAGGCTCCAGGCACGGACTATGTAGCCCTCATCGAGGCCAGGCCTTAAATAGAAGAGAAGAAAAGTTTATGATAAAAAGTGTGGAGAGAGAGAAAGAGAGAAAGAGAGAAAGAGAGAAAGAGAGAAAGAGAGAAAGAGAGAAAGAGAAAGAGAAAGAGAAAGAGAAAGAGAAAGAGAAAGAGAGAGACTGACTGTTTCTTCCTTTTATTACAAGAGTACAAAAAATCAGTTATGTTCAGTCACAAAGAAACAAAACACAATAAAATGGTCTCAAGGAAAGGTTATTTTCAAGTCATCATCATCAAGTGTGCATATGACATCATTAAAAACCCACTTTTCTTTAAAACATGTTAAATTCTTGTTCATTTTAAAAAACCGGTATTCTAGCTTTAGTCTTGCATTTACAAGAGCCTTAAGGGTGAGCAGTACATCACATGACGAGTCAGAAGCGTTTCCCATTTTTTTCTTCCTGGATTTATAAATTGCAAACTTGGCCTGGCCAATTAAAAAATTCATTAAAACCACATTCCTAAGGGAGGACGGTCCTAAAACACCATAAATAAAAACATTGTGATTGAAGAGGGAACCAAGCTTCACAAAGCGTTCCTGAAGGAATGTAAAAAGAGGTTGCAATCGTTCACACTCCAGGTATATATGCGGTAGGGTTTCAATGGATGCACAGAAAGGGCATAGATTAGAGTTAGCAGTAGAAAACCGGTTCAGTAAAACATTATAAGGTAAAATCCAGTGTACAAGTTTCCATTGAATATCTCCAACATACTTTGGAGTAGGCAAGAGATAAAAACTTCGCCAATTGGGGCAATTGGGTGGTATTGGGGGTAAAACATCCCGCCATCGAAGCCTCGGGTGCTCAGAAAATGTTTTTGCGTATAAAATTTTAACGTACGCGTTGTACAGAGTTTTCTTTGGAAAGGCGGGAAGGGATAATGCAGTATCATCAGGGCTGTTCAGGCCAGGGGACAGATTAAGTGGCGGGCTGAAGACTAGGAGTTTGGGGAAGTCACCCGCTGTTTCCTCGGGGGAAGGGCCAAGTTCCTCGCAGGTATTACGATACGTTGTGGATATCCCTTGAAGGAACCGAGAGATGATCCTGACAGATTTTATTCCGGTTTTTTGTGCCACAGCGGCAGCACTCAGCCGGCAGCTCCCAGACTCTGTCATGAGGTCTTTCACTCGCAGCAGCTTGGCATCAACAAAACGTTGAACGAGTCCCCTATTATTCAAGCTGTTTTCCAGGAAGGGGTTGTAGCATAGGGGCTCGTTCAACAACATTTCCATGTTGTATGTTGCCATTTCACGGGAAAAGGACAGGGCTTGCCAGGCGTTCATCACCCCTTGGTAAAAGGTGGGCAGCAAGGATGAATCGATTTGATGAGGGTTCATCAAGAAAAGTTCTCGGTCGTAACATGCAGTTAGCCAGAGGCCTCCAGAGTAGGGCTTCATCTCCATATACAAGTTGGCGCACGATATGAAGCCGGAAGACCATAATCCGGCTGCGGATATCAATAAGACCTTGGCCACCTTCAGCGAGTGGCAAGTATGCCACGGGGGGTTGGAGCCAGTGTTTCCCGCTCCAGAAAAAGTCGACAATGCTCTTTTGCAGTGTAATAAGAAGGCTCCCAGGCGGTTGTAGGCATATCATCTTATGCCATAGCATAGAGGCGACAAGATTGTTAATGACGAGAGTTCTTCCGCGGTACGAAAGTTGGAAAAGAAGTCCTTTCCAGCGGGCCAGTTTTGCCATTACCTTGTCTGGTAATCCCACCCAGTTCTGCTGCTCAAAGGTGTTGTCTCCGAGGAAAATACCGAGGTATTTAATGCCACTTTTCTGCCAGTTCACTCCTCCTGGTAGGACAATTGGCGGGCAATCTCCAGGTCCTAACCAAAGGGCTTCACTCTTCTTCCAGTTTACCTGGCCTGAACAAGCCTGACAATATGTTTTTAGTGCCTGAGCCACCGCAGTGACGTCAGTACTATTTTTTATATAAATACAGACATCATCTGCATAGGCAGAGACTTTTAGCGGTGTGGTAAGAATTGATCCAGTGAAGCCAGAAATGTGCGTACGTAATTGGAGCAGAAGAGGTTCGATGGCAAGAGAGTATAAAAGTCCAGATAGCGGGCAACCTTGCCGTACTCCCCGTTGTACAGCAATGGGGCTACACAATACTTGATTAATTTTAAGAACACTGGATATATTACAATACAAAAGTTTAACGTACGAGATAAAAATAGGTCCAAACCCAAAATTCTCTAAAACTCTAAAAAGGTACATGTGGTCAATACAGTCAAAGGCTTTTCCTTGGTCAATAAAAAACAGACCAACATTCATATTAAAATTGTTACAAAACCGAATGGTATCACGGATAAGAAAGATATTATTAAAAATAGTACGTCCAGGAATACAAAAGGATTGATGTTCTCCTATTAGTACATTCATAAAAGGTTTCATTCGATTAGACAAGGCTTTGGCTAAAATTTTATAATCCGTACATAAAACAGAAATAGGACGCCAGTTCTCTATAAGTTGAGTGTCCGCTTTCTTAGGAATTAAGGTGGTGACTGCTCTCCGGCAACTCCACGGCAGTTGTCCATCCTCTAAACATTCATTCAATACCCGCAGTAGGTGAGGTCCAATGGTGTCCCAAAAAAACTGGAAAAATTCACTTGTCAGCCCATCCAGTCCAGGGGCTTTATCAGGTTCCAAGGCCTTCAAGGCAGCGGTGAGCTCAGGTAACCTAAGAGGATCCTCCAACTGCTGCTTCTGATCCTCCGCCAATGTTGGAAGGTTAGAAACAAGTTCCGATATTGCATCCTGGTTAATGTCATGCCGCATAAACCGTTGTTTAAAATGTTTCCGGGCACATTCCCTGATTCTGCCATCTTCATAAAGGAGTTCCCCATCATGGAGCAAGCGTGTAATCATTGACGAAGAGGCCCCCCTTTTAAGGCTGAAGAAGAATTTGGTTGGAGCATCAAGGTCGTGTATGTACCTCATCTTCAGGCGCAATAAAGCATTTTGTGCTCGCCTTTCGGATATGGAATTGAGTAAGGCCGTTTTTCCATGGATTTGTTGCCTCATTCCCTGGTAGCTCACACTTGCGGTTCCCTGAAGCTGTTCCTGTAATTCCAGGATTTCATCTTCAAGTAAGGTTGTGGTTTTTCTTTCCTCTTGAACACCATACGCACGATATTGTTGGCAGAACAGTCTGATGTGCGTTTTGGCATTATCCCACCATTGTCTGAGGTTTGAGAAATTCCCTTGGGAGGCAACCAGAATATTCCAAATTTCCGGAAAAATGTCCTTAAAGGTACTATCATCAAGTAAGTTGTTATTAAATTTCCAAAAAGCACTCTTGTGTTTCGGGCAGGGGGCAGAAATTTTGAGAAATGTTGCGCTGTGGTCCGAGAATCCTGATGGGCAAATTTTGGATGACAGAACGAGGCGTTCAAGTGGAGGATTAATATAAAACTTGTCCAAGCGAGCAAGTACAATATTACCCTGAATACATCGACACCATGTGTATTGCCTGATTGATGGGTGCTGTACCCACCATATATCTGTCAAATTCATTTGTTTTAAAAATTTGGTGAGAGGGATTGTGGAGGCAGGATGGGGCTCTGCACTGTTCCTGTCGAGTTGGGGTTGGAGGGTGCAGTTAAAATCTCCACCAACACAAACATGATTGTCTTGGTTTTTTAGGGCGTTTTGACTGTCGAGGGACGTTAGGTGTGTCCCAAGGTCATTAAAAAAAACTCGCCGAGCTACAGGCGTACTTGGGGCATAGATATTAAAAATAGTACAGAATTTTCCATAGTAGTGGAATTCTAGGGATGCTAGGGATCCCTTGTGTATTTCGTCGAATTTAAGCGATGAAGGCGAAAAGGAGGGGCTAATAATTATTGCGACACCGCCTTTGCGGGAGTCACCGTTACTAAAGAAGGACAGGCCGGGGAAGAGCCTACACCACTCTGCGACACAGCAGTCGTTGGCATGGGTCTCTTGTAAGAGGGCAATGTCAACTTTCTTCTGCAATAAAAAAATCCCTTACTTGAACTTTACGGACAGAGCTACATCCTCCGTTAATATTCAGGCTACAAATGGAAAAACTCATTACAGCTATAAGGAGGAGTGACCACCACTCAATTTTTTGATAGCAGTTCATTCTTAGCTTTTTGCAACCACTTCTTTAAACGGTGACGTTGGGAGGAATTGAAATTAAAAACGTGGGGCCGTTTTACCATCAGTTTAGCGGAATGTATAAAATCAGGTAGCTCCGGAAAAAAGGTTTCTATTACAACATTCCTTTTTCGGAATGTGTCCTTAAGAAACCTTTTTATCTCGGAGGGAGGGATTGGAGGGATTTCTTCTTCCTTAAGGCTACCACATTCACTAACAGAGTCATCTATATCAGATGGCTCAGATGGTGTGTCACACTGGTTTTCATCATTTATCTCCTCACCGTCATCACATCCCTCCACGTTATCGGATGGGGCATAGTCCATAGAGGGGGGGGGACGGGGAGGGAGAGAAATGAGCCATCTTCAGGGGAGGGGGGGGGTACTAATTTTTGTGGTTCAACCATATCAATTTCTAGGTCAGTAGACAAGGGCGAGGATTCATCCACATCTATGTCCTCCAATACCGAGAAACGATTTTCTGTGACGAGGGACAAATCTAGGCCAGAGAGGAGGGCCTGTCGGTTTTCAGTTGTAGGTTTTTTAAAGAGGTGACCGTTTTCATCTGTTGTTTGCAGATGTCTTTTTCCTTTTGGGCAGACTAATTGAAACTCGTCCTGGTTAGTGGGAAGAGATTGCAAGGGTTTGGGGGGAGGGGGGGGAGGGAGGACGTGATCATCGGGAGGGGGATCCCATCGGCTACCACGGCGGGAGAGGTAGGATCAGTTATAGCAGGCAACAAGCTGTGATTGGACGATGTCGCCTGGGGGGTGAGATCTATAGTTAACAGGAGATGGCTGCAATTAGATCCTTCAGTAGAGGGAGGGGCCCCTGTTTCAAGGGGAGGGGAGGGGGGTATGGCGGGGGGGTTTGGATTGGTGGTAAGAGGGCTTGGGTCGGTGGTGGACAGATTGGGATCAGTGGTGGTAAGGCTTGGGTCGATGGTGGGAAGGTTCGGGTCGGTGGTGGGAGGGCTTGGTTCGGCGGCGGGAGGGCTTGGTTCGGTGGTGGGAAGGTTTGGTTCGGTGGTGGGAAGGCTTGGGTCGGTGGTGGGAGGGCTTGGGTCAGTGGTGGGAGGGTTTGGACCGGTGGTGGGAAGGTGGGGGGGTTGCTTATTCCCGGTTCGGAGGGGAGGTTGCACTTGTGGAGAATTCTCTTTTCGGGGGCAGTCATGCTTAACATGCCCAAATTGTCCGCAGCCAAAACATTTTAGAACATTGGTGGACACGTACACTGTATATTCGTTCTGTTGATGTTTTAATTTTATTATAAGGTTTAAATCCTTCTGGGAATTTTTTAAAATCATAAACACTTGCCGCCGGAATGAAACCACGTGCCTTAAATCGTTGTTTCGTGACCCGAAGGGAATCATGGAGATACGAGACACGATGGTACCGTATCGGGACAACTCTTTAATTAGTACATCGTCGGATACAAATGGGGGGCAATTTGATATCACGACTTTTAACGCTGGGCTATCTAGTGGGGAAATCATTACAAATAAATCTGGATCGATTGTCAAACCCTGTTCGACAATTTGTGGGACACAATCCACGTCGGACAAAAAAATAACGATCCGCTTGTTCATCCGCGAAGCGGCAACAACCTTGTCGATCCCGACAACACGACCGGTTGCGAGGACAACGTCCTCGACACTAACCTCACGTTCCGGAGGTACACAAAAGAACCCGTGCTTACGGGTCAGGCTCTGAAAGGCCGTAAATCGAGATCGTGCAGCTGCCATGCTGGAACAGCTGCACTTACAACCCCTCCCCAACTCGGGGAGGGTGAATATATAATACAATCTTCCCTACCCGAACTCCGGGAATGGGAAGCAATCAGACCTCTCCGATTTCCCTAACTTCGGAAAAGGGAGGCAACAAAACAAACTGAAGGAAGGATAAACGAAACGAAAAAAAGGAAATAGAGGTTTAAGATGAAGGAGCAAACACCGATCGGGCGACGCCCAAAAACGGCGAACCCTTACCAGCGATCACCCTGTGCTCTCCGGCTCTCTCTCTCCCGTCTCAACGTATATGGGAATCACCAGGAAGACTCCACGAACAGGTACAAGGACACAGAGGGGGGAAAACGGGGGGGGGGGGGGGAATGGAGCAACAACACAGAGCACTCACAGGCCTCCACAAGCAGACGCCATGACAGTACAACCAGCATGCAAACGACCAGCAGGGGGCACGAGAGAGAGAGAGAGAGAGAGAGAGAGAGAGAGAGAGAGAGAGAGAGAGACTGTTTCTTCCTTTTATTACAAGAGTACAAAAAATCAGTAATGTTCAGTCATAAAGAAACAAAGCACAATAAAAATGGTCTCAAGGAAAAATTATTATCAAATCATCATCATCAAGTGTGCATATGACATCATTAAAAACCCACTTTTCTTTAAAACATGTTAAATTCTTGTTCATTTAAAAAAACCGGTACTCTAGCTTTAGTCTTGCATTTACAAGAGCCTTAAAGGTGAGCAGTACATCATATGACGAGTCAGAAGCGTTTCCCATTTTTTTCTTTCTGGATTTATAAATTGCAAACTTGGCCTGGCCAATTAAAAAATTCATTAAAACCACATTTCTAAGGGAAGACGGTCCTAAAACACCATAAATAAAAACATTGTGATTGAAGAGGGAACCAAGCTTCACAAAGCGTTCCTGAAGGAATGTAAAAAGAGGTTGCAATCGTTCACACTCAAGGTATATATGCGGTAGGGTTTCAATGGATGCACAGAAAGGGCATAGATTAGAGTTAGCAGTAGAAAACCGGTTCAGTAAAACATTATAAGGTAAAATCCAGTGTACAAGTTTCCATTGAATATCTCCAACATACTTTGGAGTAGGCAAAAGATAAAAACTTCGCCAATTGGGGCAATTGGGGGGTATTGGGGGTAAAACATCCCGCCATCGAAGCCTCGGGTGCCCAGAAAATGTTTTTGCGTATAAAATTTTAACGTACGCGTTGTACAAAGTTTTCTTTGGAAAGGCGGGAAGGGATAATGCAGTATCATCAGGGCTGTTCAGGCCAGGGGACAGATTAAGTGGCGGGCTGAAGACGAGGAGTTTGGGGAAGTCACCCGCTGTTTCCTCGGGGGAAGGGCCAAGTTCCTCGCAGGTATTACGATACGTTGTGGATATCCCTTGAAGGAACCGAGAGATGATCCTGACAGATTTTATTCCGGTTTTTTGTGCCACAGCGGCAGCACTCAGCCGGCAGCTCCCAGACTCTGTCATGAGGTCTTTCACTCGCAGCAGCTTGGCATCAACAAAGCGTTGAACGAGTCCCCTATTATTCAAGCTGTTTTCCAGGAAGGGGTTGTAGCATAGGGGCTCATTCATCAACATTTCCATGTTGTCTGTTGCCATTTCACGGGAAAAGGACAGGGCTTGCCAGGCGTTCATCACCCCTTGGTAAAAGGTGGGCAGCAAGGATGAATCGATTTGATGAGGGTTCATCAAGAAAAGTTCTCGGTCGTAACCCAGCTTGCATGTAAGCTGTAATATGCAGTTAGCCAGAGGCCTCCAGAGTAGGGCTTCATCTCCATATACAAGTTGGCGCACGATATGAAGCCGGAAGACCATAATCCGGCTGCGGATATCAATAAGACCTTGGCCACCTTCAGTGAGTGGTAAGTATGCCACGGGGGGTTGAAGCCAGTGTTTCCCGCTCCAGAAAAAGTCGACAATGCTCTTTTGCAGTGTAATAAGAAGGCTCCCGGGCGGTTGTAGGCATATCATCTTATGCCATAGCATAGAGGCGACAAGATTGTTAATGACGAGAGTTCTTCCGCGGTACGAAAGTTGAAAAAGAAGTCCTTTCCAGCGGGCCAGTTTTGCCATTGCCTTGTCTGGTAATCCCACCCAGTTCTGTTGCTCAAAGGTGTTGTCTCCGAGGAAAATACCGAGGTATTTAATGCCACTTTTCTGCCAGTTCACTCCTCCTGGTAGGACAATTGGCGGGCAATCTCCAGGTCCTATCCAAAGGGCTTCACTCTTCTTCCAGTTTACCTGGCCTGAACAAGCCTGACAATATGTTTTTAGTGCTTGAGCCACCGCAGTGACGTCAGCACTATTTTTTATATAAATACAGACATCATCTGCATAGGCAGAGACTTTTAGCGGTGTGGTAAGAATTGATCCAGTGAAGCCAGAAATGTGCGTACGTAATTGGAGCAGAAGAGGTTCGATGGCAAGAGAGTATAAAAGTCCAGATAGCGGGCAACCTTGCCGTACTCCCCGTTGTACAGCAATGGGGCTACACAATACTTGATTAATTTTAAGAACACTGGATATATTACAATACAAAAGTTTAACGTACGAGATAAAAATAGGTCCAAACCCAAAATTCTCTAAAACTCTAAAAAGGTACATGTGGTCAATACAGTCAAAGGCTTTTCCTTGGTCAATAAAAAACAGACCAACATTCATATTAAAATTGTTACAAAACCGAATGGTATCACGGATAAGAAAGATATTATTAAAAATAGTACGTCCAGGAATACAAAAGGATTGATGTTCTCCTATTAGTACATTCATAAAAGGTTTCATTCGATTAGACAAGGCTTTGGCTAAAATTTTATAATCCGTACATAAAACAGAAATAGGACGCCAGTTCTCTATAAGTTGAGTGTCCGCTTTCTTAGGAATTAAGGTGGTGACTGCTCTCCGGCAACTCCACGGCAGTTGTCCATCCTCTAAACATTCATTCAATACCCGCAGTAGGTGAGGTCCAATGGTGTCCCAAAAAAACTGGAAAAATTCACTTGTCAGCCCATCCAGTCCAGGGGCTTTATCAGGTTCTAAGGCCTTCAAGGCAGCGGTGAGCTCAGGTAACCTAAGAGGATCCTCCAGCTGCTGCTTCTGATCCTCCGCCAATGTTGGAAGGTTAGAAACAAGTTCCGATATTGCATCCTGGTTAATGTCATGCCGCATAAACCGTTGTTTAAAATGTTTCCGGGCACATTCCCTGATTCTGCCATCTTCATAAAGGAGTTCCCCATCATGGAGCAAGCGTGTAATCATTGACGAAGAGGCCCCCCTTTTAAGGCTGAAGAAGAATTTGGTTGGAGCATCAAGGTCGTGTATGTACCTCATCTTCAGGCGCAATAAAGCATTTTGTGCTCGCCTTTCGGATATGGAATTCAGTAAGGCCGTTTTTCCATGGATTTGTTGCCTCATTCCCTAGTAGCTCACACTTGCGGTTCCCTGAAGCTGTTCCTGTAATTCCAGGATTTCATCTTCAAGTAAGGTTGTGGTTTTTCTTTCCTCTTGAACACCATACGCACGATATTGTTGGCAGAATAGTCTGATGTGCGTTTTGGCATTATCCCACCATTGTCTGAGGTTTGAGAAATTCCCTTGGGAGGCAACCAGAATATTCCAAATTTCTGGAAAAATGTCCTTAAAGGTACTATCATCAAGTAAGTTGTTATTAAATTTCCAAAAAGCACTCTTGTGTTTCGGGCAGGGGGCAGAAATTTTGAGAAATGTTGTGCTGTGGTCCGAGAATCCTGATGTGCAAATTTTGGATGACAGAACGAGGCGTTCAAGTGGAGGATTAATATAAAACTTGTCCAAGCGAGCAAGTACAATATTACCCTGAATGCATCGACACCATGTGTATTGCCTGATTGATGGGTGCTGTACCCGCCATATATCTGTCAAATTCATTTGTTTTAAAAATTTGGTGAGAGGGATTGTGGAGGCAGGATGGGGCTCTGCACTGTTCCTGTCTAGTTGGGGTTGAAGGGTGCAGTTAAAATCTCCACCAATACAAACATGATTGTCTCGGTTTTTTAGGGCGTTTTGGCTGTCGAGGGACGTTAGGTGTGTCCCAAGGTCATTAAAAAAAACTCGCCGAGCTACAGGCGTACTTGGGGCATAGATATTTAAAATAGTATAGAATTTTCCACAGTAGTGGAATTCTAGGGATGCTAGGGATCCCTTGTGTATTTCGTCGAATTTAAGCGATGAAGGCGAAAAGGAGGGGCTAAGAATTATTGCGACACCGCCTTTGCGGGAGTCACCGTTACTAAAGAAGGACAGGCCGGGGAAGAGCCTACACCACTCTGCGACACAGTAGTCGTTGGCATGGGTCTCTTGTAAGAGGGCAATGTCAACTTTCTTCTGTAATAAAAAATCCCTTACTTGAACTTTGCGGACAGAGCTACATCCTCCGTTAATATTCAAGCTACAAATGGAAAAACTCATTACAGCTATAAGGAGGAGTGACCACCACTCAATTTTTTGATAGCAGTTCATTCTTAGCTTTTTGCGACCACTTCTTTAAACGGTGACGTTGGGAGGAATTGAAATTAAAAACGTGGGGCCGTTTTACCATCAGTCTAGCGGAATGTATAAAATCAGGTAGCTCCGGAAAAAAGGTTTCTATTACAACATTCCTTTTTCGGAATGTGTCCTTAAGAAACCTTTTTAACGGAGGGAGGGATTGGAGGGATTTCTTCTTCCTTGAGGCTACCACATTCACTAACAGAGTCATCTATATCAGATGGCTCAGATGGTGTGTCACACTGGTTTTCATCATTTATCTCCTCACCGTCATCACATCCCTCCACGTTATCGGATGGGGCATAGTCCATAGAGGGGGGGGGGACGGGGAGGGCATCTTCAGGGGAGCAGGGGGGGGGTACTAATTTTTGCGGTTCAACCATATCAGTTTCTAGGTCAGTAGACAAGGGCGAGGATTCATCCACATCTATGTCCTCCAATACCGAGAAACGATTTTCTGTGACGAGGGACAAATCTAGGCCAGAGAGGGGGGGCTGTCGGTTTTCAGTTGTAGGTTTTTTAAAGAGATGACCGTTTTCATCTGTTGTTTGCAGATGTCTTTTTCCTTTTGGGCAGACTAATTGAAACTCGTCCTGGTTAGTGGGAAGAGATTGCAAGGGTTTGGGGGGAGGAGGGGGGGGGGAGGGAGGACGTGATCATCGGGAGGGGATTCCCATCGGCTACCACGGCGGGAGAGGTAGGATCAGTTATAGCAGGCAACAAGCTGTGATTGGACGATGTCGCCTGGGGGGTGAGATCTATAGTTAACAGGAGATGGCTGCAATTAGATCCTTCAGTAGAGGGAGGGGCCCCTGTTTCAAGGGGAGGGGAAGGGGGTACGGCGGGGGGGTTTGGATTGGTGGTAAGAGGGCTTGGGTCGGTGGTGGACAGATTGGGATCAGTGGTGGTAAGGCTTGGGTCGATGGTGGGAAGGTTCGGGTCGGTGGTGGGAGGGCTTGGTTCGGCGGCGGGAGGGCTTGGTTCGATGGTGGGAAGGCTTGGGTCAGTGGTGGAAGGGTTTGGACCGGTGGTGGGAAGGTGGGGGGGTTGCTTATTCCCGGTTCGGAGGGGAGGTTGCACTTGTGGAGAATTCTCTTTTCGGGGGCAGTCATGCTTAACATGCCCAAATTGTCCGCAGCCAAAACATTTTAGAACGTTGGTGGACACGTACACTGTATATTCGTTCTGTTGATGTTTTAATTTTATTATAAGGTTTAAATCCTTCTGGGAATTTTTTAAAATCATAAACACTTGCCGCCGGAATGAAACCACGTGCCTTAAATCGTTGTTTCGTGACCCAAAGGGAATCATGGAGATACGAGACACGATGGTACCATATCGGGACAACTCTTTAATTAGTACATCGTCGGATACAAATGGGGGGCAATTTGATATCACGACTTTTAACGCTGGGCTATCTAGTGGGGAAATCATTACAAATAAATCTGGATCGATTGTCAAACCCTGTTCGACAATTTGTGGGACACAATCCACGTCGGACAAAAAAATAACGATCCGCTTGTTCATCCGTGAAGCGGCAACAACCTTGTCGATCCCGACAACACGACCGGTTGCGAGGACAACGTCCTCGACACTAACCTCACGTTCCGGAGGTACACAAAAGAACCCGTGCTTACGGGTCAGGCTCTGAAAGGCCGTAAATCGAGATAGTGCAGCTGCCATGCTGGAACAGCTGCACTTACAACCCCTCCCCAACTCGGGGAGGGTGAATATATAATACAATCTTCCCTACCCGAACTCCGGGAATGGGAAGCAATCAGACCTCTCCGATTTCCCTAACTTCGGAAAAGGGAGGCAACAAAACAAACTGAAGGAAGGATAAACGAAACGAAAAAAAGGAAATAGAGGTTTAAGATGAAGGAGCAAACACCGATCGGGCGACGCCCAAAAACGGCGAACCCTTACCAGCGATCACCCTGTGCTCTCCGGCTCTCTCTCCCGTCTCAACGTATATGGGAATCACCAGGAAGACTCCACGAACAGGTACAAGGACACAGAGGGGGGAAAACGGGAGGGGGGAGGGGGGGATGGAGCAACAACACAGAGCACTCACAGGCCTCCACAAGCAGACGCCATGACAGTACAACCAGCATACAAACGACCAGCAGGGGGCGCGAGAGAGAGAGAGGGGGAGAGAGAGAGAGAGATATTGAAGCTAGCCCTGTAGCGATAGTTTGAGTGAGACAGAAAGTAAAACCAGCAATCATGACATGGAGAGTGTAAGATGGTTCCGGGCACACTTTAACGCTCCTAATTCAGGACGGTAGTACTGCCCTGGCGGTTGCTGTCGACAACCTACTACCTAAAGATGCAGTCTTTTTGAAAGGTATCCTGATGAAAAAGGCTTCTGAGTGTAAAATATTATTACTTTTATTATTATTATTTTTTCAACATTAGGTTAGGGTGGTTGGAATCATCCATTATTCAAAGTGATGGAGAAGTAGAGCCAACCAGGAATTTGCACTCAGTACTGTCCTGCCAATTGTGCAACAAACGAGAGACAGAGACGTCCTAATCTCAGGGGACATTTACAGCTTGTGATTCAGGGACTTCAAGTCTTTGTTTTTGCTCGGTCACGTAGTTTATGTATACTTTTATAATCGCTTTGAAATCGGGAAATATAGAATGTATTAAATTAGCTAACCCTACTTTTTCCTGTTTCTTGCGACATCAGTGTCATCAAATTTTGGTAAAGTACTTCTTGCAAATTCTTGATTGTGCTTTTATCTTTTTGTTGAAATATATATAATATATGAACTGAAATTAACCACCATGGTCTTCTGGCTAGGGAAAGCTGCATAAGGCAACCAAGAAAAGTTAAACGAGGTAAGCCCTTTGGTGTTTCAAACTCCACCCTAGTTCCTCTACAACTGCAGACATTCACAAGTAGCACAGTCATGAGAATTACAATGCCACACAATCCCCACAGCCGCCGGACCGGTTTCATCACTTGTTGGTGATTCATCAGCGACAGTGTAGAGAGAAGTGTGCATCACCAGACTCTCAAGCATGTACCATGTGCAAACACCCAATCACGTCTCTCGCCCATATTTGAGGGAATAACCAATCAGCTTCCACCTAATCAATTACCCCAGGTGGTTAGGATTTCAATAAATTAACTCCCATGCTCTTCCTGCCAAAGAAAGCTGCATAAAGCAAACAAGTAAAGCTACACACGGTAAGCCCTTTACTGTTTCAAGCCTTTTGTGTTTTACTCCTGTGGAAAGGCCTTGCTTATACCGTTTGTGGCTGTGTGTTTGATAACCTTGATTGCTTGCCCATCTAAGAAGAGGAACCCTAATTTAAAACTCCCACTGCCTTGTGGTACCTTCAATGGGAAAGCCTAAGGGAGTAAACCCTGAAAAAACGTCCAGAGTTGGGGTCCCTACGGCAGTTTGATGTTGATTTCAACATCCTTCTGGCAACTTTCTGCGATGCCACTGGTGCCAAACTGTATTGTCTTTGGTGCTTGCTTTGGATTTAATCAGTGACCTTGAGAGTAGGGACTTGTTGCATTAGCAACAAATGATCCACCATATCAACTTGTCCAGGCTTACACCCTTGAGAGGACATTCCAGCTTTGCCTTGCTACGTCGGCAAAACACTGGAAGCAGCAGTTTACCGGTTATAAGCATTAGTATTTGATCGGCGCAGACGTAGAGTGTGGTGCCAGGGATTGCTTCCTTTGGTGGGAGAGATTTTCAGAACTCGCTGGACAGCTACCGCATGCCTCAAGCTGGCCAGCCCACTTCCAGTAAGGTGCTGTCACACCACAGTTCACCTGCCCCACTGGTGCATGGGGTTTATGGCTTTTTCAACCTGAAAACTAGAGTGTAAATCTTGCACCAGGAAAAAGACGAAATCATAGAAGAAAGATACCAGCACTCAAGTTGAGGTGCTGGAATATATGCACCATGAGGATTGGTCTGTCAGAAGACCTCCAGAATATAAGTGATGTCCACAAGACTGCAATGATCAAATTTGAGCTCAGGAGAATTTGAGTTTATATTGCCACACTCCAGTAAACATGCTTGGCTGACTCCGCTACCCAGTGTTTAAAGGACTACACATTCTTCTGGCAAGGAAAAGGACAGGAAGACACTAGAGCGCATGGTTTGGTTTCGCCATACATAATTCATTGCTGTAGATGATAGAGCCTGGTGAAAATGGAACAGAGATTCTCCTTACACTCTGACTCCACAAATTTGATGGGCCTGTCAACCTCATCAGAGTTTATGCACCAACCTTGTACTATGCCCAAGAAGTGAATGATGAGTTATCTGACAAGCTTATGTCCATCATTAGCTGGATTGCTAGACATAAACAGCTATTGCTGCTTGGCAATTGTAACGAGAGAGTGTGTGTGTGTATGTGTGTGTGTGTGTGTGTGTGTGTGTGTGTGTGTGTGTGTGTGTGTGTGTGTGTGTGTGTGTGTGTGTGTGTGTGTGTGTGTGTGTGTGTGTGTGTGTGTGTGTGTGACACACATCAGAGACATGCTGTTTGTCAATGATGCTGCAGTGACTACCCATACAGATGAACAGCTGCAAAGTCTCATGGACCGCTTCTCACAGGCATGCCAGTATTTCAATCTGAAAATCAGCCTGAAAGAGACCAAAGGGATGGACCAATATGTCAAAGAACTACCTGCCATCACAACCAACAACTATAAGCTGGAGGTTGTCTACCATTTTGTTTACCTGGGTTCTTACATCACCGCTAACCTTTGGCTGGAGATTGAAATCAACGGACACATCGGAAGTGCAAAGAGGGTATGGGGTAATCACAAACTGACCATACACACTAAAGTGGCAGTCTGCATAGCCTGCACACTCTTATATGATAGCGAGTCTCAGACACTCTACTCAAGTTGAAAGAAGATTCAACTCCTTTGACATGCGTAGCCCGAGGTGCATATTCAGGATATCATGGAGATATCAAAGCCCCAACACCGAAGTCCTCATCTTCCGAGCATGTTCCCACTGCGCAGACAACGCCAACTTTGCTGGCTTGGTTATGTCCACCAAATGGATGATTGGAGAATCCCCAATGAAATACTACAATATTCAGAGCTGGCCTCTGGCAAGAGAGCTGCTGCATGACCTTATCTCTGCTTCAAGGACGTTTCACTTTCCTTGGCAGTGTTATTCATGTCTCCGCATGTTGTGAGCCAGAGGTTGATAGACGTCTGGGTCGGGCCTGGGGAGTCATGGATTCACTGGATCATGGGGTGTGGCACTGTGGGTATCTATGCAGGAGGACGGAAGTCAGAGTCTTTAAGTCCATGGTGCTTCCAGTCTTGCTTTATGGATGTGAGACTTGGACCCTTACCAAGGGCCAGAGAATGAGACTTAACTCCTTTGGAACCAAGTCTCTTCGGAGAATCCTTGGCTATCGCTGGTCGGACTTTGTGTCCAACGAGCGGTTGTTGAGAGAGACTCAGATGAGATTTGTTTTCTGTATGGTCCGTGAGCATCAGCTGCGGCTGTGTGGACATGTGGCTCATTTTCCGGATGCTGATCCAGCTCACCAGATTTTTTTTGATTTTTTTTGTATACTGAATCGAGGCTCGTGAAAGAGCTAACATTTACTTCACAAACAAATCAACCAGACAAACAAAATATATAAAAAGCGGGAGCGGAAAACAAGATGGGGAGAGAAGGTGAAGCACACAAACACAACATATGAGAGCAGGGAGATGTGTGGAAGGGAGAGGGCTTGGGGGGAGGAGGCATGGGAAGGGGGGGGGGGGTGGAGGGAGAAGTATAAAACACAAGGACACCAATGACTTCCAGGACAGAAGTTGGTATTTCAAAAAAGTGGAATTGGGGTGAAATTAGCGGGGGTAGAAAAGATCAAGGTTTTGGATGGGGGAAGATAAGAGATGGTGGTGAACAGCTGTTTTAAAGACCTGGAGGGTGGAGTGGGATTGAAGAGAGTGAGGGAGTTTGTTCCAGAGGTGGGAGAAAAGAGGAATGAAGGAGTGAAGGTGAGCAGGGAGTCTTGATTTTGGCAGTTTGACCATAAGAGGGTTGCAGGCAGATCTTGTGCGACCTGTAGGAATATTTGCGGGACAGAGCCCAGAGAGAGCTGGGGGGGCAAGGCCAGAGAGGAGTCGGTAGAAGATGGAAAGACCACCAACCTGCCTGCGGTGAGTGAGTGAGAGGCCCTTGGAGTTAGCTTCATCGCGGGAGATTCCAATGATTCTGAATGCTTTGGTTTCAACAGCGTGAAGACGAGCTAGGTGTGAGGCAGGAGCACCAGCCCAGAGGGGAGAGCAGTATTCCATTGAGCTGCGGATGAAAGCCTTGTATGTGGTGAGGAGCTCAGGTGTGCCAAGGAAGGACTTCGCACGACGGAGGATGCCCAGTCGGCGACTGGCTTTGGAGGCCAGATTTGAAATGTGGTTTTCCCAGGAAAGATCATGGCAGATAGTGAGACCCAAAAGCTTGAGTGACAGAACTTCTTGGAGAGGATTATTCAGAAAGTGGATGGGAGGGTTGTCCAGTCGGTCTTTTCGGAGAGACATCGTAAGAGTGTGAGATTTGTCAGGATTGAAAGACATGTTCCACTTGTTTGCCCAGTCTGTGATTTTGTCCAGGTCTGCAGAGAGTGAGGAGGCAGCAGACTGCCGATCTGAGGGATGAAGAATGGAGCGACAGAGAGTAGAGTCATCAGCAAAGAGATACAGAGGATTTTCAAGAGAGTCAGAGAGATCATTGATGAAGACCAGAAAAAGGACAGGGCCTAGAACACTGCCTTGTGGAACTCCAGCCTGAACAGGAAGAGGAGATGAGAGAAACCCATTCAGGGCCACACGTTGACTACGACTAGAGAGGAAGTCCGCCAGCCATGCGTGGAGATTTCCATGGATACCAAAAGAGGAGAGTTTGGTGAGCAGAGCGGGGTGCCAGACCGTATCGAAGGCACGTGATATGTCAAGGGAGACTGCTCTAATTTCCTGTTTGGCATTGAGGACCTCCATCCATTGTTGAGAAAGCAGAAGCAGCATGTCCAAAGTAGAGTGTCCAGGTCTGAAACCAAATTGATGATCAGAGATCAAGCCATTGGAGAAGAGGAAAGATTTCATATCTGAAGCAATGATGGATTCCATGACTTTGCTGATAATTGGGAGAAGGCTGATTGGTCTGTAGTTGCTGGGATCTGTTTTTGCACCTTTTTTGTGCAAAGCGGTGATGTTGGCAGATTTCCAAGCAGATGGAAGATGACCTTGAGCAAAAGAGAGGGTGAAGAGAACAGAGAGAGGGAGTGAAAGAGCGGAAGAACAGGATTTTAGGACCCGTGGACCCGTGGGATACTCTCAGCAAGGGAGCCACGTGAGGGGAGGAGGCCAATGGGCCGACTGCGTGCTTCATGGTTGCAGCAGGTTGATCGGCATCTCAAGGAGATAGGGATGGCCAGACGGAGCCCCTGGAGTACCGTTGGAAAGTGGATGTGGCGACGCGCTGCTCCGGCGCATGCTCCCATACCTGATGTGACCTGAAGGACGTTTGCAAACATGAAATGAAAGGTCTGGACATTGATGTCGAAGGGTGGCAAACGCTTGCCAATTATCGGAACCAGTGGAAGCAGGAACTGAACAAGGTTCTCAGAAGAGGTGAGGCAAAGCTACAGCAAGCCCTGAGGAAGCACAGTAATTGGGCGAACCCAGCTGAGACCATCTTCAAGTGCAGCAGATGTAACAGAGACGGCCATTCCCGAGTGGACATGTATAGTCACAGCAGGTGCCGCTCTACCAATTGTCCTTTCCAATAGGATCACAAATCCATAGTCTCTCGATAATGATGGATGCCTACCTTACACTTATGATGCACATACACATGTATATGAATGTTCATGATGTGATGAGGAATCTGAAATGACTGATATATCAAACATCGTGCATTCAAATACATCTGCAAATCAGCAGTCTTAAGGATTTCAATGCGAAGCAACTAAAAACCGATCTTGCCTCAAAATAATTGGCACATCACAATAGGATTGTCAGTAAAAACTCTGCTGGCTCATTTATTATCTTCAGGGAGGGGATCATTTGGCTGTCCCATCCGCTCTGGTTTTCACGTAGTGCCTATCCACACAATGTGATCGACTCATCGTGCACTTGGGGAAATCAGGGACAGGCACCACATGCCACCAGCACTGTCCAAGAACCTCTCTTACCCAAATGAGAAAAAAAGCAACGTCTTTTGATGAATTGTGAGATTTTTGCTTGAATGGTGGTGCAATAAATCGTCATTTTCAAATCCCTAAATTACCAGGCTGAGATTCATCAGGGATGTTCTTTATCATATCGTGTGAGTTATTGCTAATGATAGACAGCGCGGTGAACCCTCATGCATAAAGCAGTGGGGAGGTTGGAGAACTGGTATATCAGCCGACCCCAACCCCCATGCCGGAATTTTACATTGTCCCCATTTATTTAATTCACAGGTGATGTGGGGACGTGTATGAGAGGGAGAGAGGCTGAAATGTGCAAATCTTTTCCCTAAATCTCTCTTTTCTACAGCATTGCATACTGAGTGATATACAGCACTTGCATGGTGCCATGCGGTGGTTGTAAATCAGCCCGCGATGCCTTCATGGGAGGTATGTCAAATTTACAAAAAAGTACCACAGGTGTGTTGGATGTAGGAATGATGTAGTATTTATGTGTATATGCACTGGGTGTTCCAGAAAAACGTCAAACGAAAAAACAGAGGAAAGCCTCCATTTTTGTTTTATGGTAGGATATGTTCAATATTACCACCATTGTGAATAAGAATAGTCCATAATCATATGCATTAGTCGATAACTTTTCCCAAAGTCCACAACTTTTCCCAAAGCATGGCATATAACCATATGCAGGAGTCCATAAATTGTGTCCACTCTCAGAAAAGCCAGAAAACAACATCTGGCCAAACTCAAGGATGAACTCCCAAACCTGTCTCCATCTTCAAAGAACTGGAGGCACCCTGTCAAGTTTGGCTCTGGTGTATACTCTCCCTCTACCCCTTCCCTCACTTCAAATGGTACCACAGCAGACTCTACTCTTGGGAAGGCCGAATGGCTAAATTCTGTGTTTGCTTCCAAATCTTCTCCCCATTCCCTAATTCCCAACACAGACCCTACCCTCTCATACTAGCTGCTCCTGGATACTGTGTATTTCTCAATTGAGAAAAATGGAGTGTTTTCTGGTAAATCTCGATTCCAATTCTGCAATTCTGCCAGACGGAATCAGTGCACGTGTCCTAACAACCTGCTCTGTTGCTCTTGCTCATCTCTTTCTTCTCTTTCACTTGATCATTCTCTCTGGTCTGTTTCCATCTGCCTGGAAGTTAACCAACATCGCTGCAACACACAAACATGGGGCAAAAACAGACCATCTTAACTAGAGGCCTATTAGCTTGCTTCAAATTATAAGCAAGGTCATGGAATCTATCATTGCAGTTGATATCAAATCCTTCCTTTTGTCTAATGGCCAGATCTCGTATCACCAGTTCGGTTTCAGAACCAGTCATCCTACCTTGGACGTGCTGCTTATACTCGCCCAATAATGGATGGAAGCCCTTGAATCTCAAATGAAATCAGGAATGTCTCTCTGGACATATCTCAAGCATTTAATATAGTCTGGCACCTCACCTTGACCTACAAACTCTGACCTGCTTATGGCATGCAAGACCTCTTCCTATCATGGATCACTGACTTCCTCCACTCCCAGAGTCAGCATGTAGCTCTAAATGGGATCCTCTCATCTCTTCTCCCTGTCAAGGCTCATGGAGTGCTCCAAGGCAGTGAGTTGAGCCAAGTCTTGTTCCTCATGTTCATCAATGATCTTTCTGATTCCCTGGAAAATCCTGCCTATATCTTTGCTGATGATTCCACCCTCTGTCGTATCATTTCTCATCGTTAAGACAGGTAGGCAGCAGCCTCTTCCCTCTCTGCAGACCTTGATAGAATCAGGAGCTGGTCCAACACTTCAATATGTCTTTCCTCAAATGGAGTCAAATCTTTGTTTCCACACTCCTGTGGATTTGCGTTTACACCCTCATTTGTTAAATGGGCATAATTATGTTGGACCATAGTTTGATCACCTTCATGTGGTCGGATTGATGATATATCATTGACCGACTCACTGTCAGCCATGTTTACCTCATCACCCTCGTCCGTGCGGGAAATGGAAGCACTTTGTTGTACCATTTGAATCCCGTTACACTTCTCCAGGTGTTCCGTTTCATTTATTTGGTCCACGTTTTGCACTGAGATTTCAGGAGTATCCTGAAGAGTTTCTGCACGGAAGGTCTGCACATCGAGCACGACCTTTTAAACAGCACCTGGTGTTAACGACTCATCAAGTGCTCTTCGTTTACTCATCACCAATTTAGATTCGGTTCCCATAGCAACGCTTTGCCGAGGAGAAATAATAGCCGGCGAAGCCGGTATTGTCAATAAACGCGTACGTATTATGTCGAAAACCAGATTATAGCCGGCGAAGCCGGTGTTGTCAATAAACGCGTACGTATTATGTCGAAAACCAGATTATAGCCGGCGAAGCCGGTGTTGTCAATAAACGCGTACGTATTATGTCGAAAACCAGATTATAGCCGGCGAAGCCGGTGTTGTCAATAAACGCGTACGTATTATGTCGAAAACCAGATTATAGCCGGCGAAGCCGGTGTTGTCAATAAACGCGTACGTATTATGTCGAAAACCAGATTATAGCCGGCGAAGCCGGTGTTGTCAATAAACGCGTACGTATTATGTCGAAAACCAGATTATAGCCGGCGAAGCCGGTGTTGTCAATAAACGCGTACGTATTATGTCGAAAACCAGATTATAGCCGGTGAAGCCGGTGTTGTCAATAAACGAGTACGTATTATGTCGAAAACCAGATTATAGCCGGCAAAGCCGGTGTTGTCAATAAACGCGTACTTATTATGTCGAAAACCAGATTATAGCCGGCGAAGCTGGTGTTGTCAATAAACGCGTACGTATTATGTAGAAAACCAGATTATAGCCGGCGAAGCCGGTGTTGTCAATAAACGCGTACGTATTATGTCGAAAACCAGATTATAGCCGGCGAAGCCGGTGTTGTCAATAAACGCGTACGTATTATGTCGAAAACCAGATTATAGCCGGCGAAGCCGGTGTTGTCAATAAACGCGTACGTATTATGTCGAAAACCAGATTATAGCCGGCGAAGCCGGTGTTGTCAATAAACGCGTACGTATTATGTCGAAAACCAGATTATAGCCGGCGAAGCCGGTGTTGTCAATAAACGCGTACGTATTATGTCGAAAACCAGATTATAGCCGGCGAAGCCGGTGTTGTCAATAAACGAGTACGTATTATGTCGAAAACCAGATTATAGCCGGCGAAGC
Organism: Myxine glutinosa; assembly: GCF_964187855.1. NCBI lineage: Eukaryota > Metazoa > Chordata > Myxini > Myxiniformes > Myxinidae > Myxine > Myxine glutinosa. The sequence goes on from NC_136263.1 coordinate 40,677,585, forward strand.
CGGTGTTGTCAATAAACGCGTACGTATTATGTCGAAAACCAGATTATAGCCGGCGAAGCCGGTGTTGTCAATAAACGCGTACGTATTATGTCGAAAACCAGATTATAGCCGGCGAAACCGGTGTTGTCAATAAACGCGTACGTATTATGTCGAAAACCAGACTATGCCTTGGCTTGAGAATTCCGAAGCTCAATTGAGGCCGCCATCTTGCGGATGCGGAAGTATGCATAACAAATTGAAAAACGTTCAATAGGAGTTTCTTTCACCCGTCTTTGTTTGATTCACAATCTTATGCACCTCCAATTTATTATTCAAATACTTTAAGACCAACCTCGGCCAGCACGGGCCTGGTTATCTTCAACGAAAAGCGTCACCAAACACCGGAACCAATGAGATTCGAGCATTTGAAAAAATATTTCTAAAACCAAATCACGCAATGGAGGCCGCCATCGACCGGATGCGGAAGTTTGCATAAAACAATTGCGAAAAAGTTCAATAGGAGTTTGTTTCACCCGTCTTTCTTTGATTCACAATCTAATGCACCTCTAATTTGTAATTAAAATACGTTAAGACCAACCTCGTTATCTTCAACGAAAATCGTCACCAAACACCGGAACCAATGAGATTTGAGCATTTGAAAAATATTTCAAAAAAGCTTATTATGCGTTTCGGAGGGTGAAAACGGCGTCAAATATTCTAAAATTGACGAAGAATTATTTTTTAGACATCTCGCGGCCGTCGTGGATAGTTTTTCACGGCCGGAAATATCCGAAGTTGAGACGGAATTCACCGAATTAATCAAGAAGTAAATTTTATCAATTTTAATCTCATCCAGAATGCAAATGGTACCTACTACACCTACTACACCTACTACACCTACTACACCTACTACACCTACTACACCGACGGTACCTACTACACCTACCTACTACCACCTACCTAACCTACTGATGCCATAGTGATGGGTAAAATAGTGGCAAGAGGCTTTGGCTTCGCCAGCTCATTGCGGCTTTGCAGTCGGGTACTAGTATTGGAGATTGAGCTGCTGCTTTCACCCTCATTGGGACAATAAGCCGTGAATTAACGTTAACCTCCTCCTTGTTGGGAATGTTAGTTTGTGGCGTTCCGGTTACCTCCTCCTCACTGGGAATGTTGATTTGAGTACCAGTATCCTCCTCCTCGTTGGGAATGTTAATTTGTGTAGTCACGTTAACCTCCTTCTCAATAGGAATGTTAATTCGTGGAGTAACGGTAACCTCCTCCTTATACACCGCATCAGTGTGACCTTTTTTTCCACATCTGACAGACTGACACACGAGACTTTGGGACAAATGCGTTTTAAATGTCTGAACGCTCCGCACTGAAAACACGTTAAGGTGGCGGACGATGCGTGCAGCTGGTAGTTCGTGTCCTCGAAGTTTATTTTGAACGATATATTGAGGCCCGTATCGTCTCCACGGTCTGGTAGGACCATGTAAACCTGCCTTCGGAACCTCATGACGTGTTTAACATGTTCATTCCGACAACCAAGAGGAGTTTTGATATCTGAGATACCATTTTACCATAACGTGATAACACGGCCATAATCCTGTCATTGGAAATAAACGGAGGTGCGTTTGATATAACGACTCTCGTCGCGGGAGTCAACATCGGCGACGCCATCATAAAATGACCACTCGCTGTGCTTATTCCGCCACTTACAACGTCATGGACGAGTTCATCATGAGAAACGAAAACAACTACCTTCTGATTCATACGTGATGCAGCACGTATATTTTCATCACCAATAATATTCCCAACTGTGAGGATAATGTCCTCTACAGGAACTCCGGCGGGAGGAATGCGCATGCTTCCAGGTTAAACCCTCGAAACCCTCACATCGAGAGCGTGCATTCGCCATGTCGGCGATATTATCGCCCCCTTCTTGTCCGAACCCCGGAAAAGCAAAAACAATACACTGACGACTCACCACACAACAGAACAGCTGCATACGGCAGCCATGACGCCACACCCAAATCACAACAGCCAGTAGGGGGCAAGAGAGAGAGAGAGAGAGACAGAGAGAGGGACAGAGAATGAACACGTGTGCAATGGCCTTTTGTCCTCCCTCGCCGAGGGTAGGGAGGAATGTTTGAAGGTGTCCTGGCTCACGATTGGTGGAGCCCGTTACTCCGCCCCCTCAAGCTGCACTGATGTTCCTCAGGCCCTATTTGGTGGATTGTTGCTTTATCTCGTGACTCCAGCGCAACAGATAAATTCGAGCACGCTCTTGACTGGTGTGCTTTTGAGCCTACATGCATTGCCTGGCAAATTATCCTTTACTAGCGGGGTCACCCGTGGGAATCCCACGGGCATGGATGTGTGTGACATTTCGACATATTGAGTTCGATGCTGCACCTGCACATTCAGTTATATAAAATGGTTTAAAAAACTTTCTTCTGATATTTGTGATTTATTTCAAACAAACTGTATTTCCCATCTACACGGGCATGTATTCCTATTAACGTTATGTAAAGTACATAAATTGTGTGGATTACATCATTTGTGGATGTGATCAATTGCCAGTAACCATCTTATATAACTGAATGTGCAGGCGCAGCATGTAACTCAATATGTCGAAATGTCACACACATCCATGCCCGTGGGATTCCCGCATGGATGTGTATGGCGAATTTTAAATATATGTCGACTGTTATTTTAGGCGGTGTATTTTCGTTTATCATCATGGCGCGATTTAAAAAAATATATCTCTGCATTTTCCTCTCCAATACCTCCTCACACTTTACACACACACCGGCCCATGTTTACATATACACACACACACACATATACACCCACACACATATACACATACACACACACGTACATCGACACACATGCACACACACACACACACACACACACACACACACGTACAGACACATATACACATATGCACATATGCAAATATGTATACACATATGTATCCACATATACACATATATACACATATATACATCTCCACACACACACACACACACACACACACACACACACACACACACACACACACACACACACACACACACACACACACACACACACACACAAAAACAGACACACACACACACACGTACAGACACATATACACACAAACACACACACACAGACATGTATATACACATACAACAACAACATGCATTTTAAGGCCATTTTCCCTGCTAGAGCGGGGGTTAGCCTACATACACATACACACACATATATACACACACACACATATTCACGCGCACACACACACGTACACACACGTACACATGTCCCACATGTATATATCCCACATCCCACATGTATATACATGTTTAAAGTGTACGTGCTCTTCCCCCCTCCCCCGCCCGGCAACGCTGGGTACTTCTGCTGGTAACGAATAAAATAAAAACGAAGAAATAGGTGGAATTGGCTGAAATTCGCTCGGTGAATTCACGCGGTGTATTCGGTTCGGCTCGGTTCACTCGGTTTAAAGAAAAAGCGATAATGTCGACATGTTGCTGTCTGTGTCATGTTGGGCGGTGTATGATACTCGTTGGCTGTTGGGCGGTGTATGATACTTGTTGGCTGTTGGGCGGTGTTGTGCGGTGATATGGTGTATTTTAAAAAATATATCTCTGCATTTTCCCGCGTTGGTGACACCGAGTCGTTCTTCATCGATCGTCTCATTCATTTTGGAAATGGAAGTTTCCACGCAACGCATGAATTGTCACGATCCTCAAGAGGAATTTGTCTCGTAATCATCAAATGATAAATGGCAAGTAAATTATATTGTGGAAAATTAAAGATTTCAAATAAACCTATTTAAAGTGTATGCGCACATAACTAATAAAAAAAACGAAGAAATATCTCTCGGTAATTTCCTGAAACATATTTTACTTCCGGCTAATATGTTGAATGAAATAAAAACGAAGAAATATATGTCGGCATCATTGTTGACGTTTTTGTGACGACTATCATCAAACGAAATAGTAATATATCATAACGGAAAAGCAAAAGCGAATTTTTAATATATATCGACACATTGCCGGCGGTGTCATGTTGGGCGGTGTATGATACACCATGACGCGATTTTAAAAAATATATCTCTGCATTTTCCCGCGTGTGTGGATTGTTCTCAATTATTGCTGACACCGAGTCTAAAAGTAAAACCATCGATAAAAATGAAATCATATGGTGAGTTAGATTGGAGATAAAGGCGTGAGAGAGACTCAATGGCCTTGAAGTTACAGGCCTTTGAGAATTCATTTCGTTCTATAAACGGCAACTTTCATCGGATTTTCTTCCCGTTTTTTTTCAACCGAGTCTAAAACTATGTTAGCGACTGTGAAAAATGAAATGATTTATCGAATTTGATTTGAAATAAAACTGGGGGAGAGCAAGACACCACGGGCCTACAAAACAGGACTCAAAGCTATGCGAGTTAATAAAATGGTGGATATTTGTTTATAGCCACTCCCAGAATGGGTGGAGCTATGGGTGGAGCTACTCTGCAAACCGAGTAAGCCACACCCCGGACAGACACCCAACAGATAGACAGACAGACAGACAGACAGAATCATCTACGGCTATTATAATATAGATGAGTGGAGGACCTGTCTTTCCCCTTCCCCAACGCATAATGACATAATAACCTGAAATAAGGGGAAGCTGCTAAGATAATGGTCTGCCATGAAATAACTATACTAAGGTACCTGTATGGTGGTTGCCATTACTTTTTAGTGGTTTCCCAATACCGCAACAATACTTTATGTTGCCCCAAACACTGCCATTTCTCGGGGTTTTTGCGTATGGGCACTGAGCATTCTGGGGCAGATTACGTCATTTTGAAAGTCGCGTATTGTCCGGCCTTAATTTTTACAGGATACTGGGCAAGAGGTTTTCTGAAACCTGCAGCGACAACATTACCCAAATGTTGTGGTCGCTGGTCGAAACATTGACCAGATTTAATGGAGGTTGGTCAGGTTTAACATGTGGTCGCTATTTTCAGGTGGTTATCAAAGGATCATCGGTCCATACATTAGGTAAGTAGATCACAAATTAAAGATGGTTGATCATTCTGGTGGTTTCTCAAGACAGGATTCAGTGTACTCACATATTATGTTCAAATAATGTTGATCATGTGATGTGTCAGGTGATACTTTAACCTCCATAAATGCAGGCAGATATGTAACATTTACAAGTTGGTCTGCAAACAGTCAGAGTAGGACCAAGAATGTAGCAGTTGAATCAGAACTGAGCCATTGTCTGTGAGGGAGGGTTGTAGTCATGCAAATTTGGTAGCATAATGCTAACTTTAAATGTTATATGTTAATGAGCTGTGTAATTGTCAGATGCTGATGTTTCTTGGAACGCTTTTGACTGCATGTTGATTATATGCTCTGAGGCTGCTTTACCATGATATGCTTTCTTTCAAAGCTTTGTTGGCTTATTACCTCCACCAACAAAGGTGGATGGAGGTTATGTTTTCACCCCGTCTGTCTGTCTCTCTCTGTGAGCAGGATATCTCAAAAAGAAAGAAAAAAGAAATGTTTCTTTGCTCTTGCTCGTTGCAGATCTGCAGTCGGTAACAAATGTATTTTTACACCCATTTTTGCTCTCTCTTTTTTGCAATCTTCAGACATCGTGCTTCGTTAGCTCCTCACTTTCCTCCATCCTCCCCCCAACAAACAAAAATAAAACTCCTTTGTCCTCAACCCCTCTCCTCCCCTCCCTCCCCCCCCCCCCCCACCCCCACCCATTTATTTTTCCCTGCTATTCCAACTTTAATCCATCTATGCATTCTCTTGTATGCTGTTCTTATTTGTTAGCTATAGTTCAGATTTGTCACTCTGAGCTTGTTGTGTGCAGGGCAAATCACAGTGTGAAAGGGAATTTGACCCAGCCATGATTGAGCCAAAAATATACCTTTTCTTCCCTTCTGATTAGTCTCGGCTGTTGCCGAAGTGACGGAAGAGGCTCTTATAATCGGTCTGTATGCCAATGTGTGTGAGACAACACGCAGATCTACTTTAATATATATCGTTAATTCTTACATCGAACATTATCGATATACTCCGGATACACTCTGTAGTTTCCATGTCTACAGCACCAAAGGCATCTTGTTTTGGGGTTACCCGTCCTGCTCTCTAATGCGTCCGTGATCATTTTTGATGTTTTGTTAGGTGATAACTTGTGAACCACGAAAAGGATTTTTTTTTAAACAGACTTGATACAAAGGTGTATTATGATGCAAAGATGAACTGGTTAGATTTGGGGGCGGGAGGGGGGGGGGGGGCAAAGACATAAGGTCAAGTGCCCTTTAATTGAACATCTGCGTTACTGCAATAACGTAGGAACCACTCAAGAGATTTCAACCATACTTGACACACTTATGGACTCAAAGATGACCGGACTCAATTTTAGATTTCACAGGTCAAAGGTCATATGGCCTTTGAAAATCATTTTGCAGACCATATAACTCGAATTGGAAGCATATGATGTTGTCTCTCTTCTACTCTTTCTCTCTCCCTCTCTCTTCCTTCCTCAAGGGACCTTTAATTTTTCATGTGATGTTTAATTGAGATCAAATGTAACAGTGGTTTGACGTCCAATGTGGACGGAGACATATATCCTTTGATGCATTCACATCAAATTCTGCTTTCTAGTTTCAGGAATTAAATTTGAACAAAGACGTCTAATTTAGCTCTAACAAGGGAAGAATGCACACGTCCAGCACTTGCAGGGAGCTCATTAAGACTGTGGTTTGAGGCACACGACAAGGCCTAAGGGCTTAACGAATGCACCGGATGGCTTTAGATACAGTTTGGTAAACATATCTAAATTAGCAATATTTTTTTACGTCTAATTTAACCATAACTCCATTTCCACCGACTAGACTTGGTGGCATTATTGTTAGAGCATCCGCTCTGAGTTTGGGACGTTAACGGTTCCAACCCAACCCTAGCCGAGTCAAACCAAAGACTTTAAAATGGTAAGTGTTGCTTCCTTGATTGATGCTCAGCATTTATAAGAATAGAGCACAGACAAACAAGCACAGGTTGACAACATTTTTTCATGCTTTTTATGGGCAGGTTAACCCTGGGCACATTTTGAAGAATGATACCTGCAACAAACAACTAAGTTTATTGTTGTTCTTTGGTGCAAAACAAAACATGATTACTCGTAAATGGATGTGACCGCTTCAACACGCACAGGCATCACGTGATACGCAACAGGCTGAGGTGCATCACGTGATATGGATTGGGGTGAGCTTCGCTCACAGTGCTGCACGCGTTTGTTTTTGCATTAGTTCAGTGCATTGTGAATTAGACGCCCTAATATGACGGAGGATATCGTGAGACAGAAAATTCGCGCTGTACCTGTATTCTGTATCTGGAAATTTGGCTGAAGTTCACAGACAACTTGTCAAAGAATGTGGCGTCGACGCAATTGACAGAAGGACCATCGGCAGAATAAACAAGCAGTTTGATGAAACTGGCAGCATTCCTCCAAAAAGGTCACCAGGTAGACCTCGTACTGTTCGAACGGAGGAAAGCAGAGCAGTCATTCAACAACAACTCGGCAGTAACACACCATTATCAAATCGTCATTTATCAAACGTCACCAACATAAGCCGATCATCGATTCAAATAATACTAAAAGACCTTAATGCGAAACCATACATACCTACATTAATTCACCAACTATCTGAGGATTTTGACAGGTGCATTGAGGCATGTGAGACATTGCTTGGGTTAATGGATATGAACAATGATTTGCAGAACAGGATCTTGTGGTCAGATGAATCCAAGTTTACTTTATCTGGTTCTGTGAATCGTCATAACAGCGTAATATGGGCAGTAGACAACTCACAATTTACTGGTGAGCACAACGTCCAGTATCAAGCTAGTGTGTCCGTCTGGGCAGGCATTTCTTCTGGAGGCATTGTTGGACCAATATTTTTCGAAGAAAATGTGAATGCTGCAAATTACCTTCTAATGTTGGAGCAGCGAGTATTTCCACTCAATGATGGCCAAATGTGGTTCATGCATGATGGTGCGCCTGCTCATTATGCTGCCAGTGTACACCAGGCCCTTGATTTAAACTTTACAGACAAATGGATTGGCCATCGTGGTCCGGTTGAATGGCCGCCACAGTTTTGTGACTTAACACCATGGGATTTATTCCTTTGGGGTTTTTTCAAACACAAAGTGGATGTGAGGAATCCTACGACCCTTAGAGACTTGATACAATTCATCCGTAATGAGACTGCTGCCTTAACGACTGAAACATGCAGAACTGCATGTTAGAATGTGTCAGAGTGAAGTTTGAATATTTGAACTGATCTGTTTCATGTATATTAGGTTGATTAAACTGTTTAACGAGTAATCATGTTTTGTTTTGCACCAAAGAACAATAATAAACTTAGTTGTTTGTTGCAGATATCGTTCTTCAAAATGTGCCCAGGGTTTCTGGACCATTCTGTGTGTGTGTATATATATACAGACTTGGCATTTAATATGGAATATTTTTTTGTGGAGGTGAACTTACTTTTCAAGATGACTTAGAACTAAAAGTTCATTGGAATTATGTTGAAATTATTCGAGATTTTCTTAATGTGACCTTTAAGAGAAACAAAAACCACATTTGACATTTCGAAGCAAATAAATTGATCCTTGAAAGTGATGTAAACTGATATCGAACTCAATTCACGGACAGTACTGTGTTAAACTTCTGTGCGTTTTCCAGAAGTACCTCTTTATTTTGCAAATTAGCCAAAAATGTTTTTTAACAAAAACAAAAGTTAAATTACGACTGGGATTACGGACAGTAAAATTACAGTTCAGTACTTCGTGTAACCCCCACGAGCATTCAGGAGAGCACGTACACGTTGAGGCATGCTGTTCACGAGATGTGCCAAGGATTGGACAGGAATCGTTTGCCATGCAGTTACAATAGCCTGTGCAATTCACGCACAGAGGCAGGCTGCTGGTCCAAGTTGTCGATTTGACGCATTAAGTCTGCCCACAAGTTCTCTATCGGATTCATATCCGGGGACATGGCAGGCCACTCCATATGCTCTACACCATGGTCAGCAAGAAAGTGTTGGATCATGCGAGCACGATGAGGCAGTGCATTGTCATCTTGGAAGACAAAGTTTCCTCGAAAGGCTGCACGAACAAATGGAAGCAATGTTTCTTCCAGAATGGCCCTGTGCTTGAACTGGTTCAGGTTTCCATTCAGAACAACCAGGTCAGTTTTGCCCCCTGCATGAAAATCAGCCCAAACGATCACCCCACCACCTCCAGCTTGGACTCTTGGCACTATACAATCTTCGTTGTAGGCTTCATGCACTTGTCTGCACACTCGGATGCCGCCATATTGACGATAGACCAGAAATCCAGACTTGTCACTGAAGATCACGTGATTCCAGTGTCCTGGCTGCCATTGACGGTGGTCTCTGGCCCACTGCAATCAGTGCTGGCAGTGTTGTCTGGTCAGACGTGGCTTTCTCAGGGGACGCCTGGCACGATAGCTTGCTTGAACCAGTCGTTGGTTGACTAGCCTTCTGGATACAGGCACATTTTTCAGTTGCTGCCACTCAGCCCTAAGCCGATTAGCTGACTTGGTACGGCCATTGCGGACTAACCGGTGCAGCTGGCGATCATCCCTCCTTGTGGTTCTGCGGGGACGTCCTGACCTCGGTATTGGAGTAGGGACACCCCTCTGAGCATTTCGTTTCAGGATCTTTGACACCTGACCTTGAGTGATGCCATACTGCCGAGCAATAGCACGCTGTTTCATGCCGGAATTTCGTAAAGCCACCACTAAATGACAAACAGCATTGTCGAGTTGACGGACCATCTCCAGGGGAAGCGGCAATAACTTTTGTAGACGTGCAGCAGTTGTTTTCCACTAATACAGAACGCAACAACCCTTATATACCCGATTGTGAAGCCAATCGTCAAATGTACTTGTCCGTACATTTTGTCACGCCCCCTGTGATAGAATCCTGTTATTGACTTCTTGCTGCGACAGACAATCAGTGACATGGTTCTTTTAACAAAGAAATCACCGAAGCATAAACGAAACTCACCAGATTGATATACAGAGTTCAGAAAGTAAAGCCAAGTCAAGAAAAAAAAAATTCCATATTAAATGCCAAGTCTGTATATACAGTCACGTGAAATAGTAAGTACACCCCGTGTAAAGTTTTGACTTTTTCAACATATTTCAACATACAGCTATTTGATCTTCATTTCAACAATATTGATAGATAAAGGTGATATAATATAACAAATATCATGAAACATTTACATTTTGTAGTCCATTGTATAATTTAAATAAACATAAATGCAAATTTCGCGTGTGGAAAAGGTAAGTACACCCTTGCCTCGAATAGGTGGTATTGCCCCCTTTGGCAGAAATAACCTCAAGTAGGCATTTCTTATAACTGTCTACCAGTCTCTGACATCGAGTGGGAGAAATTTTTGACCACTCCTCCATGCAGAATTCTTTCAGCTGTACGATGTTTGAGGGGTTTCTTGCATGCACAAAAAAAAAAAAAAAACACCTTTAGAGGCCATTTTTCCCCGCAAGCGGGGGTTGGCCTTTTTCGGGAACTGTGGTTGTTGTTGTTTTTCGGTCCCCTTTTTGAAGCAATGTTTTACGGCCGGATGCCCTTCCTGACGCCAACCCTTTTTGCCGCCTTTAACGACAAGCAGGGAATTACCAGTGAACTGGTACTCAATTTGCCGACCTCGGAAGGATGACAGGCTGAGTCAACCCCCCCTGGCATTAATTCATCGATTGACCGGGATTCGAACCCAGGATCCTAGGATCCTAAGCCGGCACCCTAGCCGCTAGCCCAACACCAGGATCTTCTTGCATGCACAGCTCGTTTCAAATCCCCCCACAATATCTCGATGGGATTTAGATCCGGGGTTTGACTTGGTCATTCCAGAACCCCCCATTTCTTTCTTTTCAGCCATTCCTTGGTGGATTTACTTGTATGTTTAGGGTCATTGTCATGTTGCAAGGTCCACCTTTGGTTGAGCTTCAACTTTCCAACAGATAGCCTCACATTATCATCAAGCACCCTGTGGTACAATGAATAATTCATAGTGGATTCTATGATGGTGAGCTGCTCAGGCCCTGATGCAGCAAAGCTGCCCCAAACCATAATATTTCCACCACCATGCTTCACAGTTGGTATCAGGTTCTTGTGGTCAAATGTGGTCTTTGGTTTTTGCCAAACATGTCTTCTGGTACTGTGGCCAAATAGCTCTACCTTTGACTCATCTGTCCAGAGCACATTGTTCCAGAAGTGCTGGTCTTTGCCTAGGTGTTCATTGGCAAACTTTAGTCTTGCCCTGATGTTCTTTCTCGACAGCAAAGGTTTCCTCCTGGCACACCTCCCATGTAGATCAAAGTTTTGCAGCCTCTTTCTAATGGTAGACTCGTGCACTTTGACATCAACAGTGGCAAGAGCTACCTGTAGGTCCGGTGATGATATTCTGGGGTTCTTTGAGACTTCTTTCAGCGATGAATGGCGACTAACTGTATAAGACAACAAATGCCTAATGGGCTGGTAAACCTGGCTTACTGGATTACCTGATTACTTTGTGCTTATTTAAGTAATTGTGATGATTTCCTGGGTGCCTTAAACCTAGGTATACACCCTGAAAAAATCTCTCTAGGTTGACTACTATTCGACAGAGCCATTTTAGTGGATCAGGATGTCACCTTGGGATGCCATCTTGGACTTGTCAATAAATAATTAACTGATGGTAATTTTATTGATTCAATTGGATACCTTGGGCCCTAAAACCTAGGGTTAGACACCAAAACCACCTTTCTAGGTTGAATAATAATTGAGATATGGCCATTTTAAGCTCCCGGTGGCCATCTTGGACGCCATCTTCAAAATGAACCCTTTCCGGAAGTCAGATGTTACTAGATTTTTACTATGTTATTTAGCATGCCCAATGGTACCAGAATCCACTGAAAAACCTTTTGTATCAATTTTTGGGGGTTCAACCATATATTGACCCCTCTATAATAGGTTTAAGCGTTTAATTTTATAGTTAATAGGATGAAAATGGACAATTATTCAGACGAAAATTGACTTTATATGTTTGACCTTGAGTTGACCGTTGATCCTTTGATCCCAAAATAGTTGGTTTTATATATTTCTTATGTGTGTGTAAAAAAAAAAAAAAAAAAAAAAAAAAAAAATATATATATATATATATATAGATATATATATATATATATATATATAATATATATATATATAGATATATATATATATATATATATATATAGATATATATATATATATATATAGATATATATATATATATATATAGATATATATATATATATATATATATATATATATATATATATATATATATATATAGATATATATATATATATATATATATATAGATATATATATATATATATATATATAGATATATATATATATATATATATAAAGAGTTTTTGAGTCAGAATTTTTTCACACTTAGCCCCTCACCGGAATTTGATTCCTATTTATAAAATTGTAGATGAATTAATCTTCAATGCACTTCTGCTTATACACACATACATACGCATACATATACTTACGCTTACGCTTACATTTGGGGTCTGCCGAGCAGGCACGTAAGACATCGGCCATTATAAAGCTCGCAGTGTTAAGTGTAGAAAAGTTCTGAGTAGATTGCGGCTGGCTCAATAGCGCAGTGGGCTGTTGACGCGTTATCAACGGAGGTCCGTGGTTCGAGCCCCACATTGAGTCAGAATTTTTTCACACTCAGCCCCTCGCAGGAATTTGATTCCTGTTTATAAAATTGTAGATGAATTAATCTTCAATGCACTTCTGCTTATACACGCATACATATACTTACGCTCACAGTGTTAAGTGTGGAAAAGTTCTGAGGAGATTGCAGCTGCCTCAATAGCGCAGTGGGCTGTTGACGCGTTATCAACGGAGGTCCATGGTTCGAACCCCGCATTGAGTCAGAATTTTTTCACACTTAGCCCCTCGCAGGAATTTGAATCCTGTTTATAAAAATTATACACATATTTAATAAAGAGGAAGTAAATTCCTGCGTGGGGCTGGTGTGAAAAAATCTGACTCAACCCGGGACTCAAACCCACAGACCTCATCACTTACGCGGTGACAGTCCACTGAGCCATTGAGTCTCCGGGATATCCTCAGAAATTTCCCACACTAACACTGCGAGCTTTTTAATGGCCGATGTCTTACGTGCCTGCTAGGCAGACCCCGGGTGTGAGTGTATATATGTGTATGTAAGTGTGTGAAAGTGCATTGAAGATGAACTCATCTAGCAATTTAATAAACAGGAAGTAAATTTCTGCGTGGGGCTGGTGTGAATAAATTCTGACTCAACCTGTGACTTGAACCCACGGACCTCATCACTTACGTAGTAACAGCCCACTAAGCTATTGAGTCTCTGGGATATCCTCAGAGATTTCTCACAGTAACACTGTGAGCTTTATAATGGCTGATGTCTTACATGCCTAATACATATACATACGTACACATATACATGTAATATTTTCGTATCCACATTTGTATTTCTTGGGTTTGCAGTGTCACAAAACAAAAAAAGCTGGAAAAAATCACTTAATCTTAATCTTATTACACACACAAATCCTAAAATGGCTCGGACAATATTATTGGCACCTTTTAGAAGTTGTTAGAAATAATTAGATCTCAAGCAGGTGATTCTCCTTTACTTTGTAATTGAACTCACCTGTGGTGAGTTGCAGGTGGCCTGCAATATAAAAATCACTCATTCAACCAGTTTGAATCGAGAAAAGGAGTCATTCTGCTGTTTTGTGTCACTGTGCATACCACAATGAGCATGGAGAAAATAAAGAAAACAGAGAATTGTCTGAGGTCAGACACAAGATTGTAGCCAAGCATGGACAATCTCAAGGCTACATGTCCATCTCCAGAGACCTTGATGTTCCTGTGTCCACCTTATGCATTGTTATCAGGAAGTTTAAGGCCCGTGGCACTGTAGCCAACTTCCTTGGACGTGGCCGCAAGAGAAAACCTTATCGAAGGATTGTTCGAATGGTGGAGCGAGCACCTCGATGAACTGCCAAACAGATTCAAGCTGACCTTCAGACACAAGGTACGACAGTTTCAACTTGCACCATCCTTAGCCAACTCGATGAAAGGGGGTTCTATGGTAGGAGCCCACTGCAGAGAGAGATACAGAAGAAAGCCCGACTGGAGTTTGCCAAAACAAACATGAACAAGTCAAAATCCTCTGGGAGAATGTCCTGTGGACAGATGAGACCAAATTAGAGCTTTATGGTAAAGGACATCATCTCTATGTTTACAGAAAACAAAATAAAGCCTTCAACGAAAATAACACCTTCCCTCCAGTCAAACATGGAGAAGGTTCAGTGATGTTTTGGGGTTGCTGTGCTGCCTCTGGCACTGGGTGCCTTGAATGTGTGCATGACATCATGAAATCAGGAGATTACCGAGGTATTTTGGAGCACAATGTTCAACCCAGTGTTAGAAAGAAAGCTGGGTCTCCATCGAAGTTCATGGGTCTTACAGCAGGACAATGACCCCAAACACATTTCAAAAAGCATCCAGGAATGATTCAAGACAAAATGCTTGACTGTTCTGAAGTGGCCAGCAATGAGTCCAGATCTAAATTCCATTGAACACCTGTGGGGAGATCTGAAAACAGCAGTTGGGAGAAGGCACCCTTCAAATCTGGGAGAACTGGAGCAGTTTGCACAAGAAGAGTGGGCCAAACTGCCAGGAGAGAGGTGTAGGAAGCTCATTCATGGCTATAGGAAGTGCTTGACTGCAGTTATTTTGTCCAAAGTCTGTGCTACCAAACATTAAGTCAAGGGTGTCAATAATTTTGTCGATGCCATTTCTTTTTATTTTCTGATTTAAAATAATATATTAAGTTCTGAATCAAAAACAAAGGTTCTGTAATATGAACAATGAAATAAAGAATTGTGGAGACCAAATACTTTTGTCAATTGAAACTTATTTTTAGAGAAGAATGATCGTTTTAAGGCCATTTGCCCCGCTAGAGCGGGGGTTGGCCTTGCGGGCCCCATGACAATCATGGTTCCCTGTTTGAGGCAATGTTTTTATGGCCGGATGCCCTTCGTGATGCCAACCCTTGGTCGCCTCCTACAATGCGCAGGGATACGGTGTACCTATTCTAAACCGGGGTACACACCAGGATCATTCATCCCAGCAAGCTGGTACTCAATTTGCCGACCTCGGAAGGATGACAGGCTGTCATGCCCGCTGGTGTTAATTCAGCGATCTGACCGGGATTTGAACCCAGGATCCCAGGATCCCAAGCCGGCACCCTAACCGCCAAGCCAACACCAGGCAAAAATTTTTAGAAGGTCTAATTTTTTTTAGGTCAAAGGTCTAATTAAAGGTCAAACAGGTCGAATTTTCGAAATTTTTATTTGGTCTAATTTTTAGAGAATATTGTGAGTTATTTCAAA
This sequence comes from Myxine glutinosa, assembly GCF_964187855.1. Lineage (NCBI taxonomy): Eukaryota > Metazoa > Chordata > Myxini > Myxiniformes > Myxinidae > Myxine > Myxine glutinosa. The sequence continues at coordinate 40,693,131 of NC_136263.1, forward strand.
AAAGTCCAAGGGTGCCAATATTTTTGGCCACGACTATGTATACAGTATGTATATATATATATATATATATATATATATGTATGTATGTATATACATACATATATGTATATACATACATATATATATATATACATATATAAATATTTATACATATATATCGATATATATTTATATATACATATATATATATATATATATATATATATATATATATATATATATATATATATATATATATATATATATATATATATATACATATATATATATATATATATATATTGTAGCGGTTGCCGCTGAACATACACAATCGCCTTACACCTGCCGAGGATGCAACCACGGAGCGATCGCTGTGCCAGGCTCGCCCAGACCGCTCGGAGACGCTCAGTCTCGCCTTTCCCGGGCATGCCCGGACTCGCCTTTCCCGGGCTCGCCCGGCCCGTCCGGCGACACCCAGTCTCGCCATTCCCGGGCATGTCCAGGCACGCCCGGCCCGTCCGGCGACACCCAGTCTCGCCGTTCCCGGGCATGTCCAGACTCGCCCAGGTCTCCCGGACACGCCCAGTCACGCCTTTTAAGGGCAAACGCTCCGGCATGAGATATTCGAGTGCTTGTATATAATGCTGCCCGATAAACAGGCTTTTCAGTTTACCCGAGTTGATTTGATGGAATAAAGAAACTCGGACGAATTCCAGCTTTTTGTCGCGTCCATTCTTTCGATTCGACTTGGAGCACAGCTCCTTCATTGGTGACCTACCGACATGGACACGGCAGTTTCCCTCAAACTGCCTACCTTCTGGGAGGTTCACGCGGCGGTTTATTTCGCCCAGGCGGACTCCCAGTTCGCCCTGCGAGGCATCACCGCCGACGACACCCGCTTCCATCATGTGGTAGAAGCACTCGGCTCAGCCACCGCGGCCCGCGCCCTCAGCCTCCTCCAGCACCCGCCAGCCGCTGACAAGTATGGCGCGATCAAGAAGCTCCTCCTCGATGCTCTCGCCCTCTCATCGGCGGAACGCGCACGGCGCCTGCTCGACCTGCCCGAGCTCGGCGAAACGCGCCCGTCCGAGCGAATGGATTACATGCTCTCGTTGCTCGGGGAGCACGCCCCGGATTTTCTTTTTCAAGAGCTGTTCCTCCGTCAGCTGCCTAGCCAGGTACGCCTCGCCCTGGCAAGCACGCAGATCACGGATCCCCGCACCCTCGCCAGGGAAGCCGACAAGATCTCCTCGGCAGGCCAACGCATCGGGGCAGCGACCTGGAGCCCGCCGCCGTCCGAAGCAACGCCCATGGCGCCCGAGCACCCGGCACGGTCGGCGGCCGAACTGCCGGCGCAATTGGCGGCCGCTACGCCACGCCGACCGCCTCCAACATGACGACCGGGGCCTCCACCTGACCAGGCGTGGTGTTACTACCATGCCAGGTTCGGACAAAAGGCCCGGACATGCCGACCACCGTGCACTTTCGGCAAGTGGGGAAACGGCCGGGCCGGCCTTCATTACCAGCCATGAGCGCCGGCCACACGGGCAACTTTCTTTTTACCAGGGACAAAGCGTCCGGACGGCGCTTCCTGTGTGACACCGGCGCCCAACTGAGCGTCATACCCGCCTCCAATCAGGACAGGCAGTCCGCGGTTTGCGGCCCCTCCTTGGTGGCGGCCAACGGATCAGCCATCCGCACCTTTGGCCCGCGCAACGTCACCCTCTGCTTCGGCAGCCAGCGCTTTCATTGGACTTTTGTGACCGCAAGCGTGCCCATGGCTCTGCTGGGCGCCGACTTCCTCTGCGCACACGGGCTGCTGGTTGAGTTCAAACGGCGTCGCCTCGTCAACGCCGAGACCTTCAGCTCCCTGGCATGCACGTTGAGCAGCTCCGCGCCGACCGAGCTAGCATGCGCCCTCCCGGCGGCGAACAAGTTTGCTCGCCTGCTCGCGGAGTTCCCGGCCCTCACGCGGCCGACGTTTTCGGCCATCGCGGTACGACATGGTATCGAGCACCACATACCAACCACGGGCCCGCAGGCTACGCCAGAGCCCGCCGCCTCGACCCAGCCAAGCTCGCCGTGGCCAAAGCCGAGTTCGACGCTTTGGAACACCTCGGCATCGTGCGGCGCTCCGATAGCGCATGGGCTTCGCCTCTACACATCGTACCGAAGCCGGGGGGCGGCTGGCGCCCATGTGGCAACTACCGCCGCCTTAACGACGTTACCACCCCCGACAGGTATCCGATCCCGCACATTCAAGACTTCTCCGCCCGTTTGGCAGGACGGGTCATTTTTTCGAAGATCGATTTGATACGAGGATACCACCAGGTACCTGTCAGGCCGGCCGACGTCCCAAAAACGGCCGTCATCACGCCGTTCGGCTTATTCGAATTTCTTCGAATGCCATTCGGCCTCAAGAACGCGGCTCAGGCGTCCCAGCGCTTGATGGACGGCGTGCTGCGCGACCTGCCAATCCTCTTCGTCTACCTGGACGACATCCTCGTCGCCAGCGTGTCCCGGGCCGAGCACCTCCTCCACCTCCGAACACTGTTCGGGCGCCTCAGCGAGCACGGCCTAATCGTCAACCCGGCCAAATGCCACTTCGGCACGACGGCCGTTGATTTTTTTGGGCCACCACAACACCAAGAACGGGGCCGTGCCGCTGCCTACCAAGGTCGAGGCCATCACCGCGTTTCCGCGTCCCCGCTCCATCAAGGCCCTGCAGGAGTTCCTCGGAATGGTGAATTTATATCACTGCTTCGTGCCCCGCGCTGCTCAGCTCATGCGGCCCCTCTATGAAGCCCTCCGGGGCAAGCCGGCCAAACACGACGTCGTCTGGTCCGCAGCCATGGACGCGGCATTTACAAGCTCAAAGCGGGCCCTCGCCGACACAACACGGCTCGCTCACCTGGTGCTCAACACTCCCATCGCCCTCACCACAGATGCCTCCGACTACGCGGTGGGTGCCGTACATGAGCAATGGGTGAACGGGGTTTGGCAGCCACTCGCTTTTTTCAGCCGGCAACTCCGGCCGAACGAGCTCAAATATAGCACGTTTGACCCCGAGCTCCTCGGTCTACACCTGGCCGTTCGCCATTTCCGCCACCTCCTGGAGGGCCGACCCTTCACGGCTTTCGTCGACCACAAGCCGTTGGTTTACGCAATGGCCAAAGTCACGGAGCCGTGGTCGGCCCGCCAGCAGCGCCACCTCTCCGCCGTGTCGGAGTTTACCACGGACATCCGGCACATCGCCGGCAAAGACAACGCCGTGGCCGACTGTCTTTCTCGGGCCAGCGCGAATGCGGTCCACCTCGGCGTGGACTTCGCGCTTATGGCGGCTGACCAGACCACCGACACCACGGTGCAAGTCCTCCGGGCAGTGGACATGGGCCTCCGCCTGGCCGACATCCCCTTCGCAGACACTGTCCTGCTCTGCGACGTCTCCCAAGGCCAGCCTCGCCCCATCGTGTCCGTTACCTGGCAACGCCGCATCTTCGCCTCCATCCATGGCCTTTCCCACCCGGGCCGGAAAGCTTCCCAGAAGCTGGTGTCGGCGCGATTCGTCTGGCACGGCCTTCGACGGGATGTCCGCGATTGGACCAGCACCTGCACGGCCTGCCAACAGGCCAAGGTCCACTGACACACCCAGGCCCCGCTGGCAACTTTCACCGTGCCCGAACGGCATTTCGACCACGTCAACGTGGACCTGGTGGGCCCCCTCCCCTCATCACGGGATTTCACACACCTGCTCACCATGGTGGACAGGACCACCAGGTGGCCGGAAGCCGTTCCCCTCATCTCCACCACCACCGCCGACATGGCGCAGGCTTTCATCGCCACCTGGGTCGCCCGTTTCGGCGCACCGGAGGACATCTCTTCGGACCGCGGGCCGCAGTTCACCTCCGAGCTGTGGGGCGCGGTCGCCCGCAACCTGGGGGTCAGGCTCCACCGTACCACGGCCTACCACCCCCAAGCCAACGGGTTGTGCGAGCGGTTCCACCATTCTATGAAGGCCGCGCTCATGGCTGGCCTTCAGGACGGCGGCTGGACCGACCGGCTACCGTGGGTCCTTTTGGGCCTCCGCACGGCCCCCAAGGAGGACCTCTGGGCATCCACCGCCGAGCTGGTCTACGGCCAGCCGCTACGCGTCCCGGGCGAATTCTTGCCCGATGCTACCAGTCCCTGGTCCGCAGCTCGCCAGCGCTCGGACCTCCAGGAGCCTGCCCGACGGTTTGCCCCCGTGCCAACGTCCCACCACGGTGACCCCCAGTCCTACGTCCCCCCAGCACTTCACACAGCGGAGTACGTTTTTGTGCGTCATGACACACACCAGGGGCCACTCAGGCCGCCGTACGACGGACCCTTCCGGGTCCTGCGACGGGATGACAAGTCCTTCGTCATCGACGTCGGCGGCAGATCGGACCGGATTTCGGTGGACCGCCTCAAGCCGGCACACGTGGACATCGACCAACCACCTCGGTTGGCCCTTCCTCCGTGGCGAGGCCGCCCCCCGTCCACGGTGCCTCCCGCTCGACCACCCACCCCCACACCGGACCCCCCCCCCCCCCACGACCCTCCAGGGGTCGCTTTGGCCGGGTCATCAGGACCCCCCTTAAATTGACCCTGCCGGTGCAAGTCGATTCTGGGGGGGCATGTGTAGCGGTTGCCGCTGAACATACACAATCGCCTTACACCTGCCGAGGACGCAACCACGGAGCGATCGCTGTGCCGGGCTCGCCCAGACCGCCCGGAGACGCTCAGTCTCGCCTTTCCCGGGCATGCCCGGACTCGCCTTTCCCGGGCTCGCCCGGCCCGTCCAGCGACACCCAGTCTCGCCGTTCCCGGGCATGGCCATACTCGCCCAGGTCTCCCGGACACGCCCAGTCGGGCCTTTTAAGGGCAAACGCTCTGGCATGAGATATTCGAGGGCTTGTATATAATGCTGTCCGATAAACGGGCTTTTCAGTTTACCCGAGTTGATTTGATGGAATAAAGAAACTCGGACGAATTCCAGCTTTTTGTCGCGTCCATTCTTTCGATTCGACTTGGAGCACAGCTCCTTCAATATATATATATATATATATATATATATATATATATATATATATATATATATATATATTGTTACAGATACGACTTTGATGGTATGGTGGGCCGAGCGGGATGGCCGCCGTATCCGTACAAGTTACCCGATTGTGCCCGAACGTTGACTAGCCGCGCTATGCTGGCTCAATAAGAAAAAGAAGACACCCGGCTGGATTACAATCACACAATACGACACCAACGTTTCGATTCTCAAGTATATTCGTACGGAAAAGGTTAGATTACAGGGGCTAGAGGTATATTACAGGAAGACAGGCACTTAGACACACTCTTATATTAACCCCGGACAGACGACAGACACACGGGACAAAATGCTGACTCACACGGGGGTTGATGAAAAGGACAGCGGGTATCGATGGCTCAAGGTGCACTCCTGGCTCAAGGCAGAATCGACTCGGTCCGGTCCAGAGATGCGGGGAGGTATCGTCGCGCTGGGGGTGGCGGTGGCTTCTCTCTCCAGTCTCCAAGCTGAGGCGCATCTGACGTCACATCCGGCGCGGGGCCGCGTATATCCGGCGGGGAGTGACACGCCCTCGGCTCGTTAGCTCCGCCTCGTGGAATCGGCACGTTGCTTCTCATTGGGTGCGTGCGGGGGGGGGTTACTGGCTCCGCCCCTGACGAGGAGCTGACAGCCAGCCCCTTCGGGGTAACCCCGTGGAGCGCATGGTCTGGAGCTAATCGAGCCGGTGTGAGGACGCATCCTCCCCCGCTCCGCCGCCATCTCCTCTGTTGTTGTTGTAATTGTTGTTGTAGTTGTTGTTATTGTTGTTGTTTGGGGAAGAAGATGGGAGGAGGTATGGGAAAGGTCCTAAACTCACTACTGGTGCCATATAATCACATTCTGGTGCAACGAAGAGTCATAATTAATGGAAACGAGGCCTTAACTGACATAGATTAAGAATAACTAGGAAGATGTCCGAAAGTTGTCTACGTGTGGTGCGGTGGACCTGGGCACGACATTTAATGGGGGAAGAAGGGGAAGGTCGGCTCTACTGATTGTTATTTACATGCAATGGGACTAGGGAATGGGGGATTGGGGAAAGTTGGGGAGTATTGGAGAAAATAGGGGAATATTTACAAGCGGATATGGAGGCCAAATTCCATATTCGCAACATTGCACCCTTCTCTACCCTCGGGGCGTCCCGACCCGATAAATTTTTACCTACTTTAGTGTGGCACGCAATGTAGTTCCCTCTACTATTAACTCTACCCTGAGTGCGACAGTTTTACAGATATTCACAAATGAGTAAATATGTCCCCCTGCGACGTTGCACCCTTCTCCTCACAGAAACACACCCACAGGATAACCGAATCCGGAAAGAATTCGCAAACTAAACATACAGCCGGTAGGGAGCATTATTTACAAGACTACGCTGCTATTTACACTACGATCCAGGACCTGTCTTTGGAGGAACACATGCAGATGTTATGCATAGAGAGAGCGCGCTTGCCAGCATCGATACACCAACCCACGAGTGCTCTGTGGCCGACGGCCTTTAATAACGTGCAGAGCACCCTTTCCGAGCATCAAAAGCACCACCCCACCACCAATCGGTGCAGTCACCATTGTTCATTGGAATAAAAATAAATTCGACAACCCCTAACCCTGCAGGTGTCTCTTGCTCTTCTTGTGGTGCACTTGGTGTTAATTAACAGTGGTTCACCTTTATGGCATAGGTGCCACGTTGACCCATAGGTCCTTCCACGGGTGGTGCTTGGCCGCAAAAGAGCTGCGGTCCATTGTGGGTGGCCACAAACATTGCGGTCCATATGGTGTATCGATCCAGGCAGCCAACAGCGAAAGTGCAGGCCCACAACTGCATAGCCAGCACCTCTCTCTCCTCTCTCTCTACCCCAAAGCCAGATCCTCGGAGGTGGGAGACAAAAGAAGAAACAAGTGAGTAAGGTGGTAAGGGCGCAAAAGTGCACGCAATATAAGGTAATGCACACTGGGGGCACATGGGAACCAGGTGAGACAGGTACGTTCCTATCGTACGCCCCCCCCCCCACCAGGTAACCTACATGGCCCCTCCCTTACCCCTTACTGTATCCACAAAACACAACACTACCCATAAACATCTACTTTACAAATCGACAAACATCCCTACTGTCTTCCCCGTTCCTCCCATAAACCAAATTCGTCTTCTCTCCCTCCTAACCAATCAAATTTGCCATTTTCAACTCTCATCAAAATTTGCCATCTCCAACTGCACATCAAAATTTGCCATTACCAATTCATCATCAGTCCCTCCTAGGGAGGGAGAGATGGAATCACCCCAATGTCTCATCCACGTCGTGATGCGTCTCACAAATCCTCACAGCAATCTCATTTCCTGCACAAAACAAAGAAAACACAGGTGTGGAGTCATCATCATCACCACAGGTAAGTGGCTGCGTATGGTGCGACAGGTTCATCAATCCTAACTATCTCCTAAATGACTTTAACAACTTTACACTACCCGGGGTCTTTCTCCGGCCAAACCATTGGCCCTCTTACACTATGGGTTCTAAAAACCAATTCCCATTGGCCAAACTGTGGTGCTCTTCAATTTGGGGTCTCACTCCCCCGATTCATCTCCCGGTGCCCTCGCACAATTTCTGGGCTGTGGCGTGTACCTCTCCCAGTGGGTCTACCCACCTGCACACCTCCACCACTGCAGTTGCCTCCGAGCTTACCTGCTCCTTGCCCTAACCTAACTACCTGGGGAAGGCCCTCTGGCACTCTCCCCACTCGGTGCCCTCTCTGGCACTGGGCTACCCGGGTCCATCCTCCGGATCCTCGGGCCCCATCCACAACTCTACCGGCTCCCAGAGCCCACCTGCGGCCTCACCTGGCCGACATCCTCACAGTGGTGGAGTGCCCAACCAACTACACACACTAACAGGCTACACGCCCAGCCATTTCCACAACACTAATGCACCCATTCACAACACCATTCTGCAACCGCACCACAAATGCCAATATCCAACCACAATTTACCTGCACCCTCTACCTAACACTTACACTACCCGCCCCGGGTACTCGTGAAAGGGGTCCACTCTTCCCCCATCCACACCTTCGCACCATGCACACCACTCCGTACCACTTACTCCAACTTTCTCCACACACCTGTACTTGCACACCTGTGCTCTCACACCTGGTGCCACCGGCACCCTTCTCTCCCCAAGCGCATTCGCGCTGATCCACACACTCACTACTCATACACTGCTCCACACACCTGTGGACCTGTTCACCTGTTCAATTCTCACTCACACGGCATCATCTCAGCTAACTACTCCCTTCTGAAACTTGCGCTTCCCAGTCGTCCCTTTAACTATTGCGCTCCCTCGTCATTATAATCCACACTAATCTACCTGCGTCCCCACTACAGGTATCAGTCACTAACTAACCTTAACGTTACCTAAGGTCATCTTCTCTAGATCCCTACACACCATATCCTAACCCACCCGGGCTAGTTTTCACTGCCATACACCCCATAAACTATTGCTCCTTTGCCCCCCACATGGGAAGGATGGTGGATTTGCCATCCCACCACATCGGGGGTCTCTCACTACCAATTTTGCACATCAAATTTCAACAAATTAAAAATTTGCCAATCACTGCCCATCATCTGCCAATCACTACTGCCAATCCCTTGCCAATCATCAAATTTTGTTTTTCTCTAATTTTGGGTCCAAAACACTAACCTCATCACCCAGTCTACTCACTAATACCTCTCGGTGCGCCAATCCCTGTCCAAAGCCCGGCTTCGTAAAGCCAAGCAATGGATGCTGGTTGTTTTGTGCCAGCGGCTGGGTGCGTCCCGCATTCGGTGCAGGGAAGGAGGTTTACCCGGGCCGAGATCCCACGCACCATCTCGGCACGGAGCCATCCAATGCCCCGATCTCGACCTGCCGGCACGTCTCACCAAAAAGTGGTCGCCATGACGACTCTTTCTCTCGGGCCGCCCGCTCCGCCTAGTGGAGCACAGACGCGGCCGTTCAAAGCGAGGCCCAGCACGCACCGAGGGCCCGATTCGGCTATAAGTCGTTCTAAACTCTATCCCGTCTAACGTCGATGCTTCACCTGCATGCTTACACCCCGCAGCCCGTTCCTTGCTCACACATCCAGCCGTTTCCATGCCCCTCGTACCGTTCCTTACACACCCAGGTACACCCATTCCACTCACAGCCTTGGTCACACACCTGACCACCGAACACTTTGGCACACATTCGTTGCTCGCACACCTCACCAATACACCTCTTCGCGCCCCCTCCTCGGTCACCTCCTCTGTGACAATCACAGGTGTGCTCTCATTCGCACACCCAACCACGTGCCTCACCACCAACTCCAGCGTGCATTCCCACTCACGCTCTACCATTCCAGGTGTGCATCCTTCCATCCCAGGTGTACATCCTCTCTCACCTGTCACAACTAACTCACGCTCCATGTCACTCTCACTACTCTCACCTCCATTCTTGACAGCGCACTCACCCTTACTCTTGACAGCGCACTCTTTCCTCGTGCACCTGCTCGTCACACACCTTTCTCGCGCACACTCTCCCGTTACACCCTCTGTAACACTCACCACAGGTGGACACTCTTCCTTACTTCTGACAGCGCACTCTTTCCTCATGCACCTGTCCGTCACACACCTTTCTCGCGCACACTCTCCCGTTACACCCTCTGTAACACTCACCACACCGCGCTTCCACGTGCTCCCTCGCACACGCGCTACGACCGACTCACTCTCGCCAGCACACTCACTCCTTGGCACGCACTTTTTCCTCACACACCCCAGAGTCGGATTTTCTCGCACACCTCCTTTTTCGCACACCAGACCTGTCGCACACTTCACCAACGGCCTCTCACGAACACCCGGGTCCATCTCGACCCCCAAGCTCCTTAAATCCCCTGGCGCATCATACGCACGACCATATTGGTCACCACTTACACCGGGTCCTCTTCCTCTTCGCTTCTCCTCCATCACCTGCGAATCCCTCATCCGGTTAATGAGCACATCATCACGATCCAAACACAGACTTTGGACCAATTCTTTTATCTCCTCTTTTATTTCTTTCTTATCCCCTCTCCGTCGCTTCTTAATTTCGCTCATCCCTTCTTCCACTTCTTCTAATTTGTGCTTCACCTCTTTTATTCCCCGGTACGTCTCCTCAAGCTCGTCCTCCAAGGCTACCTTGACCGTTTCCATGTGCGTCCTCACCTGCCGGTCCTTCGTCTCCATTACCTCTACCACCTCGTCCAACCTCGTTGTCAGTCCCTCACGTACCATCTGACATTCCCTCTTTGTCGCTATCAAGTCATCTTTTAGTTCTTTCTGTGTCGCCTTTAAACCTCCTAATACCGCAGTGTTCCTTTGAACCTGCTCCACTAACTCCGTCTGTCCCACCGTCAGCTGCTCCACCTCCTGCGTCAGGTCCTCTATGCCCCCTTGTAACTTTACAGTCCCCTTTCTCACCTCCTTCTCCATGTGCTCCTTACAGTGCCTCACCTCCTCGCGCACTCCTCCGACCTCCTCACTCACACCTCTTCTGATCTCCTCTCCCATCACTTGCATCTCCTGCCCAGATGCCACCCTCATCTGCTCCATTTCCTCCCTGTGAGCATCCAGTTTGGTTTCTACCCCCATTCTGACCCCCTCTATCTGCTGCCCCATTTGGTTAACTTCCCTTTCCGCTTGGTCCCTCATGTCCCTCAATTTGCCTTCCATGGTGTTTTCTAACCCCTCTAACCCTTTTTGCATCCCTTCCATTTGATTCTCTTGAGCGGCCATTCTGTTTTCTACCCCCATTAACCCATTTTTCACTTCTTTTATCCCGTTGTCTAACCCCTCAAAATTATTGTCTAACTTCCCAAATTTCTTGTCTAACTCCTCAAAATTATTGTCTAACCCCTCACTGGTACCCCTCGCTTCGTCCCTCATTACCCCCATTTGCTCACTCTGAGCCCTCGCTTCGTCCCTCATTACCCCCATTTGGTTTCCCATTACCCCCATTTGGCCCTCCATTCGCCCACTATCAGCCCTCATTCCCACCATTTGTTCCATAAGGGCCCTCATTTGCAGGAGGAAAAGGTTCGAATCCACCAGGGGCGCTGCCGCGGGCGTGGACGCCGTGGCCACCTCGTGCGTGACAACGCTATTTTGCGACCCTGCCGCCCTCACTGCTTCGCTCTCCTCCTGTCCCTCATGTCCCTCAATTTGGTCCTGGACCGACCCTGCTTCACTCTCCCCTACCGGACCCCAGCCGTCTTGATCCGCCATAGCGCGACTTGCAAAATTCGAGTTTCGTAAAACAAATACAAATTTCGGCCGCTCCAAATTTTGACCAAATTTTTTTTTTTTTCTCTATTCGTTTTTTTTTTTTTTCAAAATTTGGTCGGGCCTCGAATCCCACTTCTGACACCAATTGTTACAGATACGACTTTGATGGTATGGTGGGCCGAGCGGGATGGCCGCCGTATCCGTACAAGTTACCCGATTGTGCCCGAACGTTGACTAGCCGCGCTATGCTGGCTCAATAAGAAAAAGAAGACACCCGGCTGGATTACAATCACACAATACGACACCAACGTTTCGATTCTCAAGTATATTCGTACGGAAAAGGTTAGATTACAGGGGCTAGAGGTATATTACAGGAAGACAGGCACTTAGACACACTCTTATATTAACCCCGGACAGACGACAGACACACGGGACAAAATGCTGACTCACACGGGGGTTGATGAAAAGGACAGCGGGTATCGATGGCTCAAGGTGCACTCCTGGCTCAAGGCAGAATCGACTCGGTCCGGTCCAGAGATGCGGGGAGGTATCGTCGCGCTGGGGGTGGCGGTGGCTTCTCTCTCCAGTCTCCAAGCTGAGGCGCATCTGACGTCACATCCGGCGCGGGGCCGCGTATATCCGGCGGGGAGTGACACGCCCTCGGCTCGTTAGCTCCGCCTCGTGGAATCGGCACGTTGCTTCTCATTGGGTGCGTGCGGGGGGGGGTTACTGGCTCCGCCCCTGACGAGGAGCTGACAGCCAGCCCCTTCGGGGTAACCCCGTGGAGCGCATGGTCTGGAGCTAATCGAGCCGGTGTGAGGACGCATCCTCCCCCGCTCCGCCGCCATCTCCTCTGTTGTTGTTGTAATTGTTGTTGTAGTTGTTGTTATTGTTGTTGTTTGGGGAAGAAGATGGGAGGAGGTATGGGAAAGGTCCTAAACTCACTACTGGTGCCATATAATCACATTCTGGTGCAACGAAGAGTCATAATTAATGGAAACGAGGCCTTAACTGACATAGATTAAGAATAACTAGGAAGATGTCCGAAAGTTGTCTACGTGTGGTGCGGTGGACCTGGGCACGACATTTAATGGGGGAAGAAGGGGAAGGTCGGCTCTACTGATTGTTATTTACATGCAATGGGACTAGGGAATGGGGGATTGGGGAAAGTTGGGGAGTATTGGAGAAAATAGGGGAATATTTACAAGCGGATATGGAGGCCAAATTCCATATTCGCAACAATATATATATATATATATATATATATTGTTACAGACGCGGTTGTGGATGTTGGTTTACCGAGCGGTTTGGTATGACCGCGTCTGCACAGTTTACCCGATTATACTCGAACGTTGGCCGAGTCGCGCTACGCTAAATCAATTGAGGAAAGGACACAACGGCTGGGTTAAATGACACGACACCAGGGGTACAGTTCTCAAGACCTCCGGAGGAGGTTATAATATTTCGGAACGTTGAGATTACAAGGACAAGAGGGACAGCATAGGAAGGTAGGCACTTAATCACGGTCTTATAGTAGCCCCGACAGACCACAGATAAACAGGACAAGACTGACTCACACAGGGATTGATGGCAAGGAAGGGCAGGTAGTCGAGGCTCAAGGTGCACCTTGGCTCAGGGGCAGAATCGACCCGGTCCGGTCCAGAGATGCGGGAGGTCTCTCAGCGCTCGGAGGTGGCGACTTCTCTTTCCAAGCTGGGGGCGCATCTGACGTCACGTCCGGTAAGTCGCTGCGTATATCCGGCGGGGAGTGACACGCCCTCGGCTCGTTAGCTCCGCCCCAGATGGAATCGGCCCGCCGCTTCTTATTGGGTGCTGGGGGTTACCGGGCTCCGCCCTTGACGAGGAGCTGACAGCCAGCCCCTTCGTGGTAACCCCGTAACCTGGAGGTAACCTGGAGCACATGGGCAATGGCGGCTAACCGAGCCGGAGTGAGGACGCACACTCCCCGCGCGCTGTTGTTGTAGTTGTTGTTGTTGTTGTTGTTGTTGTTTCATGAGGAAGATGGGAGGAGGTATGGGGAGGTCCTAAACTCACTACTGGTGTCATACAATCACATTCTGGTGCAACGAAGAGTCAGAATTAATGGAAACGAGTCCTTAACTGACATAGACTAAGAATAACTAGCAAGATGTCCGAAAGTTGTCTACGTGAGATGCGGTGGACCTGGGCACGACATTTAATGGGGGAAAAAGGGGAGGGTCGGTTCTACAGAGTGTTGTTTACAGACAATGGGACTAGGGAATGGGGGATTGGGGATAGTTGGGGAGTATTGGGGGAAATAGGGGAATATTTACAAGCGGATATGGATGGACGCCAAATCCCATATCCGCAACATTGCACCCTTCTCTACCCTCGGGGCGTCCTGACCCGATAAATTTTTACCTACTTTAGTGTGGCACTCAGATGTAGTTCCCTCTACTATTAACTCTACCCTGAGTGCGACAGTTTTACAGATGTTCACAAATGAGTAAATATGTCCCCCTGCGACGTTGCACCCTTCTCCTCACAGAAACACACCCACAGGATAACCGAATCGCGGAAAGAATTCGCAAACTAAACATACAGCCGGTAGGGAGCTTATTTACAATACTACACTGATATTTACACTACGATCCAGGACCTGTTTTCGGAGGAACACATGCAGATGTTATGCATAGAGAGAGCACGCATGCCAACATCGATACACCAACCCACGAGTGCTCTGTGGCCTTACGACCTTTAATAATGTGCAGAGCACCCCGTTCAAGCACCAAAAGCACCACCCCATAACACAGTCAGCACCATCCGGTGCACCAATAAAGCGTTCATAAATCACCGGTGGTGTCGCAGCCGGCCGATGTTCTGCCGCTGGTCTTGCCTTCATGTGGGACACTTGGCCTTCTTGCTTCTTTCAAAAATCAAGAAAGGCGCCAACCGCGTCCATTTCTTTATTGTGGCCGTCAGGGGGCCAACTATTAGTGGTTCACCTGCATGGCATAGGTGCCATGTTGACCCATAGGTCCATCAACGGGTGGTGCTTGCCCGCAAAAGACTGCGGTCCATGGTGGGCGGCCACAAACATTGCGGTCCATATGGTGTATCGATCCCGGCAGCAAGCAGCGAAAGTGCAGGCCCACAACTGCGGAGCCAGCACCTCTCTCTCCTCTCTCTCTGCCCCAAAGCCAGATCCTCGGAGGTGGGAGACAAAAGAAGAGGACAAGTGAGTAAGGTGGTAAGGGCGCAAAAGTGCATGCAATGTAAGGTAATGCACACTGGGGGCACATGGGAACCAGGTGAGACAGGTACGTTCCTACCGTACGCCCCCCCCCCCCACCAGGTAACCTACATGGCCCCTCCCTTACCCCTTACTGTATCCACAAAACACAACACTACCCATAAACATGTACTTTACAAATCAACAAACGTCCCTACTGTCTTCCACGTTCCTCCCATAAACCAAATTCGTCTTCTCTCCCTCCTAACCAATCAAATTTGCCATTTTCAACTCTCATCAAAATTTGCCATCTCCAACTCAACATCATAATTTGCCATCACCAATTCATCATCAGTCCCTCCTAAGGAGGGAGAGATGGAATCACCCCAATGTCTCATCCACGTCATGATGCGTCTCACCAATCCACACAGCAATTCTCATTTCCTGCACACAGAACAAAGAACACACAGGTGTGGAGTCATCATCACCACAGGAAAGTGGCTGCGTATGGTGCGACAGGTTCATCAATCCTAACTATTTCCTAAATGACTTTAACAACTTTACATTACCCGGGGTCTTTCCCTGCCAATCCATTGGCCAACTTAGACTCTGGGTTCTAAAAACCAATTCCCATTGACCAAACTGTGGTGCTTTTCAATTTGGGGTCTCACTCCCCCGATTCATCTCTCGGTGCCCTCGCACAATTTCTGGGCTGCGACGTGTACCTCTCCCAGCGGGTCTACCCACCTGCACACCTCCACCACTGCAGTTGCCTCCGAGCTTACCTGCTCCTTACCCTAACCTAACTACCTGGGGAAGGCCCTCTGGCGCTCTCCCCACTCGGTGCCCTCTCTGGCACTGGGCTACCCGGGTCCGTCCTCCGGATCCTCGGGCCCCATCCACAACTCTACCGGCTCCCAGAGCCCACCTGCGGCCTCACCTGGCCGACATCCTCACAGTGGTGGAGTGCCCAAACCAACTACACACACTAACAGGCTACACGCCCAGCCATTTCCACAACACTAATGCACCCATCCACAATACCATTCTGCAACCGCACCACAAATGCCAATATCCAACCACAATTTACCTATACCCTCTACCTTACACTTACACTACCCGCCCCGGGTACTCGTGAAAGGGGTCCACTCTTCCCCCATTCACACCTTCGCACCATGCACACCACTCCGTACCACTTACTCCAACTCTCTCCACACACCTGTACTTGCACACCTGTGCTCTCACACCTGTTGCCACCTGCACCCTTCTCTCCCCAAGCGCATTCGCGCTGATCCACACACTCACTACTCATACACCTGTCCAGTTCTCACACAGCATCATCTCATCTAACTACTCCCCTCTGAAACTCGCGCTTCCCAGTCGTCCCTTTAAACTATTGCGCTCCCACGTCATTATCATCCACACTAATCTACCTGCGTCCCCACTACAGGTATCAGTCACTAACTAACCTTAACGTTACCTAATGTCATCTTCTAGGTCCCTATCAATATAACCTAACCCACCCGGGCTAGTTTTCACTGCCATACACCCCATAATCTATAGCTCCTTTGCCCCCCCATGGGAAGGGTGGCAGGGATGCCACCCTTACCCACCGGGCCCATCGCTCACTACCAATTTTGCACATCAAATTTCAACAAATCAAAAATTTACCAATCACTACTCATCATCTGCCAATCATTACTGCCAATCCTTTGCCAATCATCAAATTTTGTTTTTCTCTAATTTTGGGGCCAAAACACTATCCTCATCACACAGTCTACTCACTAATGCCTCTCGGTGCGCCAATTCCTGTCCAAAGCCCGGCTTCGTAAAGCCGAGCAATGAATGCGGGTTGTTTGGTGCCAGCGGCTGGATACGTCCCGCATTCGGTGCAGGGAAGGAGGTTTACCCGGGCCGAGATCCCACGCACCATCTCGGCGTGGAGCCATCCAATGTCCCGATCTCGACCTGCCGGCACGTCTCAACAAAACGTGGTCGCCATGACGACCCTTCCTATCCAGCTGCCCGCTCCGCCTAATGGAGCACGGACGCGGCCGTTCCACGCGAGGCCCGGCACGCACCGAGGGCCCGATTCGGCTATAAGTCGTTCTAACCGCATGCTCCGTTTAACGTCGATGCTTCACCTGCATGCTTACACCCCGCAGCCCGTTCCTTGCTCACACATCCAGCCGTTCCCATGCTCCTCGTACCTTTCCTTACACACCCAGGTACACTCATTCCACTCACAGCCTTGGTCACACACCTGACCACCGAACACTTTGGCACACATTCGTTGGTCGCACACCTCACCAACACACCTCTTCGCGCCCCCTCCATGGTCACCTCCTCTGTGACAATCACAGGTATGCTCTCACTCGCACACCCAACCACGTGCCTCACTACCAATTCCAGCGTGCATTCCCACTCACGCTCTACCATTCCAGGTGTGCATCCTTCCATTCCAGGTGTACATCCTCGCTCACCTGTCACAACCAACTCACGCTCCTTGTCACTCTCACTACTCTCACCTCCATTCTTGACAACGCACTCACCCTTACTCCCGACAGCGCACTCTCTCCTCATGCACCTGTCCGTTACACACCTTTCTCGCGCACACTCTTGTGCACACTCTCCCATCACACCCTCTGTAACACTTACCACACCGCGCTTCCATGTGCTCCCTCGCACACGCGCTACGACCGACTCACTCTCGCCAGCACCCTCACTCCTTGGCACGCACTTTTTCCTCACACACCCCAGAGTCGGACTTTCTCGCACACCTCCTTTTTCGCACACCAGACCTGTCGCACACTTCACCAACGGCCTCTCACGAACACCCGGGTCCATCTCGACCCCCAAGCTTCTTAAATCACCTGGCGCATCATACGCACGACCATATTGGTCACCACTTACACCGGGTCCTCTTCCTCTTCGCTTCTCCTCCATCACCTGCGAATCCCTCATCCGGTTAATGAGCACATCATCACGATCCAAACAAAGACTTTGGACCAATTCTTTTACTTCCTCCTTTATCTCTTTCTTATCCTCTCTCCGTCGCTTCTTAATTTCGCTCACCCCTTCTTCCACTTCTTCTAATTTCTGCTTCACCTCTTTTATTCCCCGGTACGTCTCCTCAAGCTCATCCTCTAAGGCTACCTTGACCGTTTCCATGTGCGTCCTCACCTGCCGGTCCTTCGTCTCCATTACCTCTATCACCCTGTTCATTTTCCTCGTCAAGTCCTCATGTACCGTCTGACACTCTTTTTTAATTACCCCTACGTCCTTTTTCATCTCCTTCTGTGTCGATTTTAAACCCTCTATTACCGCTGTGTTCTTCTTTACCTGGTCCCCCAACTCCTTTTGTCCCACTGTCAGTTGTTCTACTCCCAGCGTCAACTCCTCTATACCCCCTTGCAATTTTACAGTCCCCTTTCTCACCTCCTTCTCCATGCGCTCCTTACAGTGCCTCACCTCCTCGCGCACTCCTCCGACCTCCTCACTCACACCTCTTCTGATCTCCTCTCCCATCACTTGCATCTCCTGCCCAGATGCCACCCTCATCTGCTCCATTTCCTCCCTGTGAGCATCCAGTTTGGTCTCTACCCCCATTCTGACCCCCTCTATCTGCTGCCCCATTTGTTTAACTTCCCTTTCCGCTTGGTCCCTCATGTCCCTCAATTTGCCTTCCATCCTGTTTTCTAACCCCATTAACCCATTTTTCACCCCCTCTAACTGATTCTCCTGGGCAGCCATTCTGTTTTCCACCCCCGTTAACCAATTCTTTACCTCTTTTATCCCGTTGTCTAACCCCTCAAAATTTTTGTCTACCTTCTCACCGGTACCCCTCGCTTCGTCCCTCATTACCCCCATTTGGTTTCCCATTACCCCCAATTGGCCCTCCAATCGCTCACTCTGAGCATCCATCCGGTTCCCCATTACCCCCATCATTCTGCTTTCCATTTCTTCGCTATTCTTGTCCATAAGGGCCTTCATTTGTATAAAAAAAAGGTTCAAATCTACCAGCGGCGCTACTACGGTCGCGGGCGTGGACGCCGTGGCCATGTGCGAGGCGCCATTTTGTGCGCCCGCAACCTCGTGCGCTATGACGCTATTTTGCGAATCTGCTACCCTCACTGCTTCGCTCTCCTCTTGTCCCTCATTTTGGTCCTGGATCGACCCTGCCTCCCTCTCCTCTACCGGAACCCAGCCGTCTTGGTCTGCCATAGCGCGACTTCCAAAATTCGGGTTTTTATTTTTTTGGGTAAAACACAATTAAATTTCGCTGTTATAATTTCGAGCGCGTGAAACGCGCTCCGGATCGAATCCCACTTCCCGACACCAAATGTTACAGACGCGGTTGTGGATGTTGGTTTACCGAGCGGTTTGGTATGACCGCGTCTGCACAGTTTACCCGATTATACTCGAACGTTGGCCGAGTCGCGCTACGCTAAATCAATTGAGGAAAGGACACAACGGCTGGGTTAAATGACACGACACCAGGGGTACAGTTCTCAAGACCTCCGGAGGAGGTTATAATATTTCGGAACGTTGAGATTACAAGGACAAGAGGGACAGCATAGGAAGGTAGGCACTTAATCACGGTCTTATAGTAGCCCCGACAGACCACAGATAAACAGGACAAGACTGACTCACACAGGGATTGATGGCAAGGAAGGGCAGGTAGTCGAGGCTCAAGGTGCACCTTGGCTCAGGGGCAGAATCGACCCGGTCCGGTCCAGAGATGCGGGAGGTCTCTCAGCGCTCGGAGGTGGCGACTTCTCTTTCCAAGCTGGGGGCGCATCTGACGTCACGTCCGGTAAGTCGCTGCGTATATCCGGCGGGGAGTGACACGCCCTCGGCTCGTTAGCTCCGCCCCAGATGGAATCGGCCCGCCGCTTCTTATTGGGTGCTGGGGGTTACCGGGCTCCGCCCTTGACGAGGAGCTGACAGCCAGCCCCTTCGTGGTAACCCCGTAACCTGGAGGTAACCTGGAGCACATGGGCAATGGCGGCTAACCGAGCCGGAGTGAGGACGCACACTCCCCGCGCGCTGTTGTTGTAGTTGTTGTTGTTGTTGTTGTTGTTGTTTCATGAGGAAGATGGGAGGAGGTATGGGGAGGTCCTAAACTCACTACTGGTGCCATACAATCACATTCTGGTGCAACGAAGAGTCAGAATTAATGGAAACGAGTCCTTAACTGACATAGACTAAGAATAACTAGCAAGATGTCCGAAAGTTGTCTACGTGAGATGCGGTGGACCTGGGCACGACATTTAATGGGGGAAAAAGGGGAAGGTCGGTTCTACAGAGTGTTGTTTACAGACAATGGGACTAGGGAATGGGGGATTGGGGATAGTTGGGGAGTATTGGGGGAAATAGGGGAATATTTACAAGCGGATATGGATGGAGGCCAAATCCCATATCCGCAACAATATATATATATGTATACATACATACATATATATATTTACTTGAGAAATACCCGTGCTACGCACGGGTGGGAGGCCAGCAGCAAACAGGCAATGCAGATACAGTGAATGCTAAAGCATGAAACCAATAAATTCCACATTCCCGTAGCACCTTCAGTCGCACGTCAGACATGGACAGCAAGTTCGTGAAGGACTTCCATAAAAAACGTACCTGTTCGCAAACAAACGGGTAAGTTCACGTGGAGAAACATCGATCGTGGGTCCGTGGCGAATCTGCATATGGTGATGGCAAAATATCAGAAATTGAAGGCTTTTTTTTATTTTAAACGATTCACATAAACATCCATTGAATCATATCACACGCAAATCATCAAAATCTAAACAGTATCTTTAGAATTTCAATAAAAGCCACATCACTGTTCATATCGGTAAATATTATTCCATCGTGTTTCAAATCGTGATCTATATGGTTCCCTGTTTGAGGCAATGAGGCAAATAATCCCTGTACACTATGATCGTGATGGTGATGATCGTGATTGTGAATCGTGATCGATAATCGTGTTCACAATCGTTATGTCGTATGTACTCCCGATACGTGTACCAAATTCCCGATACGTGTAACTGTACCAAATCAACAGTTAAAAGGATTTTGAGCCGACAGGTGTTACGGCCTTGGCAAGATCGATGGAGACAGCGATATGTTAGATCTGATCCTCCTTCATGCCGAAGTGCAGATCCTCCTTCATGCCACATCCGATCGATGCAGCCGTGAAGCGATCGGTGCAGTCGTTTGTGCGGCACATAGTGCAGCGATCTGTGCAGCCGTTTGTGCAGCACACGGTGCAGCGATGACTCCCACATGGACTCCCACACTGCCACATCCTGCTGATACTTGCTCCCGCATGACGTTATTTTCCCGGGCTATGGAAGTCGCGACACGAGATGTTGAAAAGCTGACGGTCGTCGCATTGGAAAATAAAATTTTGAGGGCGCCGGCGAGCGTCGAGCTAGAAAAAGAAATAATTGAAATTGAAGAGACAGGAGAAACAGAAAATAAATCACTGGAGAAAGAAATGGAACCCGCGCCAAGTCTGTATTTGCACCGTGATGCCGGGCTTGCTAACCCAGTGGAAAGTTTGCAGGTTCTGGCAGAGAAGGAGGTCCCCGAGGTGAGTTGCGAAAATGGCACGAATGTGTTTGGCGCGAACGGGTTTTCGGCGCGCTTGGGAGAAAGGCGAGACCCGGGCGTTCACGAAGGGCCCATTGTGCGGTGTATGAGGGCGACTGGTACGGAGTGTGAGAGGGAGTCCATACCCGAGTATGTGAGAGAAAAGTGTGTGCCGGAGTGTGCGATGACCGAGTGTGTTATGGAGTGTGTAAGAGGAAAATGCACACCAGAGTATGAGCGGGAGTGCACACCCGAGAGTGTGGAAAAAGAGTGTGCGAGGGCCGAGTGCGTAGAAGAAGAGTGTGTAACGGAGTGTGTGAGAGGCACGGGGGTGCCTGGGTGTGCAAGTGCGGAGTGGGTCACGAGTGGTGAGGACACGGCTCAAGCATCGACACCGACTGGGGGGGGGGGGGTGTGGGGGGTTGCGCCTAGCGGGACGGGTAGCAGACGCGAGCCCCCGGTGAGTTGTGTGCAGCAGGGACCGGAGGGAATCCGTGCTGCGTCGGTCTCACAAGGACCGGCGTGCACGACTCGTTCCGGCCCCTGCACTGTATGGTTGGTGCCGTATGGCGGCAAAGGCAATCGGCGAGGTTCAAGGGGAGGTAGGAGATTTAGGAGCCATGCACCCTGTCGGGTTCGGTGCTCTGACCGTGGCCGGTTGGGTCATCGTGCGTGGGACTTCGAGGCCTCGTGCAGGGATGGAGCCCTGCACCTTGGCCCATCCATACCTCCTCCCTTGGATCGAAAATGCCGGACGGATACACCATACAGGAGACCAACCACCCGCATGGATCGCTCGGCCCTTCGAGGTCGAGCTGTGACAACGAACATCCACAATGAGAGGCTCGAGTGTAGTGGACTGATGAGAGTAGTGTACCCCCCTTGGGGGAATGGTAGTGTCACCATTCCTCACACCGCGGGGCCCATGAGCATTAGTTTAGGGGGATGGCAGTGATAGGCACATGGAGGTGCCAGCAATGGTTGCCTCCATGGGACACTGAAGTTAGCCGAGGGAGGGCTAGGATAATGATATGGATCTAGCAGACAATAGAGACCGAGATTTATGTAGGGACACCTGGACTGTAGAGGGGACGTAGGTAGCTTAGATGGATGATAAAGAAAAGGGAGTGCATAGTGTAAAGGGACGACGGGGAAGCACGAGTTTTAGGGGAAGTAGTCAGCTAGATGATGCTGTGTGTATGAGGAATTGAGTAAGACAAGTGGAATTGTGTTTGAGGTGGGTGAGCACAAAAGGTGTGCCAGATATTTGGTGTGTAAAAATAGTAGTGTGAATTGACTTGCATGGTGTGCAAGACAAAAGGTGTGTGAGCACAAATGGTGTGTGAGATAAATGGTGTGCGAGATAAGTAGTGTGGAATGCTTGGTGTGGAATGAGTGGTGTGGAGTGCATGGTGTGAAGGATCGAATGGGGGAGAGTGGAGCCCATTCGCGAAAGCCAGGGGTGGGTAGTGTAAAGCCAGGTAGAGGGCTCAGGTAAATTGTGTGGATATTGACACCTGTGGTGCGGGTAGTGGAAACGAAGTGTTTTGTTGGGTGCATGAGTCAGTGACATGGCTGGGCGTGTGGCTTAATTGGTGAGTATAGTTATTGAGGCACTCCACCACTGGTAGTTTGTCGGCCAGGTGAGGCCGCAGGTAGGCTCTGGGAGCCGGTTAGGGTAATAATAATATAATAATAATAATTCATTTATTTTGTATAGCGCTTTTCAAGAAGCCCAAAGGCGCTTTGACAGAGTGGAAAACATAATGCATAACAATACATGAAAACAACAATTGCAAAAAGACAAGAATCAATAGGGAAATATTTAAAGCAAAAGGAGGAGAAGGAGAAGAGATAGTCAGGGGTTAAATGCTGTGGGTTGAATGTTGAATGCAGTGTTGAACAGGTGGGTCTTTAGTGATGTTTTGAATGTGGTGAGTGAGGAGGAGTCTCTGATGGTGTGAGGTAGTGAGTTCCAGAGGGTGGGAGCAGCGATGGAGAAGGCCCTGTCCCCCCAGGATCTGAATTTGGTCCGGATGGAGGGGGTCAGGAGGTTGGTACCAGCAGAGCGGAGGTTGCGGGTGGGAGTGTGTCTGGAGAGGAGGTCAGCCAGGTAGGATGGGGCCAGGTTTTGGAGGGCTTTGTATGTCAAGAGGAGGATTTTGTACTGGATTCTCTGGGGGATGGGGAGCCAGTGAAGCTTGTAAAGGACGGGGGTGATGTGGTCACGGGTCCGGGAATGGGTGAGTAGACGGGCAGCGGAGTTCTGAATGTATTGGAGTTTATTGGTGATTTTTGAGGGTGAACCATAGAGGAGGCTATTGCAGTAGTCCAGACGGGAGGTGATGAAGGCGTGGATGAGGGTTTCTGCAGCCGTGGTGGAGAGGGATGAGCGGAGACGGGCAATGTTTTTCAGGTGAAAGAAGGCTGACTTTGTGATCTGTTTAGTGTATTTGTCGAAGGAGAGGGTTTGGTCAAAGATGACGCCAAGATTCCGGATGTGAGGGGAGGTGGATACTGGGATACCGTCGATGTTGAGGGCAAAGTTATGGGTGGATTTTGTGAGCGTTTTTGGGCCAATGATGATTATTTCAGATTTATCACAGTTAAGCTTGAGGAAGTTGATTTGAAGCCAGGATTTTATTTCAGTGATGCAGTTTGTCAGGATAGAGTGGGTGTCGGTGGAGACGGACTTGGTGGAGATGAAAAGCTGGATGTCATCGGCGAAGCAGTGGAATTGGAGACCATGACGGCGGATTAAGTGACCGAGGGGGGACAGGTAAAGGATGAAGAGGAGGGGGCCAATAACTGAACCTTGGGGGACACCTTGGGGGAGGGGAGCAGTGGGGGATTTGCAGTTATTGATGGAGATGAACTGGCGTCTGTCAGAGAGGTATGATTTAATCCAAGAGAGGGCAGTGCCGGTAACGTTAAAGGTGGATTCAAGTCGGGTGAGGAGGATGGTGTGATCGATGGTGTCAAAGGCAGCGCTGAGGTCGAGGAGGACGAGAATGTTGAGGTTGCCAGCGTCAGAGGAGAGGAGAAGGTCGTTGGTGATTTTGAGGAGAGCAGTTTCAGTACTGTGGTTGGAGCGGAATCCGGATTGGAATGTTTCATACAGGTTATTGGCAGAGAGGTGATGTTTGAGTTGAGTGGCTACAGAGCGTTCCAAAACTTTTGACAGAAAGGGTAGGTTGGAGATGGGTCTGAAGTTGTTTAGGGTGTCCGGGTTTAGACCAGGTTTTTTTAGAATGGGGGTAACAGCAGCAATTTTGAGGGAAGGTGGGACGATGCCTGTAGACAGGGAGGAGTTTATTGTTGCAATGATAAGTGGAGAGAGAGCAGGGAGGGAGGCCTTGACAAAGCTGGAGGGGATGGGGTCAAGAGTGCAGGTGGCAGTTTTCATTCCTATGAGTTCAGAGAGGTCAGTAGGGGAGATTGGGGAGAACCGAGACAGGGGATGGCAGGACAAGGGGGGGCAGGTGGTTGGAGGGGGAGCGGGTGCGGCGGTGGTCAAGCTGTTGTCGATGTTGTCAATTTTTCGTTGGAAGAAAGAGAGGAAGGAGATGCAGTTGTCTACTGTGAATGACTGGGTGGTGGTGTTCAGGGGGCGGAGGAGTTTGTTTATTGTCGAGAAGAGTGCTTTTGGGTTTCCGGAGCCAGAGTGGATAATTTGAGAGTAGTAGGCGGAGCGGGCGTGGGAGAGGGCATCTTTGTAGTGTTGTAGGTGGTCCTTGTAGGCTTGGGAGTGAACTGTGAGACCTGTTTTATTGTGGAGTCTTTCAAGTTGGCGAGCACGAGTTTTCATCAGGCGGAGTTCAGGGGTAAACCAGGGAGCAGAATGGGTGAAAGAAACTGTTTTGGTTTTTACAGGCGCAAGCTGGTCAAGGCAGGAGGAGAGAGTGTGGTTGTAGTAGTCAGTGAGGTCGGAAGGGGTGTGGAGGTCAACGAAGGGAGAAGTGGACATTTTTTCAGAGAGGGTGGATGAGAATGAGGGAGGTGAAAGAGCGTTTAGCTTACGGAAGTTGATAGTGCGATAATGCCTTGGTGCTGGGGTGGGGATGTTGATGGTCATAGTGATAGCTAAGTGGTCAGAGAGGGTGAGGTCGGAGCCAGAGTGATGGTGCAAATTTAATCCAGTGGAGCAGACAAGGTCCAAAATGTGACCACGGATATGGGTCGGAAAGTCGACATGTTGAGTGAGGTTAAAGCAGGTGAGTAAATCAGTGAAGTCAGTGGTTATTGTGGAGTCAGTGGAGTCGATGTGGATATTGAAATCACCAAGGAGGAGGATTGAGGGGGAGAGGGAACATAGCTGGGTCAGAAAGTAGGAGAAGTCAGACAGGAATGATGGGTGTGGCTTGGGAGGGCGGTAGACGACAGCCATGACTGACTGCGTGCGACCAGAGAGTTTAAAAGCCAGGTGTTCAAATGATGAGGATGAGGCGATGGGGATGAGGCTGGTCCTGATGTCTTGACGGTGGATAACGGCAATTCCACCACCTCGGCCCCCCGAGCGTGGTTTATTGACCTAGGAATATCCATTGGGTGTGGTGAGGTTGAGTGTGTAGTAGTCCAAAGGTTGTTGCCAGGTTTCGTTGAGACAGAGAAAGTCCAGTTTGTTATCCAGGATGTATTCGTTCAGGATGAGGCATTTGTTGTTGAGGGACCGGGTGTTGAACAGGGTGAGCTTGATGTTGTTTTGAACAGCAGGGATGAATTCAGGTGATTTAGCCAGGGTTTGTAGGCAGGAGGTGCGATCGTGTGCGTTGCTGTGACCAGGTGCGCTGGGACGAAGAGTGAGAGTGCGCTGAGCCGACCAGAGGACGGGGATGGAGTGACCTGATTGCAAATATACAAACTTACGACCGGAGCCACGGTGAATGTACCTGGGTCGTCGGAGGAGTCCATTTGATTTGATGGCAGAGATGCATGATGGGGTGGAGCGGGTATTAAGCAGAAGGAGCCTTGCGGCGGAGTACCACAGAGCCATGTCAGGCAGGAGCGGAGAGACGAGACGAGGCCAAGGTTGAGGAGGTGAAACAATGGTCCCAACCCACGGGAGCGGGCCCGAGGAAACGAAGGAGCCAGGTAGGTGAAGCCAGTAGCAGAGCCGGGGCTATGCAGAGGGCAGACTCAATGGCCAAAAAATCCGCACGACCACCAAAAAAGCAAGCAACTGACAGTGGCCCGGTCGAAAAAGTGACGAGCATGTGACGCCTGCGTCCTCTTCATACCGGACCGGAAGCGGAGGCTCAGGGTAGTTGTGAGTGGGGCCCGAGGATCCCAGGAGAGGACCTGGGTTGCCCGATGCCAAGGTGGGCATAGAGGGGGTAAGTGCCAGGAAGGGCCCTCCCCAGTTAGGGTAGTTGTTGTGAGTTGAGTGGGGCCCGAGGATCCAAGGGAAGGACCCGGGTTGCCCGATGCCAAAGTTGGCACAGAGGGGGTAAAGAGCCAGGGAGGGCCTTCCCCGATTAGGTAGTCGCGAGGAGCAGGTAAGCTCGGGTGGCGGCTTCAGCGGTGGAGGTGCGCAGGTAGGTAGACCTGCTGGTAGGGCCACACGACCCAGCCCCAAAATTGTGCGAGGGCACAGATTGAAAATTCGTTGGGGGTGAGACCCAAATTCAGAGAGCACCACAGTGTGGGCAATGGGAATTCGGGTTCTTAGAACATAGTTTAAAGAACATTAAGCCACATAGTTTAAAGAGGCCGATTGGCAGGGTACGACCCCGGTAGTTTAAATGAGTTAATGTTATTAGTGTAGTTAGGAAGAGAAATCCCTTCGCACCATCCACAGCCAGTCACCGAGGAGGACGGAGCTCCACACCAAGGCTCTGTGAACTGTTCGATCAGTGAGACGCATCATGACGTAAGGGTGACATTGTGTTTGTTCCATCCCTTCCTTCCTGGGAGGGATTGGGAGACGAATTTGGTATAGAGGGGGATATGGGAGACAAGACGTAGTGATGGATTGTAAAGACAAGGGGGGCTAGGGTAGTGTAGCCAACGGTGGGGGGGTACGGACGGTTAGGGCCGAGCCTGCTCTGCTCGCTCTTCCGCGTCCTTGCGCCGCACCACCTTGTTTCTCTATGTGCCACTGTGTGCTTTCTGCTTGCTTGTTGTGCCTTGTCTCTCCCCCCACCCCAGGACCATTTTGGAGGCCGAACTGTGCAGCACCATCGACCTGTGCAGCATCCTTTCTGCACTTTGCTGCACCTTTGTCCCACCTGTGCAGCCGACCTGTGCAGCACCTTGCTGCCATATCCTTTTGCTGAAACCTTGTTGCACCTGTGCAGCCAACCTGTGCAGCACATTGCTGCCAAACCTTTTGCTGCACCTCATCACACTAATGGACCACAAGTCTTGTGGCCTTGCACCTCTGCTGTGCAGCATCTGGCTGCAAAATCATCTTGCTCTTCGGACCACTTGTTTGAGTGGCACCAATGCCACGCAGTTGGACCACGTGAGATTGGCCCTGCTGGCAAAAGAAAAGCATTTTTGTGCATTTTATTATTGTGTGCTAGGCATAAGAAGATGTGCAAGTTTAGATGGCCTTGAAGTTTCAAATGGCCTGTATGCCGGTCAGGGGGCCAGCCGTTTTGATATATGCACACAGAAGAAGCAAGAAGCAAGATGCAAGAAGCAAGCAGCAAGTGCCATTTTTGAGTGTGTTTTTGCTGTGTTTTCTCTCCCCTCCAATCTTCTCTTCCAAAAAGGACAGGTCCTGGGTCATAGAA
Source organism: Myxine glutinosa (assembly GCF_964187855.1). Classification (NCBI taxonomy): domain Eukaryota; kingdom Metazoa; phylum Chordata; class Myxini; order Myxiniformes; family Myxinidae; genus Myxine; species Myxine glutinosa. The sequence goes on from NC_136263.1 coordinate 40,721,027, forward strand.
TTGTAAATAAAGTTAAGTTTTGTGCTTGTAAATATAAGAATGCTGCCCACCGGCTATGTGTTTGTTTGAAAATTCCGGAAATACTCGGGTAGTTGTGGGCGTGAAACTGTTATGTAGCTGCTCGACGCAATAGGAGGGACATATTTAGTGTTAAAACTGTTGCACACACGGGTCAGAGTAAATGCTAGGGGGAACCACACCTATTGTTTGTCTGGTTGATTTGTTTGTGAAATAAATGTTAGCTCTTTCACGAGCCTCGATTCAGTATACAAAAAAAATAAAAAATAAAATAAAATAAAATAAAATAAAATGTGTCAAATTTAAAAGTAAGGTTAATTTTGCATGTCCGGCTCTACCGGTCGTTCCAGTGGTGGTTTCGACTCGGGTCAAGTCTGACGAGAGAGGGGTGTAGTGTTGTGGTTTTGAAATAAAGGTTAATTTCCCCTCTTAGTTAATTGTACCACAACATGTAGCCTCACGATAGTTCAGTTATTTCTTAGTAAATGTAAGCGTAGTCCTTTCCTGTGTTTAGTTTTGCGTTGAGTAGGCCAGTGAGATTAGGTGTTCTTTTGGCGCTTTGCTTTTGGTTTGGCGCTGAAATACCACGCGGCAGGCTTGAACAAGTCGACCGAGGCCGAAATAAGGCGGGGCAGGAGGAGTGGTCGGTAAGCACGAGCCGCCAATCATGGCTCGAGGGGAGTGGCTTACCACTGCGGCAGGAGGCGGGGCTTGGAACATTCGGGTGAGATCCGGGAGGTGCCATATAAGGTCCTGCCCCGAGCCCATTAAGGAGATGAGAGGTGACGGCAGAACGCATGAGAGCGCACAGGATCGCACGAGAACGGACGGCACGAGGACGCAGAAGGCAGACCAGAATGCGAGTGGAGTTGCAAAGCGAATTGAATTGCCGTTGTACATGAACTCGCCCCGTGCCTTGTTCCCCGCGCTCTGTGCAGTATTAATCACGCGTTCGAGAGGACGACCCGTGCCGGGCCACAGGCGCGCGATCTCCTCCTGCCTGCCTTCGCCTGATACGTGCCGTGAACATCGGAGAGCCACACCGGGCTAGCTGCCCCGGGGCGACTGACGGCGAAGCGCGCTTGGCGCGCGAACTTCTCTTCCTCTATCTCCCCATGTATGTGAGTGGGCCCATTTGTCTGGGAATAAGTAAGACTGACGCAGCCCTGCTCTGTGTCCCTTTCCTTCTACAAATCCTTGTACAGTGTAACTAAATTCTGTTCTTCCTTCTGATTTGACCGTCCTGTCTCTTCCATCATTGGCTTCGCATGGTACGAATAAAATCGCTCGAATCGGGTTCCAATAAAATTAACAGCACGAGTCACGTGATACGCATCCCGCTCAGGCGTACTCGATTAAGCGTGGCTTGTGCGAGGCTCGATCCCCGCTTTCGTGGCAGCGTGGGTACCAAAGATACGTGCGAATTTGTCCCGAAACCCTTTTTCACGTTTGCGCGGAAGTGGCGACTCGGTCTAGCGGACCCGAAGTCCCAGGGGGAAAAAAGGGGTTTAATCCCCCCCTTCTTAATGGGAATGGGGGATCCGCAACAATATATATATATTCATGTATTTATTTTAATTTATATATATATATATATATTTATATTTATTTGTATATATATATATTTATATTTAAATGTAAATATTTATATATATTTATATATATATTTATTTATATATATATATATATATTTATTTATATATTTATAAATATATTTATACATAATACCAAATGTCGTTTCAGAGGGATAGGCATCTTTGACCATTTCGGTGTCTTTTGGGTCTTCATGGTGTTTTGGGTCTTCCAGGGCCATTTGGGTCTTTCAGGGTAGTTTGTGTCTTTGGGGTGTTTTGGGTCTTGGGGTCCTTTGAGTCTTCGGTGTCTTCAGGGGCTTTTGGGTCTTAAGGGTCTTTTGTTTCCTCTGGGTCTTTAAGAGTCTTTGGGGTATTTTGGTTCTTCGGGATCTTTTTGGTCTTCGGGGTCTTTTTGGGTTTTCAGGGTTTTTTGTTTGTTTTTGGGGTCTTTTTGGTCTCTCAGGTCATCAGTGTATTTGTGGTCTTTGGCGCTATTTGGGTCTTCAAGGTCTTCATGGTCTTTTGGATCCTCTGGGCCTTTAAGGGTATTTTGGGTCTTTGGGGTGTTTTGGGTCTTTGGGGTCTTCATGGTCTTTAGGGTCTTCATGGTATTTTGGGTCTTCAGGGTCTTTGTGGTCTTCAGGGTGTTTTGGGTTCTCGGGGTGTTTTGGGTCTTTTGGGGTCTTGGTGGTCTTAAGGTTCTTGGGGGAATTAAAGGGTTGTCAAAGGTCTGAGGGGTCTCAACAGTCTAAACGTAATTGAGAGGGTTAATTAAATGGGTGTTCTTTATTTGAAGAAGAAGAAGACGTTTTCGTCACATATAAACAAATATACATACATAACGACATAACTATCCATATACGTTTGCCCTATTATAATAAAGATATACGAGGGTAAATTAAAAAGTAAAGGCAATTTATTGGGTGCTAGTTTTTACACAGATATTGCCTTTACTTTATTGCCTTTACTTTTATTGCCTTTATTTTTATATATTGCCTTTACTTTACTTTTTATTGCCTTTTCACATATATTGCCTATTGCCTTTACTTTTTGATTTACCCTCGTATGACGTATATACATATATACATACATACATATAGTATTTATAATATAACTTAATATAAATATATTTATAATATTTATAATATAATATGATATAATATTTATATAATTCCTGGTTGAGGTCTCTCTTCCCTAAATGTCCAGTGTGTAGTGTGTGTATAATATATTGGTCGGTGTAAACGATCTGAGATGTGTTTTCAGCCATACACCATGGGCTGACGAAGGTGTGCGTGGACCCCATAGTTGTGCGAGCGCGCATCACGTGACGCGTGGGCTGGGGCTACAGGTGCACAAGTGTGGAAGATAAACACGGCGATGGGACGGACGAGCGAGGAGTCCAATTGGGAGACGAGGCGGGGAGGGACCTGGCTGGGCGATCTGGGGCGGGTCCAGGCGGCGACCGCCAATGAAAGAAGGAAAAGGAGGGATAGAAAGAGAGCGATTTGGAGAGGGTGGTGGAACTCGGAGCTTCGGAAGCACAGAGAGACCCCCACCTGACATCTTCCTCCTGAGCATTGCGACCATGGAAAAAGAAGAGGCAGCTCCGGTGACCGGTAGGGATGTACGCGCCGGTATACCCGGTACCTGCTGTGTGTGCGAACTCGTTCGTGGGTTACAAACGCTCTCTTTGGCGTTTAAAAAGACTTTTGCTTTCCCAGTAATCAATAAGCCGTTTGTGCAATGGTTGCAGACATGGATATTGATAGTGGACAAATGAATTCAAAGGTACAGAGTAAATTGATCATTCATCGATCCGACATTCTCCAATCGCACTGAATGTGTTGCTAAAGTAAACTTGCGATGAGTTAACAATTACGTAGTAAAGTTATATTAACCACCACTGTCATTGATTTTCACGTTTGATTTATCAAGAATGCATTCTGTGGCTCCTCAAACATCGTATTGATAACGAAGCTCCATCCATCAAACTTCGGGCAACTTTCCCGCCATGGTCGCTGAATGTCCAGCAATGCTCGCTCTGGGCAGGATTTGTCGTGTTCCAAGATGTCCTACCAATCGATCAGGGGAATGTGCGGTTGATATACAGAGGTAGTAACACTCACTCCCATTGGGACTGAAATATGATGTCAATCTCCCCTACCTGCTCGAGGTCCTGTTTGTTCATCACGTGACGGACGGATGGACGTGTCCCCTTTCAGTAATAGATATACCCGGTCCCTCCGTCATGTGTCGGTGGTTAAACCACTTGCAATGTTCTCCGTGTACAGGTAGAAACCATAAGTCATCTCATCGTTCACGCCGGAGACTGCGGGAGTGGGGGGGGGGGGGGGGGGGGGGGGGGGGAATAATTTAATGCCCATGACCTGACCCTGTGTTATCCACACGTGTGTGCAAAACTCGTTGGAAATTGCCCAGCCATTTTCAATTCTATAATGATCATACACACATACGTACATACATATAAACATACATACATATACATACATGAATATCTATATATACATACATACATAATTATATTCAAACATACATACATATATACATACATAAATATCTATATATACATACATACATATATACAAACATACATACATACATACATATATACATACATAAATATCTATATATACATACATACATATATACATACATAAATATCTATATATACATACATACATATATACATACATACATACATATATACATACATATATACATACATACATATATACATACATACATATATACATAGATACATATATACATACATACATATACATACATAAATATATATATATACATACATACATATATACATACATACATATACATACATAAATATCTATATATACATACATACATATATACATACATACATATATACATACTTACATATACATACATAAATATCTATATATACATACATAGATATATACATACATAAATATCTATATATACATACATACATATATACATACATACATACATATATACATACATACATATATACATACATACATATATACATACATACATATATACATACATACATATATACATACATACATATATACATAGATACATATATACATACATACATATACATACATAAATATATATATATACATACATACATATATACATACATACATATACATACATAAATATCAATATATATACATACATACATATATACATACATACATATATACATACATACATATACATACATAAATATCTATATATACATACATACATATATACATACATACATACATACATATATACATACATATACATATGTACATAAATATACATACGTACATTTATACGTATCCACATACATATATACATTTTTACATATATACAAAAATACATACATACATACACGTATTTGCAGTATGTGATATTGATACCCATCAAGTTTATTAGTCTATCAAGTTGGAGTGTCAGGATTGTGTCCTTGTGATTATTTCTGGCCTTGATGATGTGGTAGTTCAGGGGTCAATAATGCACCATTCTGGCTGGTGTTGAACTAGGACTGTGGTCCATCCTCAAACGAACCGGGCAGGTTGGAAGCTTCGTGTGAAAGTTCCATGCCCATGTCTACATGAGGTCTTTTCACATACCATACTGATTATTTTTTTTAGTAAAACACACTTGTTCACCTTTTATAATCGTTCTACCTTAAAACTGTCTATCCCTGATGAAAGAATTGTAAATAATTTAAAAACCTGATACACAAGGAAGATTTTCTGGTGGAAGAATGTTTTCTTCAGTGTGTTGGGTGCCTCATCTGTCTTGCTCCATCATCTAGTATACATCTCAGAAGATGAGTTAACGCAGGTATGCAAAGTCATGTGACACATTCTGTGAATTGTGCTGTCACTTAGTATGTAGGTGTTCCAGAGTTTGTTTACTTATTTATTGAAATTTTCCCTAAACAAGGCTGAGAGCCACCTTGTGCACCTGAAGCTCCCATAAACATTCCTCATTTTTGTTCCCCTCTTTTTTTATCACGAGATCTCTCCGTAAAAAGGTTTCCTTGATTTTATTTTTTTTGGTTTTGTTGTTGACTTGTCCAACATATCTATACCCTGCATGTAGTTTATAAACATGAATGATACTGTATGAAATGCATTGAGACTGATGTGGAGAGGATGATTATTCGTATTTGTATTCTGGTGTTGAGGAAGGTTCAGTACTGCTCAATAGGATTATTGGCAGGGTTAGATTGGGTGGTTTGCCATTGCCTTCCAACAGTAGTTATTGCAGGAATTTTTAATTTGTTCATGGTGTCGGCGATAGCTCACCGACTCTTCGTGAAGGACACCAAGTAATGCTGACAGATGGGCAGACCATCCGTGGGATGGCATACACATTATTGAAGACGAGTCAGGATTCAAACCCAGGTTCGGCAGCTTAGAGGTCTGCCAGCATCATCCTGTCACCCAAAAGGTGTTTGCAAGTCCCATAAAGTTTGCAAACCCACCTCAATATGTATGTACCTTTACACACACCAAGGCTTCACCTGCTCAGGTGATTAAGAGAAATTTTTAACAGTTTCTAGAGCACAATCCGCATCGACTTTGCTCTTCCATTTATTTTGACAATTATGCATTGAAGTCTATTGTAAAATTATCACAAAACTTCAGAGCATTTAACAATGCAGATCCTCGTCGGCATAAATAGATCACAGTAGATCTGAGAATGAATGATGTATATGTGAGGGTCGGTACGAAAGTAATACCTCTTACTCTTATTTTCAGTTCGTAATCAAAGCGTCATTGAGAAGGCACAATGAAAGCTTTGTAGTATCCTGCCCATTCAAATTGAGCAGCACTGACCGGTCATGTGACAACATCGCACCATTCTTTCAAAATGGCTGCCCCGCTAGATGTGTCGACGAAGCGTAGAACAGTTATTGAATTTCTTACTGTGGGATGATGTTCTTCCAGTGGATATTCATTGGCATTTAAATAATGTATATGGTGACACGACCACTGATGTGAACGTCGTTAGATGGTGGGCCAAGCGTTTCAAGAGCTGGGAAACCGACATCGAGCACAAGCCTCAAAGTGGTCGGCCTGCAACCGCAGTGACACCGGAAAACAGGAGTCAGATTGATGCTCTTATTAAAGTGCAATGCAGTTTATGGAGACTACGTGGAAAATAACTTCATATTTGCTACATATACCGTATCCAGTGCCTTCAGGAAGTATTCATACCCCTTGACTTTTTCACATTTTATTGTGTTACATCCTGAATTTAAAATGGATTGAATTGAGATTTTTTTGGTCAATGATCGACACATCTATCTATAATTCCAGTAATCTCTGTGTGTATGTCTGTGTGTGTGTGTGTGTGTGTGTGTGTGTGTGTGTGTGTGTTTGTCTGTGACCGCTGTTTCTCGACAACTACCGGTCCGATATACTTGAAACTTGCCAGGTATATTGCTGGGGACCTGAGGATGTGCCTTTTCAAGGTTTCATATTAATCGGACAAGTAGTTACCGAGCTATGGCGATTATTAGTAAAAGTAACGCAAGCCGTTCGCTTTGGCTTTGCGAATGGACCAAACCATTTCATGTAAATAGAGGGGGGGGGGGGGGGTTCTGTGGTCGTTACTGCCACGTGGTTTCAAACTTTTTTTTTGTTGTTGTTGTTTGCACGCATGTTTTTTTGCACCCACGTACGGGCACGCTCTAGTAATACAAAGTGGCATTTCGTTTAAATATTTTTTTACAAAATAATAAAAAATATGAAATAAATAAATATCTAATTTATATAAGTATTCAACACGGAGTTAATACTTTGTAGAAGCGCCTTTGGCAGATATTACAGGTTCGTGTCTTCTTTGGTTTGACTGTATCAGCTTTGCACATCTGGATTTGGGTAGTTTCTCCCATTCTTCCTTGCAGATTTGCTCAAGCTTTGTCAAGTTGGATGGGGAGCGTCGGTAAAGTGCAATCTTGAAGTCTTTCCACAGATTCTCGATTCAAGTCTGGACTTTGGCTGGGCCACTCCAGGACTTTCACATTCTTGTTCTTTTTGTTGTGTTGCTTTGGCTGTATGCTTGGGGTCATTGTCCTGTTGGAATGTAAATCTTCGCTGCTGTCTAATGTCTTTTGCACTCTGTAGCAGGTTATCCTCAAGGAATTGCCTGTATTTGGCTCCATTCATTGTTCCCTCTATCCTTTCAAGTCTCCCAGTCCCTGCCGCTGTAAAGCATCCGCATAGCATGATGCTACCACCACCATGCTTCATGGTAGGGATGGTGTTAGGTGGCTGATGAATTGTGCTCGGTTTCTGCCAGACGTAAAGCTTTGCATTCAGGTCAAAGAGTTCAATTTTCATCTCACCATACCACATAATCTTTTGCCTCATGCTCTCAGAGTCTTTCACATGACTTTTTGCAAACTCCAGGCGAGCTGTCATGTGCCTTTTTCTCAGGAGTGACTTCTGTCTGGCCACTCTCTCACAAAGCCTTGGTTTGTGAAGTGCTGCAGAGACTGGTGTCCTTCCGGCAGGTTCTTCCATCTCAGCCAAGGAACTCTGTAGTTCTGTCAGAGTGGTCACTGGGTCCACGGTCACCTCCCTGACCAAGGTCCTTGCTCGGTTGCTCAGTTTGGTTGGACGGCCAGCTCTAGGAAGAGTCTGAGTAGTTTCCTATTCTTTCCATTTCCTAATGATGGAGCTGTTTGTGCTCTTGGGAACTTTCAACACTAGAAATTGTTTTATACCCTTCTCCAGATCTATGCTTCCTCACAATTCTATATTGGAATTATACGGACAGTTCCTTGGACTTGATGGTAGAGTTTCTGCTTCGACATGCACTGTCAACTGAGGGACCTTATATAGAAAGGTGGGTTTCCTTCTAAATAATGTCCAATCAATTGAATTGGCCACTGGTGGACTCCAATCAGGATGTAGAGGCATCTCAAGGATGATTAAAGTAAATTGGATGCACCCGAGCTCAATTTGGAGGGTCACAGCAAAAGGATTGAATACTAACTTATTCAAAAGGGTTAAAGTCTCAGCTCGAAACATTTCAGCTTTTCATTTTTAATTATTTGTAAAAATTTGTAAAAAAAAGGGTTTTTAATTATGTGGTGGTGAGGTGTTTTGAATTAGTTGGTGATGAGGTGTTTTGAATTACGTGGTGGTGAGGTTTTTTGAATTACTTCGTGGTGAGGTGTTTTTAAATGACGTGGTGGTGAGGTGTTTTTAACTTCATGGCTGTGAGGTGTTTTTATTACACGTTTTATGGCTGTGAGGTGTTTTTAATTTCGTGGTGGTGAGGTGTTTTTATTACGTGTTTTATGGCTGTGAGGTGTTTTCAATTTCGTGGTGGTGAGGTGTTTTTAATTTTGTGGTGGTGAGGTGTTTTGAATTACGTGGTGGTGAGGTGTAATCGTCCCAAACTTCCAGTCTGCACCTACCCCTCCCCTAGGTATGTGCTGAGGGGTTCTTTCTTGAAAAAAAAACATTCAACCTTAATCTTCAACCCAAATTGCCTATAAAAATGTAATATCACCAACACAACAAATACATTTGTGCAAAATAATTGTTTGTATTATGATTGGTGTAAATCATGACAACACAGCAACTCAGGTACAGTCATTATCCTCAGCTAAAATAAGCCCGTTCCTCAGTAACGACGCGAGCCGAGCCAAGCTAGTATATATATATATATATATATATATATATATATTGTTATAGATCGCGGTTAGATGTTATAGACCGAGCGGTGGTGTAAGACCGCGACCTAACAAAACTCACCCGATTCACCCAGACTTTGCCGTATCGCACCTCAGCTGCTCAATGAGGGAAAAGACGAAAACGACGCAATGCAAAGAGGAAAACGAAGGCAAAGAAAGGTTTGGAAATACGACTGAATTTATTGACTATTTACACACAAGCAAAAAGAAAGCAGTCACGTTTATTTACAAGCACATAAGACGCAGGTGACACAGGGAAAATACTAGCTTATACAGACTTAATTAACCCAGGACAGAACAAACAAAAGACGACTCACACGGGGAATTGCAGGAGGTGGATGGCTGGAGGTGAACGCTTGGTGGAGCCAACGCGGAGCTTGGTGGAGCTGAACGCTTGGTGGAGCCAACGCGGAGCTTGGTGGAGCTGAACGCTTGGTGGAGCCAACGCGGAGCTTGGTGGAGCTGAACGCTTGGTGGAGCCAACGCGGAGCTTGGTGGAGCTGAACGCTTGGTGGAGCCAACGCGGAGCTTGGTGGAGCTGAACGCTTGGTGGAGCCAACGCGGAGCTTGGGGGATTGGTGTGACGGGTTCTCTCTCCTTCCTTAGTCCCACCCAGTCCAACAACTTCCTCTCTTGCTTCAGGACTCTTTCTCTCTCTTTCTTGGTCCCTCACTCTTTACCACCGACTCCTCACCGCAACCAACGCAACCACTTGACCACCACCTCTCCTGACTGACTCTTCACCACTCTGCACTTGACGACCGACTCCCAACCAACTCAGACCAACTCAAAGTCCAACTCCAGGCCTTTCTGTCTTCTGCTCTCCTCTGTAAAAACGCATCTCTTTTTGGACACGCCCTTGCCTTGGGTTATATAGGCCCCCGCCCCTCAACCTTTGCGACCCTCCCCGATCGCTCTTCCTCCGCCCTCTCTAGCCGAACCCCTGGCTCATGGTTGGTCGAGTGGGGCGGGCTCACTCCTCCCCTCTATGACGAGGTGGAGACACGCCTTTCCTCCCCGACTCGAGCCTCGTGGTCAATGGCGGTTATTGGAGGGAAAAACCGACCAAAATGCGGAAGGCGCTTCGAATTGCAATTGACGGAAAGGGGGGAATGGAAGGGAATCTATCTCTTTCACTGGTGCAATGGAGTATTTCAATTAATGGAAGACACAGCCTTACGCTAATACACATAATAAGGATATAACTGTCAAAAGAAAGGATATATCGTGTCCTGCATGTATGTTTTATGGACTAACTACGGAAACGCCCTTTGACCTTTATACAACCACAAACGGAGGGAGGAGGGGTGATATTTTACAACAACCTTTTACAACAACATTTTACCACAACAACAAAATAAAAAAACATTCTCATATCCACAACACTGCACCCTCCTCCCCTTAGGCACGTCCCGGGCCTATTACTTTTACCTTAGTGTGGCACGTAGGTGTAGTTCCCTCTACTTTTAACCTGACCCTGAGTGCGACAGTTTTAAAACATAAATAAATGTGTCCCGCTACTCCATTGCACCCTGCCTAACAGACTTACGCCCACAGTTAACCGAATTGCGGAATGGTCTTCAAACTATACACTGACGGTGGGAAGCATTATTTACACTGACGCTATTTTTATTTACAAAACTAACCCAGGACCTGTAATTGTTCTTTCTGGGGGGAAGACAGTCTGCTCTGCATCGACGCACCATGAACGCACCCAAAAACGCACCAATACACACCCAAGCACCAATCGGTGCAGTCACCATTGTTCAATGAATGTTCAATAAAAATAAAATCAACAACCCCTAACCCTGCAGGTGGTCTCTTGCTCTTCGGCTCCCTCTGCTGGTGATTATTATTTGTCTTCCAGATGTTGTCATTTCCATTTTGCTTTGCTTACTGGCGGCCTATTTTCAATAAAGTGTGCCCAATGTGTCCCTTTTTTATTTGATTTTATTTATGGCCCACAGGGCCGACTAGTGTGGTTCACCTGTGGGGCATCGGTGCCCTGTGGCCAAGGTCCGCCAGCAAGATTTCGGGCCCTCATGGCCGGTTCCAGCAGAGGGGCCATGCCCCAACCCATGGGGTCCATAAGTGGTGCTCGGCCACAGACATGTGGTCCATAATGTGGTGCATCGATGCAGACAGCTGGTTCTGGGAATTTCGGGCGCACAATGGCCGACCCACGCACGCTCCCCTCGGCGCCCAACGGCGCACAGGTCATGTGGGAGACAAAAGGGGAAAGACAATTGAGCGAGGGGTAAGGTCACAAGGGTACACGTCAATAAGGCAATGCAAGGCGAAATGCGTACGGAGGGCGAAGTGAGAAAGCTCGTCCCTACCGTACGTCACCCCCCTGTCACCTAGCCTACCCTTGCCCTTACCCCATATGTACAAAATCTACACATTACCAATTCGTCACTACTGTCACGTCTTCCCCATATTTCCCCTATACCAAATTCGTCTCCACAATCCCTCTACTTCAAAATTTGCCATCACCAATTCATCATCAATCCTCATAAGGAGGGAGAGATGGAATTACGCACAATGTCACACCCACGTCATGATGCGTCTCACAATCCAAACATTTGCATCATAAAAAATAATCAAAACATGGCATGGTGTGGAGTACCTGTCACCTCAGGTGAGTGGATGCAGATGGTGCGAGGAGATCCTTCATCCTAACTATCCTCTAAATGACTTTAACACACTTTACACTACCCGGGGTCTTTCCCTGCCAATCCATTGGCCAACTTACACTATGGGTTCTAATAACCAATTCCCATTGGCCAAACTGTGGTGCTCCTCAATTTGGGGTCTCACTCCCCCGATTCATCTCCCGGTGCTCTAGCACAATTTCTGGGCTGCGACGCGTACCTCTCCCAACAGGTCTACCCACCTGCACACCTCCACCACTGTAGTTGCCACCCGAGCTTACCTAGCTCCTCACCCTAACCTAACTAACTGGGGACAGCCCCTCTCCTGGCTCTGTCACCCCATGGTGCCCTCTGGCACTGGGCTACCCGGGTCCGTCCTCCGGATCCTCGGGCCCCATCCACAACAACTACTACCGGCTCCCAGAGCCCACCTGCGGCCTCACCTGGCCGACATCCTTACAGTGGTGGAGTGCCCAAACCAACTACACACACTAACAGGCTACACGCCCAGCCATTTCCACAACACCAACGCACCCATCCACATACCATTCTGTCACCCGCACCACAGATGCCAATATCCAACCACAATTTACCTGTACCCTCTACCTAACACTTACACTACCCGCCCCGGGTATCCGTGATGGGGGTCCACTCTTCCCCCATTCACACCTTCGCACCATCTACTCCACTCCACAATTTCCACCATTCTCACTCCACGACCATCCATTCCAATACTCCAGATATTCCACACTACCATTTATTCCACACAGCCACATACACCTGTTCTTCATTCACCTGTCGTTGCACACCTGTGCAATCATACCTGGTGCCACCTGCACCCTCCTCCTCTTCCTGGACCAGTTGGTCAACACAACACACAATCACCACTACTCCCTCATACACTGCTCCACACACCTGTTCAGTTGCACACCTGTGCAATCACACCTGTTCAATCACACCTGTTCAATTACACCTGTTCAATCCTCACACACACGGCATCATCTCAGCTAACTACTCCCCTCTGAAACTTGCGCTTCCCAGTCGTCCCTTTAAACTATTGTGCTCCCACGTCATTATAATCCACACTAATCTACCTGCGTCCCCACTACAGGTATCAGTCACTAACTAATCTTAACGTCACCTAATGTCATCTTCTAGGGCCCTATCAATATAACCTAACCCACCCGGGCTAGTTTTCACTGCCATACACCCCATAAACTATAGCTCCTTTGCCCCCACCTGGGAAGGGTGGCAGGGATGCCAGCCTTACCCACCGGGCCCATCGCTCACTACCAATTTTGCACATCAAATTTCAACAAATCAAAAATTTGGCCAATCACTGCCCATCATCTGCCAATCATTACTGCCAATCCTTTGCCAATCATCAAATTTTGTTTTTCTCTAATTTTGGGGCCAAAACACTATCCTCATCATCCGTTTACTTATTAGATCCTCTCGGTGCGCCGTGACATCATTAAACTCGGTTCGTAAAGCCGAGCAATGAATCCGGGTGGTTTGGTTGCCTGCAGGTTGAATCCGTCCGGCTTTCGGTTCAAGGGAGGTGGTTTGGTTGGACCGAGGCTCCACGCACCATCTCGGCGCGGCACCTTGCGGTCCCGGGCCCGATGGCTCCATCTCCCCCGGTCGGAACCCCGTCCCCACGAGGGGGCACCATTCCGCTTCCTCCCACTCGCCCTCGAACCAGACCGGTCGCCTCGCCCGACAAAGCCCGGACTCGACCGTGCGGGGCGGGGCCAAGCCCGAATCGGCAACGACAACGACGCTCCGAAGAGAAACGACGCAGCTTCGATCGACGCCGGGCCTCGCACCCAACCAAGCACCCCTCGCACCGAGTGCTCGCATCGGCTATCCGTCGCTCTAACCACTAAACCGGTTACCATCGATGCTTCACTTGCATGCTTACAAGCATACGCTACCCCTTTCACCCTCACAAAACCTGGCGTTCCAACGCCGTCCGTACATTCCACCAACGCTCTCTCTGTTACACACCACACCTCTTGCGCACACTTCGGTCCACACCTCTCCTCCGTTACGTCCTCCGTAACACTCACCATGGGCGTGCACTCCGCATTGCTCTCACTCCCTGTGTCACACCCCGTACACACCGACGTGCATTCTCGCTCGCACTCGGTTTCACTCCCACACTTTATAACACACCCACTCGCCGACGCACACTTTTTCCTCCCACGCGTGCCATTTCCACTCACTCGGGACCCCTCACCAACGCCCAGGTGCTTCCTCGATCCCAAGCGCGCGAAAATTCTTTTGTCGCTAAACATCCTCTTACAAAATCTCCCCGCACAATACACAACAGCACGACTCACCTGGGGGATCCTTTTCTCCACGCGAACCTGCAAACTTCCATTCGGGTTAAGCACAGCATCGTGATGTGAGCAGGGACTTTGTACATAATCCATTTCTCCCTGCAATTCTCGGGCTACCTCCGTCATCTATCTATAATTCCAGCAATCTCTGTGTGTCTGTGTGTCTGTGTGTCTGTGTGTCTGTGTGTCTGTGTGTTTGTCTGTGACCGCTGTTTCTCGACAACCACGGGTCCGATATACTTGAAACTTGCCAGGTATATTGCTGGGGACCCGAGGATGTGCCTTTTCAAGGTTTTAAATTAATCGGACAAGTACTTACCGAGCTATGTCCAAAAAACGCTTCAACCAATCAGAGAGCAGCGAGCTATCACGTGTGCCGAACGTGGCGATCAGACTCTGCCTCGGACGGCACATTTGACAGCGTATTCATTTATTTCACGTTGGAAAACTATGTTGCCGTTAAACTATGTTTTAAAACGAATTCAAACTGCGATTAAATTAAAACGATTCATCGTAACTGCGATTTGCGAACTTCCGGACAGTGACGACTTCACTTCCGGCAGCCAATCACAGAACGCTTTGTTGCGTAGGCGTGGCCGATGTGAGACGAGCGGAGCTGAGCGCGTTACGAGCTGACCGCCATTACGGTACGTAATTCGATTTCTTATGCGCATTATTTCTCCCAATTCAGTCAGAGCGAAGGGCGGAAGCGAAGAGCGTTGTTTTTTTTGTTTACGGGCGTACGGGCGGGGTAGAGCGTACGGGTAGCGTTTTTTTTTTTTTTTTGGCAAGCAACGGGCACCCACGTACGGGCAATGCCCTAGTCTATCTATAATTCCAGTAATCTCTGTACGTTTGTACGTTTGTACGTTTGTCTGTCTGTGACCGCTGTTTCTCGACAACCACGGGTCCGATATACTTTTAACTTGCCAGGTATATTGCTGGGGACCCGAGGATGTGCCTTTTCAAGGTTTCATATTAATCGGACAATTACTTACCGAGCTATGTCCAAAAAACGATTCAACCAATCAGAGAGCAGCGAACGATCGCGTGTGCCGAACGTGGCGGGCACACTCTGCCTCGGATGGCACATTTGAGAGCGTATTCATTTATTTCACGTTTGCAAACTATGTTGGCGTTAAACTATGTTTTACAACTAATAAAAACGAATTTGCGATTCATTCGCTTTCCTGCGCGTTTGTGCACGCGATGGCGATTTCTTTACCAAACTCCGGAAGCCGTTCGCTTTGGACCAAACCATTGCATGTAAATAGAGGGGGGGGGATTGTCACCACTCGCAAGCCGTTCGCTTTGGACCAAACCATTTCATGTAAATAGAGGGGGGGGATATAATTTTAGATATAGATATAGTACGGGCATGCCCTAGTCTCTTCAATTTTAATTCCCGCTACTGCTTTTTCTTTATTCTCCTCGGCGACCGTTGGCTTTAATAAAATTCCCTCTACCTCATCGGTCGCCGGCTTTTCCAAACACCGTGTCGCGATTTCTACCCCCGTCATTGTACCCGTGCTTTCCAACGCTTCGCTCAACCGGCGCTTCTCGACCCGCGTTACTTCCTTGTGCACCCCTGGGACCCTTTCGCCCACCATGCGATCCATGGTCTCCCCACATTTTTGCATGCGGTCACCCATTCTGTTGGTTATTGCTTCAATTTGGTTTCCCAACCCGTTCGTTATTGCTTCCATTTGGTTTAGCCATCGCTCCCTGTTCCGGTTCAAAAGGGCCTCCATTTCAGCCATAAATAATTGCATGTCTTCCACCGTTGGTACAAAGGGCGCGGCAAAATTTGGTGCCGCTGTAACCACGTGCGCGAGAGCGCCATTTAGTGCACCTGATACCTCCTCAACCACACCTTCTTTACTCTCCTCCACCATTTTCTCCACATACATTTCCCCGAGGTCCTGGGTTACCCCTAACCCGTCTATCTCTCCCACCGGCATCCCGTCGCCTTGAACAGCCATGGCGCGATTTCAAAATTCAGGTTTTGTAAAACAAAACAAATTTCGGCCGTTCCAAATTTTGACCAAATTTTTTTTTTTCCTCTATTCGTTTTTTTTATTTAAAATTTGGTCGGGCCTCGAATCCCACTCCCAGACACCAATTGTTATAGATCGCGGTTAGATGTTATAGACCGAGCGGTGGTGTAAGACCGCGACCTAACAAAACTCACCCGATTCACCCAGACTTTGCCGTATCGCACCTCAGCTGCTCAATGAGGGAAAAGACGAAAACGACGCAATGCAAAGAGGAAAACGAAGGCAAAGAAAGGTTTGGAAATACGACTGAATTTATTGACTATTTACACACAAGCAAAAAGAAAGCAGTCACGTTTATTTACAAGCACATAAGACGCAGGTGACACAGGGAAAATACTAGCTTATACAGACTTAATTAACCCAGGACAGAACAAACAAAAGACGACTCACACGGGGAATTGCAGGAGGTGGATGGCTGGAGGTGAACGCTTGGTGGAGCCAACGCGGAGCTTGGTGGAGCTGAACGCTTGGTGGAGCCAACGCGGAGCTTGGTGGAGCTGAACGCTTGGTGGAGCCAACGCGGAGCTTGGTGGAGCTGAACGCTTGGTGGAGCCAACGCAGAGCTTGGTGGAGCTGAACGCTTGGTGGAGCCAACGCGGAGCTTGGTGGAGCTGAACGCTTGGTGGAGCCAACGCGGAGCTTGGGGGATTGGTGTGACGGGTTCTCTCTCCTTCCTTAGTCCCACCCAGTCCAACAACTTCCTCTCTTGCTTCAGGACTCTTTCTCTCTCTTTCTTGGTCCCTCACTCTTTACCACCGACTCCTCACCGCAACCAACGCAACCACTTGACCACCACCTCTCCTGACTGACTCTTCACCACTCTGCACTTGACGACCGACTCCCAACCAACTCAGACCAACTCAAAGTCCAACTCCAGGCCTTTCTGTCTTCTGCTCTCCTCTGTAAAAACGCATCTCTTTTTGGACACGCCCTTGCCTTGGGTTATATAGGCCCCCGCCCCTCAACCTTTGCGACCCTCCCCGATCGCTCTTCCTCCGCCCTCTCTAGCCGAACCCCTGGCTCATGGTTGGTCGAGTGGGGCGGGCTCACTCCTCCCCTCTATGACGAGGTGGAGACACGCCTTTCCTCCCCGACTCGAGCCTCGTGGTCAATGGCGGTTATTGGAGGGAAAAACCGACCAAAATGCGGAAGGCGCTTCGAATTGCAATTGACGGAAAGGGGGGAATGGAAGGGAATCTATCTCTTTCACTGGTGCAATGGAGTATTTCAATTAATGGAAGACACAGCCTTACGCTAATACACATAATAAGGATATAACTGTCAAAAGAAAGGATATATCGTGTCCTGCATGTATGTTTTATGGACTAACTACGGAAACGCCCTTTGACCTTTATACAACCACAAACGGAGGGAGGAGGGGTGATATTTTACAACAACCTTTTACAACAACATTTTACCACAACAACAAAATAAAAAAACATTCTCATATCCACAACAATATATATATATAGTCCTGTGGATGGCTCTATTCTAACAGAGCGTCCATGGCTAATCGAGCTTACTTTGAGGCATTTCCAATTGATGGCGGATGATACGCGAGCAGGAAGAAGAAGAATACCGACTCACCTGTACGGCCCCGTGCGCAGGCGTCTTCACCTTGCAAATTAATACATCAAACCAAAAACGGAGTTGCTGTACAAAAATATGCGGCTTTATTGCCGGACTCTGAGAACAAAGAAACGCGCCAGGAAATAACTAAACCCCTATATTGGGACGTCCCCACACAGACTTCAACTACACACAGATGGGGAGGATATGAAAATAAACGTTTCGTTGTGTGGTGTGTCTTATCTGTCTGGATGTGGTCGTCAGGAATTGTCAGGGATGGTCAGCTCCGGTTGGTGTGAACTGCTCGGGCGTTGGCGCAAACACTGGCCTCGCTGCATGGTCCGCCCCATGCCACACCACTTGCATGCAAGAACCAGGAGCACAAACAACAGGGGAGGATGATCGTCGGTGCTCACCCATCTTTCCAACAAGCGAAAGTCCAAACGGGAACGGGAAGGCAAGAAGGAAACAGAGAGAGAGCGAGAGGTCTGGCCAGGAAGAATCCAAGAACGAGAAGAAGGAAATGTCGGCCAGCAATTGGTTTTACTGGCCGTCTCCTGATGTCAGCTCTCTTCCCCCCCCCCCCCCCCCCAACCAGTGCGTCACTTACTCGTAGTTCTTTCACACCCTCTGTACTGATTGGCCGTGGCATCACCGGTCGGTGGCCAATCAGTGTGACACGTCCTTCACCTTCCTTACCCCCAATCACGGGGAAGCTTTCTGCCCTTCCCCTGCCCAATCACACGTCCTTCCATACTCTGCCAATCGGTGACCTGCTCTTTACTCGCCCCTCCCCCCCTGTCAATCACGAGTTCTTCTGGGCGTGGCTATTGCCTGCCTGGTCGATGTGTATTCGCCATGTCGCCATAGTGCGTGGTTGCTTCCTGTTGGTTCTTCGGTCAGTCATTGTGAGAGGGGAGTATTTATTAATGTGTGTGCTAATGGGGCTAACAAATGTATGTGATGTATTGCCATAAGGGACACCAAAATGATCACAGATGGGACGACATACAATGGAATCTTATCATTATGCCCTAATTCTGGTTAACAAGCCCCGCCCCTCCCCCCTCCCAACCCCTCCCCACGCCCCCCGTGGCGGGGACGAAGACAAGCTTAATCCGACATTCGGGCTACAGAACTTATTACATCAAGATTCCCTATCACGACAGCCGGAGCATAATACCTACGCAGATCTACCTGGATCTATATATCCCCCGACCTAAAATTCATAACAATATACGCACACTGACACAAAACAGCAGAATGACTCCTTTTCTCCATTCAAACTGGTTGAATGAGTTATTTTTATATTGCAGGCACCTGCAACTCACTACAGGTGAGTTCAATTACAAAGTAAAGGAGAATCACCTGCTTTAAATCGAATTATTTCTAACAACTTCTAAAAGGTACCAATAATATTGTCTGGACCATTTTAGGATTTCTGTGCGGAATAAGCTAAGATTTCGTAAATATTGCACCTTTTTTGTTTTGTTCCACTGCAAACCAAAGAAATACATATGTGGATACCAAAATATTTTTTGATGTCAACAATTTTCTGGAAGAAATGGTGCATTATTTTTTTTTAAATGGCAAGTGTGCCAATATTTTTGGCCACGACTGTATATGTATTTATAATTATATATATACGCAGATTCCTGACATCCTTTCGGAAAGAGATGAGGCTAAGGCGCTATCAAAGTGCTGATGTATAGTTTTAAATGAGGATGCTGATGGCTTAACAGTTAAGGTGGTTGGCTTAAGATCTTTAAGTTCCTGAGTTAAAGCCTCAGCATTGCCAAAATAACACCAGGTGGGTTGACTCAGCCTGTCATCCTTCCAAGGTCGGCAAAATGAGGACCAGCTTCCTGAGAAAAGTGAGTCGGTTGAGTATCCTGTATCGTATCATAGTTGTTGCCTTGGTAGTGGCTACCTTGTATCGTAGTGGCTACCTTGCAGGTTTGTTCCTCCGAGCCAATGAAACTGCCTCGGTAGCCCTATGCACTTGGTGGCATGAGGTGTATCATCCATTGATATAGTTAAATAAAATCAAACCTTTGTATACTGGTCTTGATTAATCCATTGATCCAATCCAAATAAAATTGATTACTCGCCTTGATTAAATCATGATTATATTGACACTGCTACGGAAAGTCTCCAGCATGTTTGATGGATTTCTGCAGCAAACAAGCTACACCGTGATTCCGCTACAACCTCAGGGAAAAGACTAACTGTATTTTGTTCGTCATTACATGGTCACATTTTTATGTTTGTGGCTATATCAGCTGCAAACCATTGGCATGATGACTAATGCACTGTGTGCTGACCTGTTTGTTTCTAGTTCTCTGTACAAAGGCGCTGGGTTAGGTGCTGCCAAAGCAGTGTCGTTTCAATAATTACACTGGGTACTTTATCTTTTCCTTCCCAGTGATATTCACAGCAGGAATTTGGAATTTGGTCAGGGTATTGGTGATCGTTCACATACTCTATGCAAAAGACCTTCGATCCTTGCAACTACAGACCAATCAGCCGTCTCCCAAATATCAGAAAAGTGATGGAATCCATCATTGCTTCGGATATCAAATCTTTCCTCTTCTCCAATGGCTTGATCTCTGATCATCAATTTGGTTTCAGACCAGGTCACTCTACTTTGGACATGCTGCTTCTGCTGTCTCAACAATGGATGGAGGTCATCAATGCCAAACAGGAAATCAGAGCTGTCTCCCTTGATATATCACGTGCCTTCGATACGGTCTGGCACCCAGCTCTGCTCACCAAACTCTCCTCCTATGGTATCCATGGAAATCTCCATGCATGGCTTGCGGACTTCCTCTCTCTAGTCGTAGGCAACGTGTGGCCCTGAATGGATTTCTCTCATCTCCCCTTCCTGTTCAGGCTGGAGTTCCCCAAGGCAGTGTTCTGGGCCCTGTGCTTTTTCTGGTCTTCATCAATGATCTCTCCGACTCTCTGGAAAATCCTCTCTATCTCTTTACTGATGACTCCACTCTCTGCCGCTCCATTCCTCATCCCTCAGATCGGCAGTCTGCAGCCTCCTCACTCTCTGTAGAGCTGGACAAAATCACAGACTGGTCAAACAAGTGGAACATGTCTTTCAATCCTGACAAATCTCACACTCTTACTATGTCTCTCCGAAAAGACCGACTGGACAACCCTCCCATCTATTTTCTGAACAATCCTCTCCAAGAAGTTCTGTAACTCAAGCTTTTGAGTCTCACTATCTGCTGTGATCTTTCCTTGGAAAACCACATTTCCAAGCTGGCCTCCAAAGCCAGTCGCCGACTGGGCATCCTCCGTCGTGTGAAGTCCTTCCTTGGCACACCTGAGCTCCTCACCACATACAAGGCTTTCATCCGTAGCTCAATGGAATACTGTTCTGCCCTCTGGGCTGGTGCTCCTGCCTCACACCTAGCTCGGCTTCACGCTGTTGAAACCAAAAGCTTTCAGAATCATTGGAATGTCCTCCGATGAAGCTGATTGTGAGGGCGTTTCACTCACTCACTGCAGGCAGGTTGGTGGTCCTTCTGTCTTCTACCGACTCCTCTCCGGCCTTGCTCCCCCAGCTCTATCTGTGCTCTGTTCCCCAAATATTCCTGCAGATCGCACAAGATCTGCCAGTAACCCTCCTCTGGTGTAATTGCCAAAATCAAGACTCTCTGCTCACCTTCACTCTTTCATTCCTCTTTTTTCCCGCCTCTGGAACAAACTCCCTCACTCTCTTCAATCCCACTCCTCCCTCCAGGTCTTTAAAACAGCTGTTCACCACCATCTCTTGTCTTCCCCCATCCAAAACCGTGATCTCTTCTACCCCCGTTAATTCACATCAGATACACCTTTTTTTTTTGAAATCCCGACTTCTTTCTTTCCTGGAAGTTCTAGCAGTGCCATGTGTTTTATACCTTTCCCACCCCCCTCCCCCACCTTCCCATGCCTCCTCCCCCCAAGCCCCCTCGCTCCCACGGATCTTCCGTTGTCCCTGTTCTCTATTGTTGTACTTGTGTGCTTCCCTCTACCTCCCCATCTTGTCTGCCGCTCCCTTTATTGTATGTTTTGTGTGTCCGTTTGTCCTCTTTTGTGATTGATGTTAGCTCTTACACGAGCCTCGAGCTTGGATACAAAAAAATAATAAAAACTCTGGGTCGCTCCTGTGAGATCGATCGGCTTTCTCCGTGCCACTGCTCTGTTCAACCAGAACTGACCGGGGCAACACGACAACAACCAGCTAGTTTGACATCCAAATCCGCCAACATGGGATATTGGGATATCCACTGACAACACCTGCAACTACTGCCAGGCCGCTCCACACACAATAAAACAGATCATGGAAGACTGGGCGGTCCTCGCTTCACGGAGCCAAGAGCACAACATCTTGGATGTGAAGCATCACTGGGTCGCTCCTGTGAGATTGATCGGCTATCTCCGTGCCGCTGCTCTGTTCAACCAGGACTGACCAGGGCAACACGACAACCAGTTTAACATCCATCCGACGGACAGCTGGGCTCGTCTTGTAAAGCAACAGCCAGCCTGCAAAGCACCGATCTGACATTTTATAGTCAGGTCAGTAATCAAACCCAGACTAGACCGCTCAAGGATAATTGCCATACCTCTGCACCAATCTCTCCGACCTGCATGCTGGGCAAGCAAGGCCAAATCCATCAGAATACTTATCAAGCTGGCTCACCTCGCTGATTGTATTCCCTAATTTATTTATTCTAGTCGAGCTTGGATGTTGGCTTGAACCTCCTGCGCCATTGTAAAACGCCCAACTGATGCGCAGCCATGTTGGTAACGCCTGTCTGCTTTGAGAGAAAATGGCCATTGCATACGTGGCTCGGTCGATGCACACTCGGTCGGTAATGGCTAACTTCATGATAATAACTCAGTCATCCCGTGCAACCACCTTTTATTTGCCTAATTTTTGGCATTGAGCTTATGAACCTCCAATGAGCATTTCCTCCGCTCGAGCAGAACATCACGGCATATACAGAGCATCCTTATAAATGTCACCCAAGGACAGGTGCTACTTTGTTGCAGTATATATTTTTTACTTTATTGCCAAACAAATCTGGTGTTAATTTGCAGAATGCTTGGATATTCTGCATTATCAGGAGCGTTCAAAATGTTCTCGGAACGAGATACAACAGTCCAATAAATGCCAACTTTTTTTATTTTTCATGATGTAGTCTCTATATTGCATACAAGCATGGTGGTAGTTTAATGGTTAATGGTGATTTGCTTAAGATCTTAGGGTCTTGAGTTTGAGTCCCTGTCATGCCATTAAGTAACAACAATGGAGTTGAATCAGCCTGTCATCCTTCCGAGGTTGGCAAATGAGTAGCAGCTTATTGGGAACAGGGGGCACTGCATCAGTGGCACTGCAGTGCTCCCAGCAATGATTCAACCAGCATGCACAGGCTGCACACAAATTTTTATATTGTGTATTAAAATATCTTTTTAAGTTGGCCCTTGTTGGACAATTATTGTGAGCGTCTCGTTCCTAGTACTTTTTGAACGCCCTCATGTATTGATGGAAATATTCTGTAGTTTTTTTTTCCCGAAATTTGCTTTGTGCAACGATTTGTAAACAAAATAAATTAATATAAATTTTCATCAACTTCTATCTTATTAAAAAGAGAATTGCTTCACAATTAAATTAATCCCACTGCCCATCACTGCATACATAACCTGTTCACATCAATTCATTGTAAACAACAACCACAATTTAGGCATACTGATCTCATGTTTTCTGGCAAGGTGTAGATAGAGGAAGAGATGAACTCTTGTGTCGAAATCAGTGGCATTGTGGTTAGAACCTCGGTGGTTCGATTCCGAATAAACGGTACGTGCTGCTTCCTCGCTTGACGCTCAGCATTTGGAGGATAGTCCGACAGAGCATGCACAAGCCCTGTGCATTGGCGTGTCAAGTTCATGTAAAGCAAGACAACATCTAACTGGTCAGCTAAAAATGGGACCACTGCAGCTTTTTATACAAAGTCAAGGCTCATGGAAGAGCAAGAGCACAAAATGGATCAGGACGCAACAAAATAAAAGGAACTGAAGAAGGAGAGGGGAGGAAGGACAGCAGAGTTGAGGGACAAAATGGAGGGAGACTTGGAAAAATAAGTGATGTGGAGAATGCGGGATAGGGGAGGATTCACAGGGTGGAAAACAAGGAAACAGAAGCAAATGCTCAGGAAGGAAATATGGGAAATTTGGAAAGAAGTGGGTTTGGGGGAGGGTTTGAAACATTCTGAGTTCATGCTACTTGAAGGTGTGCTGGACGTCTTATTTTAGGCATGCATCATTTGACTCTATTTCTGTGATTCCAAACCCTGGTGGTTTGATCCGCTTATAAATATGTGTTCGGTGCGTTGCCGTGTTGGAGTGCCACATGCACTCGTCATCATTCCGTTAAGCTGCCTGTCTCATCTGCATCCCCTTGTGGACGGGAATTGGTTGTTCCCATGGTATGTTTTTCTCGAGAAGTCCTTTCTGCTGGTAATTTCATCATCATCATCGGCCTGTTTTCAGTCCAAGGCAGATGAGGTCGCCCTGAACTCACATTTGGTGGTATTGGGATATTTTCCACACACACCAAGTGCGAGTTGTTGAGTGAGTTTGGACAGGTTGAACTTTTTCAAGGTACCAACAATGACTCGTATACTCTTCGTAAAAGACACCGTGGATCATTAACATCCACCAATGACCAGTGCTGGTGGACAGGTCCTCCAACTTAGCCTACTTTTGGTGGACGACTCACACAATGATGTACCGCTTTATACATCACCCTATCAATCCCTATATGTGAAACACCAGAATGACATTTTATAGTTGGGTCAAGAGTCAAATCCAGGCTTGACAGCTAAAATTATCCTGCCAGTCACAAAATATCTAATTAGTAAGAATTTTTTTTTTTTTTTTTACCAATTATACATATTGAAAAAGAAAAGAGGCATTCAGGTTTCTTGGACTATCTACCATGTAAAACACAATGTAGGTTTTTGTGTTTGTACAATGTCTGTCCTCCTTCATAAGGGTAGGATTTAAAGGCCAATCTTTTAACACGAATGTGTGTTCACTATGGTCTATTTTTGAGGATAAAACAAACTCGAAAAACATTTTCCATAAAGGAGTAAAAGAGTAATTATGTTACTCTTTTAACATAATTTACGTGATTGCAAACCTTGCCTCCAGGGCGGTGTACAGAAGCGTATTTTTAATAACAATGAATACAAGGTGCAGGGAGGTGAAATTCGCTGCACGTGATGTGCAACGCTTGCAGAGTAAATCAAGTTTCATTTACGTAAATAGGATGTCTAATAAATCAAGAAGATATAAGCACACCTGACACTAGGCCGAGGCTTCAGACTTTGGCACGTTCATGAGGCTGCACCGTCGAACAAGATGTTTTAACCCGTCTTTTTTAATGGCTTTTTACTAGTTGCATAGTAATTGTAGATATTTGTTGAACGCCCCACATACCATGAGAGGTTATCTATTGATCCCTGTTTATTACTTGCTGGAAAAGATTCCGGCAAGTATGTTGATCGATTGGTTTGTCTGTCTGTCTGTTTGTCTCTTTGTCTGTCTGTCTGTTTGTCTGTCTCTGCGCAGCACTACGTCTACACCGTTGCACGTAGAATCGCCAAAATTTACACACATATTTGTCTTGCTCTGGAATAGACTGTGCCAAATTGATGACGTCATCGGTAACGTGGTTCGGCCGCCATCTTGGAAAAATCGAAAAACTTTGCACCTCTATATCTCCAAAAGTACTGAATAGAAAAAATTGAGGCATGGCTCGTTGTAAAGAACTCTCCATGGTGAATAAAATATGTCAATGATGATGTCATACGTGCGTCCATTATGATGTCATAATTCGACAAGTACAAAACTTCATCCGATCAAGATGAAATTTCTTGAGCATAATCTAATAATAATAATAATAATTCATTTATTTTGTATAGCGCTTTTCCAGAAGCCCAAAGGCGCTTTGACAGAGTGGCAAACATAATGCATAACAATACATGAAAACAACAGAATTATCTAGATTATCTAGGAATTATCTAGGAATGAATTAGTTTAGAATTAGATAATGATGACAAAATAGATGATAGTGAACAAATAATGATGACCGCATCGGTCACGTGGTTCGGCCGCCATATTTGTCCAAAATGGCCGATAAAAAAGTATATTCCGGCAAGTCCTCGGTCTCTGACCGATTTTTCATCTGTCTATTTGTTTGTTTGTGAGCAGGATATCTCAAAAAGTTACGGACAAATTTGGCCGAACCTTGGTGGACAGGTTGGTTGTGTGACAACGACAAACTGATTCGATTTTGTTGAAGATCTGGATCCAAATCCGGATACTATAATTTTTAAAGTGATTATTCACAAATGATCGAGACAGGGCTAAAAACAATACCTCAAATACTTGAGTCGATAGCTCAAATAAACAAAAAAGCACAATATCTCAAAAAGTTCTGGACGTTTTATAATTAAACTTGGTGGATGAGTTGGTTAGGCAACCAAGAACAAGCCAATTCGATTTTGGTTCATGGCCGAATCCAAATCCGACCTATCGGTGTATACAAAACGTAAACCGTTCAGACGAGCGGAGGAATGCGCTCTACCGAGTGCCGTTCTAGTTGTGGATGCAACAGCCCGCCTTACATTCATTCTAAAGGACTGCATGCTCCCATTACACCAGAATCGAATATAGTCGAATCCGGTTACACAAAACGTCAAGCTCGGGATCAAATGGTTCAAAGACAATCCCACTGTGAACTGAAATATCCCACCAACGTCAAAATTAAACCCCTGAAAAGGGAATACGTGTAATTAATTTTGGCATCATTAAATTTTCGACAATATTTTCACCCACTCAGAATATTTGCAATATACCATTTATTGTAGTTTAATGGGGGGAAAAACTTTGAAAATAATCCATCAGGTTATCTTTGGTGTTTAGATTTTAATGTCAGCTGACCTGGGGTTTACATTAGAGTAAGAGGAGTCAAATAACCTGTTCGCTTTAAAAACCCGAATGAATAATTTAGTTCGGAACACTAATCAATATTTAACTTGTAAATAGTGAGTTCAATGAGCATCTTGTATTTCCAAAATGACGCGCTTTGTTTTCACACACTGTACAGGAAACAGCTGTGAGAAGCTTATCATATTGAATGGACATCTATTTATTACGTCACGCAAGATACTGCCACCCCTTTCAAATGCTCCTATGTCTCATGTTTTAATTGATGGACCTCGAGTTCCTAGTAATGTTAGGGCTTCCGTGTGAATGAACTACACTTTTACTGTTGTAAACGTTTAGTGAGTATAACTTTATCATTTTTACATTTTCGTGCAAAAGAGCTTCAACACATCCTAGTTGATCGGTAGGCCTACGCTTTGCCAATGAAGGGCAAAATGAAAACCAAAATCAAACATGAAGATAAATCTTAGACAATCCTCGAAACAAACAAGCCATTTGTCTTTTATTTTGACACTTTATCAGTGAAATAGAAAACTGATCAGAAATGATGCAGAAAGAGAAATATAAATAACTTTGTCATCAGTTTGTTTTATTACCTCCGGCACCACAGGTGGATGGAGGTTATGTTTTCTCACCCTGTCTGTCTGTTTGTCCGTTTGTCTGTCTGTCCGTTTGGAAACAAAATATCTCAAAAAGTTGTGGACGGATTCGGACAAAATTTGACAAAGATGTAGCGTATGTGACAAGGACGAAATGATTAGATTTTGGTGAAGATCCGGATTCGGATCCGGCTAGTAGAATATTTTAAGTGATTCTTCACCATTGGGAGATCGAGCCAAAAACTATACACAGCACGATATCTCAAAAAGCTGTGGACGGATTTGGACGAAACTTGGTGGACCGGTTGTGTGTGAGACAAGGACGATTCGATTCGATTTTGGTGAAGATTTGAATATGGATTCGGATATGAGAATTATTTAAAATTTTAAGTGATTCTTCACCATTGGGAGATAGGGCCAAAAACTATACACAGCACGATATCTCAAAAAGCTGTGGACGGATTTGGACGAAACTTGGTGGACCGGTTGTGTGTGAGACAAGGACGATTCGATTCGATTTTGGTGAAGATTTGAATATGGATTCGGACATGGGAATTATTTAAAATTTTAATTAATTCTTCACCATTGGGAGATAGGGCCAAAAACGATACATAGCAGGATATATGAAAAAGTTATGAATGTATTTGGCCGAAACTTGTTGGATAGGTTGTGTTTGTGACAAGGAAGAATCTATTCAATTTTAGTGAGGATCCAGATCCGGATCCAGCTTGTAGAAATATTTAAGTGATTCTTCACCATTGAGTGATATGGCCAATCAGGCAGAGGAATACTCTCTACTGAGTGACGTTCTAGTTTCAACATGCAATTCATCTTGTGTATACCGACATCGTTGGTGCTTACAGTTTTGTTTTTTATTACAATCGTTTGCGTCTCTCACAATGACACAGAGGATAAAGGCAGGTGAGTGACGAGTCAATCTTTACACCTCTTCAATATACCTCTTCTCCACTCTTGTTCCGTCTAACCCCTCGTTAATCCATCTCTTACCAATACTAGGTTTGCATTACAAAATAGAAGGAGTCTTGTACAAATATGCCATGTGAGGAGGAATGAGGTGTGGGGCAGGGTGCATGGGGTGGGCAAGATGGATTCTGGTTTTTTTTTTTTCAACGTGAAGAGGGCAAATAGGATAACGTTGACAAGGTATGAAGTATGATATTTGAGAAGGAATAAGCTAAACGAGAAAGACAACGTCAAAAGAGACAGATTTTTCTGGCCTGCTAGCTATTGGAGGAGTAGGCCTTGGACAAATATGGCGGCCGAACCACGTGACAGATGACGTCATCATTATTTGTTTTCTAAACTAATTTATTCCTAGATTATGCTCAAGAAATTTCATCTTGATCGGATGAAGTTTTGTACTTGTCGAATTATGATGTCATAATGGAGGCACCTATGACATCATCATTAACATATTGTCGTGCTACTCCCGGTTAACACCAAAAGGTCGCCGATAGGCCTAAACGGTTTATTCAGAGGCAACAACCAAACATGGGTTTTACTATGTCGCACGGGAGGAAGAAGGAGTCTACTATTATTATTATTATTATTATTATACCCTCTGGAGTCTACTATTATTATTATTATTATTATTATTATTATTATTATATATTATGCACATCGAATCCAGGAGGCGGTAATTGCGCGGTAAATTTGAATGCGGTTAGAGCCGATAAATTCGGCTTGTAGACATTTTGGCACATGTGTGAAGCCGATAGAATCGGCTTGAAGACTCCAGAGAGTTAACATATTTTATTCCCCATGGAGAGTTCTTTACAATGAGCCCTGTCTCAATTTTTTCGATTCAGCACTTTCGGAGATATAGAGGTGCAAATTTTTTCGGTTTTTCCAAGATGGCGGCCGAACCACGTGACCGATGACGTCATCATTATTTTTTTTTCTCCACCAGTTTATGCCGACATGGCGCTCAATAAATTGCATTTGATCGGATGAAGTTTTGTACTTGTCGAATTATGACGTCATAATGGAGGCAGCAATGATATCATCATTAACATATTTTATTCCCCATGGAGAGTTCTTTACAAAGAGCCATGTCTCAATTTTTTTCTATTCAGCACTTTCAGAGATACAGAGGTGCAACGTTTTTCGATTTTTCCAAGATGGCGGCCGAACCACGTGATCGATGACGTCATCATTATTTTTTTCTCCACCAGTTTATGCTGTCATGTCACTCAAGAAATTGCATCTTGATTGGATGAAGTTTTGTACTTGTCGAATTATTGAATTATGACGTCATAATGGAGGCCTTGGGCCGAGAGAGTTAAAAATTGGGCACAGTCTATTCCAGGGCAAGACAAATATGTGTGTAAAGATTGGCGATTCTATGTGCAACGGTGTAGACGTAGTACTGCGAACAAACAGACAGACAAACAGACAGAGACAAACAGACAAACCAACCGATCAACATACTTGCCGGAATCTTTTCTGGCAAGTAACAAACCAACCAACATACTTGCTGGAATCTTTTCCGGCAAGTAACAAACAGACAGGGGTGAAAACATAACCTCCATCCACCTTTTGTGGCGGAGGTAAAAAAACACGACGGATCCGGTTCGGAAAACTTAGCTCTCATGAGGTGGAAGTGACAGCTGCAGATTCAACCACACATGCAAAAATCCCCGAACCAGTAGAAGTCAAATTCCTATTCTTGATTTTAGTGTTCATACTTAAACATTTTTAGTTTATTATCAGTTTTCCTCTCTATTTATACTCCCGTTTGGCTGATTTGGTCAGCATTTTAAACTTTATTATTCCCACACTTTTTGAAAAAAATGGGGGGATATTGTAATCAGCTCTGCCTGTCTGTCTCTCCATCTGTCACGCTATCTTATCTTAAACATTTAGGTAGAAATTCACCAAACTTGGTAGTTATGATCACCACATGGCAAGAAAGTGCATCAATAGTGTCATTATTAACATGGAGAATAGTGCCATATTAATATTATTAATACTAGCAATGGTATCTGCCCAACGGACGGGGCTTCAATCGGGAGGCCCAAATGAAAAGGCAAAATATCAGAAATTGAAGGCTTTTTTTATTTTAAACGATTTATATAAACATCCGTTAAATCATATCACACGCAAATCATCAAAATCTAAACAGTATTATTAGAATTTCATTAAAAACCACATCACTGTTCATATCGGTAAATATTATTCCATCGTGTTTGGAAAAACTGGCAAATTGGAAAAATGTGAAAAATTGGAAAATTGGGAAAAAATTGGAAAAACAATATAGCCCATTTTACTCCAGGGGGTCCCAGGATTATCCACCCAACATTTCGTTGCGATCGGTTCAGCCGTTTTTGCAGTACCTGGGAACAGACAGACAGACAGCCAGACATTTGGTGAATTATAATATGATGGAAACCATATTATAAGGTATAAAACGATTATTTGTAATACCGGCTACCACCAAAGGTGGCGTTATTCCCACCACATAACAATTTGGGGGTTTTGGTGACGTCCATGTTTGACGCATAACAGTATAATTCTGTCAATTCACTTGGAGGGAAACACACTGGATAAAGCCATTTGGTTCATCGTGACTGTGCCATATTCACATCACAGCACTCTAACCCACAGGTTATGCAAGCTAATCCTGAGCTGATGATTGGAAAATGGTACCGACACACAATAGCTGACACTGTCGGGATCAAAGTCTGACTCGACAGCTCAATGGAGAGTACGCCACAAACTCAGCTTTCCTGCAACTTCTAACATTTAGTATCACCTTCTATCTAAATCACATTACAGTTAGTAGGCAAAATCTCATTGCACCTATTAGCAGGATATGTGCCCAAGGTAATGGCAAAAAGGGTCAAATGTTGCGAAATATACAATGCCATTTTTAACATCAACATCCCTTCCGAAATGACCATGTGCTCTCTGTAATAACACCGACTGTGAGCACCATGGTTTTAATTGGCTTGTACGCCGGTGGGAATTGATCCTAGAAGCAATTTTTTGGGAATTGTGCACTTTCCGGAAATTAGCATGGGAAGGCCCACATATACAGACGCTGGTGTGAAAGCAGGATGAGTGATTAATATTGTTATTATTATTATTATTATTATTATTATTATTATTATTATTGTATACAAGATCGAGGATCGTGTAAGAGCTAACATTAATCACAAAAATACAAACTGACACATAAAACATATGATAAAGAGAGCGGGAGACAAGATGGGGAAGAGAGAGGGAAGCACACAAGTACAACATTTGAGAGCAGGGACGTCGGGAGATCTGTGGGAGGGAGAGGGCTTGGGGGGAGGAGGCGCGGGAAGGGAGGGGATGGGGGGTGGGAAAGGTATAAAACACATGGACACTGCTAGGCCTTCCAGGAAAGAAGTCGGTATTTCAAAAAAGTGGATCTGTGGTGAATTATCGGAGGAAGAAAAGATCAAGGTCTTGGATGGGGGAAGATAAGAGATGGTGGTGAACAGCTGTTTTAAAGACCTGGAGGGAGGAGTGGGATACCAGTGTGGAGGATGAAGCAATTATCCAGATGTGGATTCAGAAGGCCAATGCAATAATTGTGTGTACACATTTCTTGCAAGGAATGTGTTCATTTGGTCGGAGGGAAAGGATACTGATGCAATGTCAAACTTTCATGCAAAGCCCTGGGTAAAAAGTGGAGAATTTTAAAAGTGATGCCTCATCCACGTGGTCGAAAGGTCCTGACCTTTAAATGATGGTTCGTGGTCAACTGTATGTGGTGAATGATTTGATATCTGAACCTTAATGTTTTGTTAAGTAGAAAATCGTAATGAACTATGTCACATCTGTACATGGTAGAAATTATGTACATCATTTTATATTAGAGATAGCAATGGTGTTAAAGTTGTTGTAAATTGTATGACGTAATACCAAATCTCTTTAAGAAACCCATGGAATGAAACGTATGGTGGAGGAAGGGTGCCATCTGCAGGTTAGAGAGAGGGAGAGAGAACGGAACAATAATATGTATCTTTGCCAAATTTGTGGTAACATTCACCTGCAAAATGCTTTTGATACTTTGAGGAAATTGAGAAGTCTCGATAATCCCATGCCATCAGACTATTAATTTTTCCCATGTGATTGCATTTGAGTGCATTGCAATCAATATGTGAAGTCTTTGAATAAGATGTATCCTCACATGGGGAAACTGATCTCCCAGGAACAGTCTACTCGCAAATTTCAAGAGATATGCTCTGGAAAGGAAAAAAAGAACCACCTTTAGAGGCCATTTTTCCCTGGAGAGCAGGGGTTGGCCTTTTTCGGGCACCATGATTGATATGCTCTGGAGAACATACAAATTGGTTCAAATTGGCGAGAGAGTGGTAATGCCCTTTGGAGTTGACTAATCGAACGTGATCCTCCACGGTCTCCATCAGACCCATCGGAATAATTTTTGAATGTAAACGAAGCTCTTTTCCATTTCAATTTTTGTATTCATGAGCCTGTCCTCATACCTTGACACTCGGATTAGAGTCCAACAAAAGTATGTATTTTGCAGCGAGTAGAGTACTGTGGCGACGCCGCTGTTAGACCTTCGGTCTTGTTTTAGTACAATTACTTTTTTTTAGCAAGCATGCAGTACCATTAGTAGTTTGTTATCCGGGAAAATTCGTTGAACATCTAGCAAGTTTGAAGATCTGCAAGTTCGTTACTGGGATTTATTTTGGGTTTTTTTAATTAAAATTAATGTAGCTTTGTGAAGATCTGTCAATGAAGAAATGCGGATACAACCCAGGACAGGGTACAAATAGAGTTTTCATTTATTCGTGACCATAAAGGCAAACATCTCAGCTGTTAAGACCTGTGTGCCACACAGATGCCATCCAAGTTGGGAGGTGATGTGTCAGCATAATTTATGTGCATGACATCAGTGTTATGTCACATCTAGGTTCGGTATGCTCCTTTAATTTAAATATATATATATATATATATATATATATATATATATATATATATATATATATATATATATATATATATATATATATATATACTGAAACGCAAAAGAAACTTACCACCTTTGAAACCTTTAAATATCGACAATAACACTGCGTGTAGTAAATGTGTGAACTTATTTGTGGACAATAGTGTCCTCACTGTCAGACAAAACGGTCACGGATGGTCACTTGAACCTTCAATGGTCACTTCATAGCACAGCTGTTGAACAGCCGTTTTGACTGTCAGTGATTAGCCAAGGGGTACGGGATGATTTTAATGAGCTGCACGTGATGTCTTGATATTGGCTTTAAAAAGGCCAGTGCAAAATGGGCATTTCAATCAACATGCCACGATTGTCAAGGGATCAACGGCAGCGTGCCCTGGGCATGCTGCAAGGCGGACTGAGCTACCGTGAGGTGGCACGTCGCCTTGGCTGTTCACACCAGACGATATCGGCCCTGGTGGACAGAGACACCCTCCACAACTCTGCAGATGACAGACCTCGATCAGGGAGGCCAAGAGTCACCACTGCAAGGCAGGACAGGCAGATGGTCCGAAGTCACCTGCGGGATCGATTCCGTCCAGCATCCCGCACTGCGGCAGAAAATCCGGGGAAACCGCAAAGAAACTTACCACTTGTTTGAAGGTTTCCCCAGAGTTTCTGCCGCAGTGCGGGATGCTGGATGGAATCGATCCCGCAGGTGACTTCGGACCATCTGCCTGTCCTGCCTTGCAGTGGTGACTCTTGTCCTCCCTGATCGAGGTCTGTCATCTGCAGAGTTGTGGAGGGTGTCTCTGTCCACCAGGGCCGATATCGTCTGGTGTGAACAGCCAAGGCGACGTGCCACCTCACGGTAATTCAGTCCGCCTTGCAGCATGCCCAGGGCACGCTGCCGTTGATCCCTTGACAATCGTGGCATGTTGATTGAAATGCCCATTTTGCACTGGCCTTTTTAAAGCCAATATCAAGACATCACGTGCAGCTCATTAAAATCATCCCGTACCCCTTGGCTAATCACTGACAGTCAAAACGGCTGTTCAACAGCTGTGCTATGAAGTGACCATTGAAGGTTCAAGTGACCATCCGTGACCGTTTTGTCTGACAGTGAGGACACTATTGTCCACAAATAAGTTCACACATTTACTACACGCAGTGTTATTGTTGATATTTGAAGGTTTCAAAGGTGGTAAGTTTCTTTTGCGTTTCAGTATACATATATATATTGTTACGGAACCCAACGTCGGCCTCTGTTCCCCTTATCGAGGGGGCATTAGTCCCCTCGTTTATGACTGACCAACGTGGTCCCTGACGCTGTACAGCGACCTCCGGAAAGGCCGGTGGCACAGCCCCGTTCGTACCGCGGACAGATGTTAATTGCCGAGCGGTTTTAGCAACCGCGGCACGAACTATTAACAATGACTAGACCCGATTCCTGAACGTTGGCCAAATCGTGCCACAGGTATTCAATGGGGAAAAGACAAAGACGACGGATGTGAAGAAGAAGAAGACAAAAGGTTGGAAATACGAATATTATTTATTACTACTATTTACACAATTAAAGAAACCAAGGAAGAAGGAAGGATAATAAAATAATGCAGAAAGAGGGACGGACCAGAAGGACACAGTGAAACTCTAGCTTAACTACTGCAGTCTTACTTATAACCCAGGAACGAGACAAAGACAGACTACGAGCACACTTACACGGGGGATGATGACAGGAATGGCAGGAGGTGGATGGCTGGAGGGAGAGGAAGGTTCAGCTGGGGGCAGATGGTTCGGGCTTGATCCCGCATGGGACGCCGGGCTGGACCTCGACGGCCACCGATCCTGGTTCCTGCAGGGTAACGGGTCGAAGCTGCCTGGTGGAGCCAACGCTGCCTGGTGGAGTCAAAGCTGCCTGGTGGAGTCAACGCTGCCTGGTGGAGTCAAAGCTGCATGGTACTGCTTCTGCCACGTCTCTCTCTCTCTCTCTCCCTGTCTGA
This sequence comes from Myxine glutinosa, assembly GCF_964187855.1. Lineage (NCBI taxonomy): Eukaryota > Metazoa > Chordata > Myxini > Myxiniformes > Myxinidae > Myxine > Myxine glutinosa. Next base: position 40,756,561 of record NC_136263.1, read on the forward strand.
GCTCACTCCAAAAGGCTTCCGCGCGCACTTATATTGCCCCTGGGGCGATCAAGCAACCGGCCTCCAGGACACGCCCATCGGCGAGCTCGCCTCGGCCCTGATTGGCCGCGAGGGCCCACCGATCCCGCCCCCAGAGGAGGCATTTGCAAGGCCGCACCTTGTTCCTGGCGCTGGGCTGACTCCTCCCACCTTCCGCTCCGAGATGACCTCGTGCTCAATGGAGTTTGGGGTGAAAACAACCACAACCCCACAGCAGCGGCAGAATGCAGCAAACCGCCCAGTGCAGTTGGCAATTGACGAAAGGGGGGATGTGCAGGGAATCTACCTTATTCCACTTCGGTGCAATGGAGTGTTAATTAATGGAACACACAGCCTTAATCTAATACACATAATAAGGAGATAATTACTGAACAAGGAGGAAATCTATGATTGGCTACGTGTGGTATATGGAATAACTACGGAACGACCTTTGACCTTTATACACAACAAATGGAGGAAGGAGGGTGATACTTTACAACAACAAAAAAAAACACAATTCTCATATCCATAACAATATATTTATATGTGCAATAATTATCCAATAGTACAATTCCATTTTTCTATACCGAAGTGCACAACCAAGCAACCAAGAGGCAGGTACTTGAAGTCGTCATACCAATGGGGTGTGTGATTTCGCCATTGCTGCTGTTATGGCTATGAAAGTAATTATTCGTGGGGCAAAAGGAGTAGCAACTGGTGTATTTCGAGGTGTGGAAAAGCCCCAGCCACCAATAAGAGCCTCTATGGATGACATCACCATTCTGTCTCCTGAGCTAGAAGCAGCTAAAATGTTATTGAAGCAACTAGAAGAGCTCATTACATGGAGCCAGATGTAATTTAAGCCAAAGAAGAGCAGGAGTCTTTCAATGAGGAAAGGTAAAGTGAAAGAGATTTATTTTGTGGTGGCTGGGGATAGAATCCCTACATTGAATGAACAGCTAGTTAAGAGTTTGGGAAGATGGTGTACACAACTGTTAACAGATAGACATTGAGGAATCCAGGTGCAGAGGCAACTTGTGCAAGATCTGTCGATAATTGATGGTTGTAGCTTGCCAGGGAGGTATAAGATATGGTACTCCCAATTTGGGTTGTTGCCTCGTGTCTTATGGCCTCTCCAAATATATGAGATCGCTTTAACAAGAGTGGAGAGGATGGAGAAGACCTTCAATTCATACATTCGCAAATGGTTGGGTTTGCCAAAAATGTTAGCGAGTCTGGTACTATAAAGCTAAAGGAACAAAATCCTCCTCTTGACATACAAAGCCCTCCATAACCTGGCCCCATCCTACCTGGCTGACCTGCTCTCCAGACACACTCCCACCCGCAACGTCCGCTCTGCTGGTACCAACCTCGTGACCCCCTCCATCCGGACCAAATTCAGATCCTGGGGGGACAGGGCCTTCTCCATCGCTGCTCCCACCCTCTGGAACTCACTACCTCACACCATCAGAGACTCCTCCTCACTCACCACATTCAAAACATCACTAAAGACCCACCTGTTCAACACTGCATTCAACATTCAACCCACAGCATTTAACCCCTGACTATCCCTTCTCCTTCTCCCTCCTTTTGCTTTCAATATTTCCCTATTGATTCTTGTCTTTTTGCAATTGTGGTTTTCATGTTTTGTTATACATTATGTTTTGCACTCTGTCAAAGCGCCTTTGGGCTACTTGAAAAGCGCTATACAAAATAAATGAATTATTATTATTATTATTAAATAGGTAACGCTGCCATTTAGGTTACCATCTGAAGAATATAACAGTGGGAAAGCCAGATTCCAAATGATGCTTCGTGATTCAAAATATCCGGTGATCAGTGAAATTGAGCCAAAGATATGCATGGTAACTAAGTGGGTAGTTCAGAGGATGGTTGAAGATGCGGAGCGTTGATTGCAAATGAAGGAAATCTTTGGGACAGTGCATCACAATAGGAAACAAGAAAAAGAGCAATCGGAGATTGCAAACCCTCGCCAGGATGTATTTTGGATTTTGTGTTAAAACAAATATGGCGGCCGAACGACGTGACCGATGACGTCATCATTATTATTTTTTTCTAAACTAATTTATTCCTAGATTATGCTCAAGAAATTTCAACTTGATCGGATGAAGTTTTGTACTTGTCGAATTATGACGTCATAATGGAGGCGCCTATGACATCATCCTTAACATATTTTATTCCCCATGGAGAGTTCTTTACAATGAGCCATGTCTCAAAATAAATCCTTGATGTCATTTTTCCACAACACATATGTTTTAATGAAGAATGTTTTTGGTTCAAATTGATCAAAGCTACAACAATCATCATGTGCTGTTTAATATGAAATCCAGGTTTTATGTTTGTGTTGTACATCATGATATTAAAACTCGTTCGTAAAACTTTTTCATTGCCAGGCACAGATTGTCTGAAAAAAAAAAAAACATTTCCTGTTGGCAAAGTGACAAAATGTGTTTGTGAGAGTAATTATTGAATTATCGTGGTTGGTACAACATTAGAGCTCATCATGATGCACACTGCGTAATCGGTGGTGATGATGAACAAGTACTGTATGTTACGTTACAATTATCTCTGCCATTATCCATAACCGGCTTTTGTTGAATGATGAATTGTGTGCGAATAGGAATGATTTTCTACTTTCATGCAAACGTCATGTTGTTTCAGCAAATCCGATTTGAATTGCAAGTTCCAGATTTACCATGCACGGATCGGGTTATTTACGTGCATGCACAAGATGCAAATTTACAGCTAAAGATTTATTGGAATCCCTTATGATAAGTAAAGATTAAAAAAAAAAACAACTACCATTCGTGGATATGATTTGTCCTTGGTAGAAATGGGAGTAAATTTGTTGCACAACGTTTTCGTACATAGTGGTGAAAGTTGGGAATACCTTTGATCATGGTAATGCGAGGGAAACGCCATTCGGTAGAGGGCATACCTCCGCCAGGCTGAACAGTTTACGTTTTGTTCCCACTGATCCAGACCTGAGTCGACATTTCATCGGATTGTTATTGTCACCTACACAACTCGTCCACCGAGTTTTGTCAGAACTCGTCCGCAACTTTTTAACCTATTATGCTTCGCATCGTTTTTGGTCTCATATCTCAACGGTGAAGAATCACCGAAAAAACGAACAATCTTGTTTTCGGATCCGGACTCAGATCTACACCAAAATGGAAACGATTCGTCCTTGTTATGCACCTGACTTGTCCACCAACTTTCGTACGAATCTGTTCACAACTTTTTGAGCTTTGTGCTTTATATCGGTTTTAGCCCGATCACTCAATGGCGAAGAATCACTTAAATAATTATATTATCCATATTCGGATCTTCACCGAAATCGAATGATTTCGTCCTTGTTACACACCCAACTTCTCCACCAAATTTTGTCCGATTCCGTCCACAACCTTTTGAAATATCCTGCTCGCAGACAGACACAAACAGACAAATTGGCAAGCATGGGATAAAACAAGATCTTTGTCCACACGTTAACACCAAATACGACAACACCACATGGACACGACAACACCACATGGACACGTCAACACCACAGGGACACGTCAACACCGCATGGACATGACAACACAACATGGACATGTCAACACCACATGGACACGACAACACCACATGGACACGTCAACACCACATGGACACGTCAACACCACATGGACACGTCAACACCAAACACGACATCACCACATGAACACGTCAACAACACATGGACACATCAACACCACATGGACACGACAACACCACATGGACACGTCAACACCACATGGACACGTCAACACCACATGGGCACGTCAACACCAAACACAACGTCACCACATGGACACGACAACACCGCATGGACACGACAACACCACTTGGACACGACAACACCACATGGACACGTCAGCACCGCATGGACACGTCAACCCCACATGGACACGTCAACACACAAACACGACATCACCACATGGACACGACAACACCACATGGACACGTCAACACCACATGGACACGTCAACACCACATGGACACATCAACACCACATGGGCACGTCAACACCACATGGACACGTCAACACACAAACACGACAACACCACATGGACACGTCAACACCACATGGACACGTCAACACCACATGGACACGTCAACACCAAACACGACATCACCACATGAACACGTCAACACCAAACACGACATCACCACATGAACACGTCAACAACACATGGACTCGTCAACACCACATGGACACGTCAACACACAAACACGACAACACCACATGGACACGACAACACCACATGGACACGTCAACACCACATGGACACGTCAACACACAAACACGACAACACCACATGGACACGACAACACCACATGGACACGTCAACACCACATGGACACGTCAACACCAAACACGACATCACCACATGAACACGTCAACAACACATGGACACGTCAACACCACATGGACACGACAACACCACATGAACACGTCAACACCACATGGACACGTCAACACCACATGGACGCGTCAACACCAAACACGACATCACCACATGGACACGTCAGCACCGCATGGACACGTCAACCCCACATGGACACGTCAACACACAAACACGACATCACCACATGGACACGACAACACCACATGGACACGTCAACACCACATGGACACGTCAACACCACATGGACACGTCAACACACAAACACGACAACACCACATGGACACGTCAACACCACATGGACACGTCAACACCACATGGACACGTCAACACCAAACACGACATCACCACATGAACACGTCAACACCAAACACGACATCACCACATGAACACGTCAACAACACATGGACACGTCAACACCACATGGACACGTCAACACACAAACACGACAACACCACATGGACACGACAACACCACATGGACACATCAACACCACATGGGCACGTCAACACCACATGGACACGTCAACACACAAACACGACAACACCACATGGACACGTCAACACCACATGGACACGTCAACACCACATGGACACGTCAACACCAAACACGACATCACCACATGAACACGTCAACACCAAACACGACATCACCACATGAACACGTCAACAACACATGGACACGTCAACACCACATGGACACGTCAACACACAAACACGACAACACCACATGGACACGACAACACCACATGGACACGTCAACACCACATGGACACGTCAACACACAAACACGACAACACCACATGGACACGACAACACCACATGGACACGTCAACACCACATGGACACGTCAACACCAAACACGACATCACCACATGAACACGTCAACAACACATGGACACGTCAACACCACATGGACACGACAACACCACATGGACACGTCAACACCACATGGACACGTCAACACCACATGGACGCGTCAACACCAAACACGACATCACCACATGGACACGACAACACCGCATGGACACGACAACACCACTTGGACACGACAACACCACATGGACACGTCAGCACCGCATGGACACGTCAACCCCACATGGACACGTCAACACACAAACACGACATCACCACATGGACACGACAACACCACATGGACACGACAACACCACATGGACATGACAACACAACATGGACATGTCAACACCACATGGACACGACAACACCACATGGACACGTCAACACACAAACACGACATCACCACATGGACACGACAACACCACATGGACACGACAACACCACATGGACACGTCAACACCACATGGACACATCAACACCACATGGGCACGTCAACACCACATGGACACGTCAACACCACATGGACACGTCAACACCACATGGACACGACAACACCAAACACGACAACACCACATGGACACGTCAACACCACATGGGCACGTCAACACCACATGGACACGTCAGCACCACATGGACACGTCTACACCACATGAACACATCAACACCGCATGAACACATCAACACCACATGGACACATCAACACCACATGGACACATCAACACCACATGGACACATCAACACCACATGGACACATCAACACCACATGGACACATCAACACCACATGGACACATCAACACCGCATGGACACATCAGCACCACATGGGCACAACACCGCATGGACATGACAACACCAAATGGACACGTCAACACCACATGGCCACGTCAACACCACATGGAAACATCAACACCACATGGACACATCAACACCACATGGACACATCAGCACCACATGGGCACAACACCGCATGGACACGACAACACCAAATGGACACATCAACACCACATGGACACATCAACACCGCATGGATACATCAACATCACATGGATACATCAGCATCACATGGATACATCAACACCACATGGATACATCAACACCACATGGATACATCAACACCACATGGACACATCAACACCACATGGATACATCAACATCACATGAACAGACCAACACCACATGGACACATCAACACCACATGGACACATCAACACCACATGGACACATCAACACCACATGGACACATCAACACCACATGGATACATCAACACCACATGGACACATCAACACCACATGGATACATCAACATCACATGAACAGACCAACACCACATGGACACACCATCATTTAAATCTGTTGAGACCTCTGTCGCATTTGTATTCCCTTGCGTTTGCGAGAGTTCCCATGGCGTGTTTTACAAAATAAGGTCTTTTTGCTGAAAATGTCGTCATCATCATCATCATCATCATCATCATCATCATCATCATCATCATCATCGTCATCATCACCAATCACCATCCTGCTTTCAATCTGAATGTCTCCCTCAGCTCACCATGACATGGGGTAGGGGGTGGTGGGGATGGTTGGGAGTGGGGGGAGGGGTTGACATCTTCGCCATGCCTATCAAGTACAGGTTGTCCGTCGGGGTTCACCCAGAGTTTATTATTTGTTCAGGATGCGGCGATACCTCGACTATTCTTTGTCAATAAATAAATATATTTACATATACCACCCGAATATCCTGTCCTTTAAAATATCCTGAGAAAAAATATCTGCAAATATCCAGAGAAATCAAGCCAGCAAGGGAGGAGAATGACGTATGGGTGATCTTCGATTCCAGGTCATCTTGTATTTGCCATATTGCAGATGCTGCTCAGAAAGGTTACTGGAGGCTCGGAATCATTAGGAGATCTATTTCGTTATTAGATGAAAAGGGGCTTGTACTATTATACAAATGCATTGTACGAGCAACACTGGAGTACTGCAATTTGGTTTGTCCACCTTATTACAAGAAAGATGAAGATTGCCTCGAGAAGGAGCGATTGGAATTCTCTTCCTACTCACGTGCTTGAGTCTGCCACGTTAAATCAATTTAAGGATGTAGTACCTGGTGAACAGGTGATTTTTTTTTAGATTTTTTTTTTTTTTTTAGCTGAACAGTTTCCTTATATAGTGTAGCAGCATAGCAAACCTGTTGTGCATTTTGTGATACAAGCACCAAATTTGGTACACTAGTAGACTATCATATTATGAAAAGATCTGGATATTGGGCCATCTCAGATTCAGAGATTTGATTTTTGCAAGATTTCGATTCGATTGGGATCGAAGAGAACACCTTCTTCGTCTTCTGTACAGTGAAGTTGCCAGCCCTGAATTATCTGGCTACATCTGGGTGCTTCATTGGGAGTGCAACCGTGTCCCTCAGGTGAAGAGGGACCCACCTGGCATAGTGTGTGTGCTCTAAGGCATGGAACCATGGGACCAGTTCCGTCAGGGCATCAAGGTACGTCGTGAATGAAGCCTGCCGCAGAGAACGCACGTAGACCAGTACCAACATCTCTAGTTCCAGCACAGTTGCCCAGTACTGAAAGTTGGGAATGTCTTCTCCTCTCTGGTGACACCAGTCTTCGAACTCAGGCAGGTCTTCTGCATCATCAGCATATGTCATACAGTGGTGTTCATACGCATGGTGTTGCAGGATGTGCAGTGCCGCTGCAGTGATTTGATGAGCTCTTCTTGTGCGGGTGACGTGGGCAGCTCGTAGAAAGGAGTCGGCCGTCCCTGGCGTTGCAATCTCAGCTTGCAAAATCTGCAAATCTTGCAAAAATCAAATCTCTGAATCTGAGATGACCCAATATCCAGAACTTTTCATAATATGATAGTCTACTAGTGTGCCAAATTTGGTGCTTGTATCACAAAATGCACAATTCTTTTGAATATTTGGGCTAAGCCGCCCCTCTAATAGTCTTATAAACAAGAATCATGCTATTCGAGGTCATAGAAGTACCCCTAATTATTGAAAAATTCAAATTTCAATTCAATTCAATAGAATATTTTGCATGAAATTTGTTATAACTTTAATTTGCATCATTCTTTTGGCCTGAAATTTGGACAGGATATTCAGAATATCACTTCCTTTAAAATGATGAAGGCCTTTGTTTATAGGAGTAGCCATTGTGGATTTATTGAAGGACAACCAAGTTTTATCTGGTAATTGGCATAATTAGCTAATTAGTGAACATTTGACATAATTTCACAAAATCCTCTCATCAGGTAGTAGAGTAACACATGTATAATACATGTACCAAGTTTTGTGTGAAAAGAATGATAGGTGACATAGAAGATAGAAGTAGAAATGTGTTCTAGGTTTTTCCTTGTTTTTTATTGACGGTCTAATTTATGCAAATTATATGCATGTAATATGACAAAGAAGCGTTGAAACTGGTCTGAGTTAAAGCCAAGATTATATCTTTCAAGAAAAACTGAAAATTAGATATTAACTTGACTTTGTTTTTGTGTAAAGGCCTCTCAAAGGTACCTATGTAGTTTTCTCAATTTTTCACCAGTACTACACCCTTAAGTCTGCTCTTGAGAAGCATTGGTTCGACCATCCCTTGAATTTAACTCTTATATTAGATTTTAATACGCTGCGATTAGGGGCTCATAAGCTCCGCTTTACGTCTCAAAATCCAGGAATCTTTAGAGTAATAAATATCTTTTTTGGTATACAATGCCAAGGCTCGCAGAGGAGCCACAACATCGAATGGATCAATACTTAATATAACAAAAAGAACTGCAGAAAGAGAAGGGGAAACACACCAACAACGGGGATGAGGGAGCAAGTAGAGGGAGACTTGGAGAAATCATGGATGTGGGGAAGAAGGAGGGCATTGGGGAGGACACATGAAGTTGAATACAGCCACCAACTCTCAGCAAGGAAAAACTGGAAACTTGGAATGAGGTGAGCTTTGGGAGAGCTGATGGGGGTAGACATGGTTGTGGATGGGGATGATCGGACATGGTGGTTAACCGCTGTTTTGAAGCCCTGGAGGGAATAACGACATTGAAGAGAGTGTTGAAGTTGGTTTTTAGAGGTGGGAAAAGAGAAACGAACTACTGGAGGTGAGTAGCGACTGGAGGTGAGTAGCGACTGGAGGTGAGTAGCGACTGGAGGTGAGTGTAGCGGTAGCGACTGGAGGTGAGAAGCGACTGGAGGTGAGTATAGCGACTGGAGGTGAGTAGCGACTGGAGGTGAGTATAGCGACTGGAGGTGAGTAGCGACTGGAGGTGAGTAGCGACTGGAGGTGAGTGTAGCGACTGGAGGTGAGTAGCGACTGGAGGTGAGTAGTGACTGGAGGTGAGTGTAGCGACTGCAGGTGAGTAGCGACTGGAGGTGAGTGTAGCGACTGGAGGTGAGTGTAGCGACTGGAGGTGAGTGTAGCGACTGGAGGTGAGTAGCGACTGGAGGTGAGTGTAGCGACTGGAGGTGAGTAGCGACTGGAGGTGAGTGTAGCGACTGGAGGTGAGTGTAGCGACTGGAGGTGAGTGTAGCGACTGGAGGTGAGTAGCGACTGGAGGTGAGTAGCGACTGGAGGTGAGTAGCGTGTGTGACTCGACCAGGGACCGCCACTGACCTCCCCAACTCAGAGTGGATGCTCCAACCATTGAGTCACCAAGTCTGGTTCTGTGCTGTCATTCGATTGGACCATTCACCTTAAGCCAAGCTTCGGTATAGCTTACCTTCTGTAGCTGCAGATTTAAAGAATGTTTCTATCATAACTCAACCCAAGAGATTGTACAGAGCAGGTGTACAGATGCTAATGAACAATCACGTGACTGCCTTCCTTCAAAAATCGCCATTTTTACATAATTGTATGAATATAATGCAGGTTCGGTGTGGCATGGAAGTTGGTTTGGAATTTAATGTTCTGTGCTGCACAATGAATGATAATGATTGTCTTGATGTGTATCTTTTTTATTCCGCTGGCAGGACAGCCTAAGAGGCCTGTAAACACAGAGGTAAAAACCACAATCCCTAAGAAACAGCATGGAGCTCCCATGGTGCTGCTTGTCTCTTTCCTCCCACGATGACATGTGAATCAGGATGAAGATTGGGAGTGCGATAAGAAATTAGTGAATAAACTTGCGTGTGTTAGGTGTGTGCATGTTATGAATGCTTGGACCATTAATAGACAATTTACCCAACTCTAGTTAGCAAAGTTCATGATGAGGTACCGTTTGCTGACTTCAAATAACAAGTTCACACTCATGAATTATTTTTCCGTCCTTTCTTTGGATGTGATTTCCATCACTTTGATCAATGATCAGTTCTGATTGTAAAAAAGAATTTTTAATAGGTACGAATATAACGAAGGATTTTCACTTCAGATCTCCAGTTCCTCATCATTTCAATGGTCTCATCCGCACTTCCACCCTAGATTATTAATTCCGTCATGCTACATTTTGCAAAGGCTGTTTGATTGGGATTCCATTCAGAATCTGTCTGCCAGTTGCATAACGCCAAATTGGGTTAATAGGACATGCTTGGGTTTATAGGATACTAGCAGGAGTATCCGGCACTGCCGGGGGGGGGGGGGGGTTGGGGGTGTGGAGGGAGGGAGGAGCAAGGAGAGGGAGGGGTGAGGAGGGGAGTGGAAGGGCGAGGGATGCTGGAGGTGAGGGGAGAGGGGGGGGGGGGGGGAGATGTACTACATATACATCTTTTTTTATGGGGGAGGGAGGGTGGCTTTGACAGGCCCCTCCGTTTTGGGGGAGGGGGATGAGAAAGAGTGCAAATAGTGCTTTAACCTCAGGTTTGCCCAGGTCAAAAAATGAAATTGTAATATCCTCTAACCTCAGTGTTGCCCAGGTAAAAAAAAAAGGAATTGTAGCACTCTCTACCACCATCACCAGGTGGCGCTACATGGTACACATTTACATAGAGAATTTACGCCCATCTTCCAGACCCCCACACCCCTGCTTGAGGCCACGGCCACATAGCCTAAGTTACCCCCCAGACAAAGTTGTATTTGTATTTGTACCCCAAGTAAAGTATAAAACGGTTTATATCTGGAGTACCCGGCGTTGCTCAAGCGAAAAAGAAACATTCACATATTTGAAATGAGGGAAAATATAATGGAAAAGCAATTACATCCAAATCAGAATCCATCACAAATGTCAAATTACCATTTCACCTTTTTGTTGAATATATGGTGGTGAATATGCCATTCATCACGTTTCCGAGTTAAGTTTGATGACGCTCAGGAAGAAGAAGAAGCCGTACTACGAACTACACACACTTCCGGAATTGTTTGATTTATTTGTGTTCAAATGTTTGCGAATTGTTTTGTATTTATTTATGTGAATGTGTACTTGTATATAATTATAGCTGTCATTATCAAAAAGGCTTAGGCACTATAGAGATTTTTAGAAAATCCCCAAAAACGAACTTAAAATACATAATTTTTTTTGGCCAAAAACACTCCTAGGTAATCACTGATGAACCTCTGAAAGTTTGACGAGATCCGTTCAGCCATCTCTGCGAAAAATGGCGACACACACACACACACACACACACACACACACACACACACACACACACACACACACACACAGACAGACAGACAAACAGACCACCGGCTTTCTTATATAGCAGACGACCAGCAGGGTATCCGTGCTATGCACGGGTGGGAGCCCAAGATCTCAAAAAAATGTTTTGAGAAACTTATGAAAACTCCCACCTATAGTCAGGTTCACTATGTTTTTTCGTTCAAAATCATGGTAGATTAGCAAACCTATACATTTTTGGAAACGTTATTACATGGAAAATCTGAAAATCAATGTTTACATTTGCCAATTCCGACCAATTCGATTCGACCAATTCGACCAATCGACCAATTCCATTCGACCAATTCGACCATTCGACCAATCGCTTCGATCGACCATTCGACCATTCGACCAATTCGATCGATTCGATTCGATTCGATTCATCGAATTCGATTCGATCGACCATTCGACCAATTCGATTTGCCAATCAATTTGACCGACCTTTGCTTGTGTGGAACGGACTGTGAAAACGATGCGGACTATATTGTCGGATACGACACACAGGACAGTGATGACGAACTCTAAATGGCATATTCTGTAATCGTGTATGTTTGATGCCATTGACTGCCTGTGTATATTTTGTCATTGACTGCCTGTGTAGATGTGAAGTTATACTGACTGCATGTGTATATATGATTTTGCTGACTGCCTGTGTATGTTTGGTGATATGAATTATTGTGACACATTTTGATGTTATTAACTGCCTGTACAAAATGATAACATGTATTTGATTATGCAACTTATCGCGAATATAACGACAGTATTTTGCAATTCAAAACCTTTGATTCGTGTCTTACCATTCCCCATAGCACTAATTTGATACTTTCATTGGATTCCTTGTCCCTGAAAATATAGGTTTAGTATATTATAAAAAGTTTTTAGGGTAATTAGAGGCAGAAATAGAACAAAATATGTATTTTACAGTGGCCATTTTGAAAATCCAAAATGGCCGCCATACAGGTATCTCCCCAAATGTAAACATTGATTTTTAGTTTCCTTATGCTATAACCTTTCCAAAAATGTATAGGTTTGCTAATCTACCATGATTTTGAACGAAATATAATTTATTGACATAGTGAACCTGACTACTACTTTATAACACGTGCAGGGGCGTGTAGGAAATGAGGTGTGTGTTGCACCTTTCAGTGTTCAAAAGCAAACAGACAATGCAGAAACGGCAAATGCCAAACCATGAACCAACTAGAACGGGCACTCGGTAGAGCGCATACCTTCGCCGCAGCTACTTTTGTTGCCAAAATAAAAGACTACAAGATCTGTGTAGCAAAGCATTTTGGCATTAGTTTCATACAAATTGGACACAAATTGACCGCGCTATGGTAAAAAAACGATTTTGACCTTTTCATGACCTTGACCTTGACCTTTGACCCGATCGATTCCAAAATCTAATCAAATGGTTCCCGGATAATAACCTATCATCCCACCAAATTTCATGCGAATCGGTTGAATACTTTTTGAGTTATGCGAATAACATACACACACACACACACACACAGACATACAAATAAATACACAGCGATCAAAACATAACCTTCCGCTTTTGCGAAGGTAATAAATTCCACCTTTCTGTGCCACCTTCAGTCGAACGTCAGGCATAGACAGCCGGTTCGTGAATGACTTTGTCAAAAAAACAACATACTGCAGTTGACCCCCACCAGAATATGGTTAAATTTTCTATACAAGGTCAATGGCGAAACTGCAAATGTCGAATCCGTTAATGTGTAATTTAAATGCAAAAACTTTACATGCGGAGAAAGATCCACGCCATATGGATGGAAATGCAAAATCTCAATTGTATTGAGATATTTACTGAACCAGCGTATGTTTACACATGTGATAAATGGTGAAACTGCTAGTGCTGAACCTGTGGATGAGTTTACATGTGGAGAGAGAGAGCAGCTTCGTAGGGTGGAAACTCAAAATCACAATTATTGTATTTGAGAAATTTATGAAAATTTATTAAATTTATTTGAGAAATTATGGAGAAACTGCATGTGTATATAGTCTTTGCAATCGCGAGAGCAATTTGGTCCTTGAGTATGAACCATCTTACATTCACTTACTGTCTGTGGAAGGGTCGTACACTCATCACAAGACAGCATTTCTCAAGAAGGGCCTCAGCAAAGGGTGCAGCCAGAATCAATAGCCTGGAATTTAATATTACCGTGGGAATAGCAATTTCATTAATATACAGCTACATCCTGCAACTTTGTAGTAATTGCTACAAAGTGCATTGTCATTCCCATGGTACAGATTAATTGATTCATCCTCAAAAGTGCAATGCAAAAATGTGACCAATCCAAAACCAAATGATTACTTTAATTAACAACTAGAAATCAGTAAATATTTACATCATTATACATACCTGTACCAAATTTAATTAGATCACTTCAGCCGTTCTCAAGTTATGGACCTATTACAGACTTTGACCTTTGACCCAAAAGTCTAACGATTTAATCTTTACATCATACATACTGCTACAAAGATTGAATTAGATCACTTCAGCCGTTCTCAACTTTTAGACCTATAACAGACTTTGACCTTTGACCTTTGACCTCTTGCCCCCAAATTCTACTCAGTTAATCTTTACATCATTATGCATATCTGTACCAAGTTTGAATTAGATCACTTCAGCCGTTCTCAAGTTATAGACATATTATGGACTTTGACCGTTGCCCTCTTAGCCCCAAATTCTAATCAGTTAATCTTTACATCATTATGCATACCTGTACCAAGTTTGAATTAGATCACTTCAGCCATTCTCAATTTATAGACATATTATGGACTTTGACCTTTGCCCTCTTAGCCCCAAATTCTAATCAGTTAATCTTTACATCATTATGCATACCTGTACCAAGTTTGAATTAGATCACTTCAGCCGTTCTCAATTTATAGACATATTATGGACTTTGACCTTTGCCCTCTTAGCCCCAAATTCTAATCAGTTAATCTTTACATCATTATGCATACCTGTACCAAGTTTGAATTAGATCACTTCAGCCATTCTCAATTTATAGACATATTATGGACTTTGACCTTTGACCTTTGCCCCCATAATCTATTCAGTCAATCTTTACATCATTCCACATAAGTGTACCAAATTTGGTCAGAATCCCATCAATACTTCACAAGTTATTGAGGTAACTGGCTTTTTACTTAACATGACCTCTGACCTTTGGCCTTTGACCTCATGAGCCCAAAATCTAATCAGTTCATCTTTACCTGATAATACATATCTGCACCAAGTTTGACTAAGATCCCTTCAGCCGTTCTCAAGTTATCGCAGTAACGAAAACCAATCACGGACGGAGGGACGGATGGACAGACGGACAGCCTGAAAACATAATGCCTCCGGCGACTTCGTCAACGGAGGCATTTTAACGCGGGGCCTTGATTTATTGCAGATTACAATTGCAGATAATCGGTAATGAACTTTATTTATTATGCCATAACTTCGCCTTTTTAAAGTTACTAGAAGCATCCGCTCACTTAGGGAGCAACCTGGGGATAGTAGGGGGAGAGGTGGGTGGAGGGGGAGGCAAATGTATTTGGTGCAGTGGCACCTGTCTGCAGCAGGGGTCAGTGAACCACTTGCACTGTAGCACGTATGTAGTTCCATGTTTACCAACTCTTTGCATCCGGTTTAACATTTTTTGTAATTACTAATCACCCTCCGCACAGTAAATAAATCAGTATTGGCAATCATGGGGCTGCCTGCTGCGTAAATCTCTTATCTAACTGGTTTTTAAATCTTTGAACAGACGAGCTTATGCATTCTGTAATACGGAGATCCTCCACAGGCCCAAGAGATGGAGGGGTTATAATTGTTGCTTCTTGGACAGATATTTCATAATGACATAATTACATGTCGATCAAATCCAGATGTCTCGAGTCTTACAAGCTCAATTAGCGATGGCCAGGATCATGTGTCAAGTTAGTTCTTCAACTTCCTTATCTGCCTTTCTTTTCCATTCGAGGTCTAAGATTGAAATCCCCACTTTCCTATGATTTCACCATCTTTATAATGTTTACGGCCATAAGAGGTTAATTCTTTTTTTTCCTCCCCTTTATATGGAGTTTTCCTCAGCCTGGACCGTGTGTACACACAAGATACACCATGTCGTATGATATTTGGTGAAGACAGGTGTGTGAGCGAAAAAGCAAAGAAGTCGCTGGCTCTCGAATGGTCTGGACAAAAGGATAAATGTGGGAGAGGCCTCAGTGAGTGTGTTGGCCACTAGCCACGAATATGCACATTAGCCACTAACCTGTCTAGCCTGGGTTTGAATCCCGACCCAGCTATAAGCTGCCATCCTGGTGTTTCTCAGGCAGGGTGATTCATGAATGTGTGTATGCCATTCCTCAGATGGATATTAAGCTGGGTGTCCCATCTGATGGCATTAGTTGGCGGATGTTAAAGATCCCAGTGTTCTTCGGAAAGAGTGGGGGAGCTTAACTCTGCTGCTGAGCCTATTGGGGAAGCTTACAGCTCTTTCATATGGCCCCCCCATATACAGTCATGTGAAAAAGTAAGTACACCCCATGTAAAGTTTTGACTTTTTCAACATATTTCAACATACAGCTATTTGATCTTCATTTCAACAATATTGATAGATAAAGGTGATATAGTATAACAAATATCATGAAACATTTACATTTTGTAGTCCATTGTATAATTTAAATAAACATAAATGCAAATTTCACATGTGGAAAAAATAAGTACACCCCGACATTTATCACTACTTCAAATACCTAAAATTAGAATCAGGTGCACCAGCTCAGGTGCAAATGATTAGAACATAGTTGGAGAGGATCTTGGAGGAACCTGTCTTATTTAAACCTCAGACATTTAGTTTGGTTTGCTCTTTGTTGTTGAAGTGTGCAGCGTCACCATGCCTAGATCAAAAGAGCTCTCTGAGGCCTTCAGAAAGAAGGTTATAGATGCCTACGAGTCTGGGAAGGGATTTAAAAAGATATCCAAACAATTTGAAATCAATCATTCGACTGTCCGGAAGATCCTCTACAAGTGGAGAAGATTCCAAACAAGTGCCAACTTGTTCAGGCCAGGCCACCCCATCTAGTTCAGCCCGAGCGCAGACCGCAAGATGCTGAAAGAAGTCTCGAAGAACCCCAGAATGTCATCACGGGACCTACAGGTAGCTCTTGCCACTGTTGATGTCAAAGTGCACGAGTTTACCATTAGAAAGAGGCTGCACAAATTTGATCTGCATGGGAGGTGTGCAAGGAGGAAACCTTTGCTTTCCAGAAAGAACTTCAGCGCAAGACTAAAGTTTGCCAATGAATACCAAGGCAAAGACCAGCACTTCTGGAACAATGTGCTCTGGACAGATGAGTCAAAGGTAGAGCTATTTGGCCACAGTACCAGAAGACATGTTTGGCGAAAACGAAAGACAGCATTTGACCACAAGAACCTGATACCAACTGTAAAGCATGGTGGTGGAAATATTATGGTTTGGGGCAGCTTTGCTGCTTCAGGGCCTGGGCAGCTCACCATCATAGAAACCACTATGAATTCTTCATTGTACCAGAGGGTGCTTGAGGATAATGTGAGGCCATCTGTCGGAAAGTTGAAGCTCAACCGAAGGTGGACCTTGCAACATGACAATGACCCTGAACATACCAGTAAATCCACCAAGGAATGGCTTAAAAGGAAGAAATGGAGGGTTCTGGAAGGGCCAAGTCAAAGCCCGGATCTAAATCCCATCGAGATGTTGTGGGGGGATTTTAAACGAGCTGTGCATGCAAGAAACCCCTCAAACATCGCACAGCTGAAAGAATTCTGCATGGAGGAGTGGGCAAAAATTTCTCCCAGTCGATGTCAGAGACTGGTAGACAGTTATAAGAAACGCCTACTTGAGGTTGTTTCTGCCAAAGGGGGCAATACCACCTATTAGACCCAAGGTGTACTTACTTTTTCCACATGCGAAATTTGCATTTATGTTTATTTAAATTATACAATGGACTACAAAATGTAAATGTTTCATGATATTTGTTATATTATATCACCTTTATCTATCAATATTGTTGAAATGAAGATCAAATAGCTGTATGTTGAAATATGTTGAAAAAGTCAAAACTTTACATGGGGTGTACTTACTTTTTCACGTGACTGTACGTACGTACGTACCTGAATACTTAACCCCGCTTTTCGCTTCGCGAGCGCAGGGTAAAAAAACCTCAATCGATATCTAGCATTTGAAAATCGTAATTTCTACAACTGTAAACTGTGAAATAAAATCTCAATGAAATGGAGGTTATGAGACGTTATGGTCCATAAATGATTTATTATTATTATTATTAATTAAGTGACCCAACATGCAAATTCTTTAAATTTCAGGTCAATTGGATGAAAAATGGCAATTTTACCCAACCTTGAACTTTGACCTTTTGATCAAAAAGCAATCAGCTTCTAGCTTTTGATTGGTGAACCAATTCTGTGACCCAATATGCAAATTTTTAAAATTTCAGGTTAAATGGATGAAAATTGACAATTTTATGCAACCTTGAACTTTGACCTTTTGATCTAAAAAAAAACAATCGACTCCTACCTTTTGATTAATGAACCCACTCAGTGACAAAATATGCAAATTATTAAAATTTCAGGTAAATTGGATGAAAATCGACGATTTTATGTGACGCTGACCTTTTGACCAAATTTTTAATTTGCCTTCTTCGTTTTATCATAACACGCAACGGTTCCCGCCCTAAGGGCGGGGCTTCATTTGGGAGGCCCAAATTAAAAGGCAAAATATCAGCAATTGAAGGCTTTTATTTTATTTTAAACGATTTATATAAACATCCGATAAATCATATCACACGAAAATCATCAAAATCTAAACAATATTTGTAGAATTTCATTAAAAGCCACATCACTGTTCATATCGGTAAAAATTATTCCGTCGTGTTTGGAAAAACTGGAAAATTGGAAAATTGGAAAAATTGGAAATTGGAAAAATTGGGGAATTAGAAAAAAAATGGAAAAACAATATATAGCCTATTTTACTCCAGGGGATCCCAGGATTACCCATCCAAAATTTCGTTGCGATCGGTTGGGCCGTTTTTGCGGTACCTGGGGACAGACGGACATTTGGTGAATTACAGTAAGATAAAGCTTTGGTGAAATTTTGATAACAATAGCTCAAATGGTAAAAACGTTATGGCCTGGACACACACACACACACACACACACACACACACACACACACACACACACACACACACACACACACACACACAGAAGTGATTGCAAAACCCCGTCTCCTGCTATGCAGGGGACGGACTAATAAGTTGACCATGTAGTTCACATGTTTCATCTGAACAGCTTTCTTAAATACTAAGGGCAACCAATGCACCAATACTACTTCTTCATCGTGCCCAGTTAGTCCTACCTTCTTGTTCAGATCCACTATGGGATGGTTTTGGCCCAAGTCTTTCTTGAACCGACTGGCCAGGCAACGCCCTAACTGCAAAGCAGCAATGCAATCGTTTTTAATCGAACCCAGAGTCGACAGTTCAAAGATTTAAGAGTGCTCCATCTGCAACATCCCGCCGTCAACATGTTCTGGACTTTTCGAAAGTTCACCAGTTGAGGCAATAAACACATTTTGAGCATCTCATTTGTAACATTCCCCCATCAAGTGTGGTTGTTGTGGCTTTCATGAGCAAAACTGTGTCGAACATCAAATTAACAAACGAGGAAAAATTCAAAAGAAGGCGAATGCTCAAAACCCTCAGCACATCCTAATGTTAATAATCTCGGCATAATCGAAGCCAATGTAAAACAACTGGCACGTTACACTCACTGCCTTTAATGTACACCTACTGTAATGATCACCACGGTGCCTGCGAGTATAGGTGGGGAGCACTTGGGCTCACATTAAATCAACTGCCTGTCCCTCTCCCTCCGCACCGACACAAGCAGAGAGTCCACTCCCTCCTCCTCTGCACCAACACAAGCCAAGAATCCCTCTCGCTCTTGCTTACACTGATACAAGCCTGGAGTCCCAATCCCCCTCCTTCAACACGGATATAAGCTTGGAGTCCCTTGTCTACAATTGTCCTCACGGACACAATTGCCTGTCCCTTTTCTGCACGGACACTGCCTATTCCTCTCCGCAAGGACACCAAGACAACACTGGGACACGGTAAGATCAGAACTCTTCGGTGAAACGCAATTTATTCAAACTACAATTTTATCTCCGTAACTATTTTCTCGATAGATTTGTTTCTTTTAGACAAAACGGGTAACGTTGCTTTCCTCGCAGGTACTAATATCTATGCACCTAAAATAGTTAATAGCATTCTAAAAACACCAAACAAGTAAAGTTGGGCTAAACTTCAGACCAGGTTCTGCAATTGTAAATCTGTCTTACTACTCTGGGTAATATAATGCTGCAGCAGATCTCCTTCCCCACTCCCAGGGCCGAGGAGGTCCTGGGATGAGTATCATGGCCAAATCCTCTAGCTCGAGGTACGACCGGTTCACCCGGATCCCGTGTTGGAGATGTACACCCAGCAAGGAGCTGCTGAACTGCTGCCTTGTAAAGCGCCTCGTGGCTTTTGTGGTTCCAGCCAAGAAAGGTACTCGTGTGAGATGATGCAAAAAAATTCAAGCTTGAGGATCTGCAGTAGCTTGAGGATCTTGAGGATCTGCAGTAGTGCTTTATTGCAGATATTTTCTGCAGTATGTATGATTGAGGGATCTCAGCAATAAACACAAAGACTTTAGAGAAATGTCACTGCTGCCTCGTAAAGTGCCTCGTGGCTTTTGTGGTTCCAGCCAAGAAAGGTACCTGTGTGAGATGATGCAAAAAAATTCAAGCTTGAGGATCTGCAGTAGCTTGAGGATCTTGAGGATCTGCAGTAGTGCTTTATTGCAGATATTTTCTGCAGTATGTATGATTGAGGGATCTCAGCACTAAACACAAAGACTTTAGAGAAATGTCACTGCTGCCTCGTAAAGCGCCTCGTGGCTTTTGTGGTTCCAGCCAAGAAAGGTACCTGTGTGAGATGATGCAAAAAAATTCAAGCTTGAGGATCTGCAGTAGCTTGAGGATCTTGAGGATCTTGAGGATCTGCAGTAGTGCTTTATTGGAGATATTTTCTGCAGTCTGTATGATTGAGGGGTCTCAGCACTAAACACAAAGACTTTAGAGAAATGTCACTGTTGGGAGTATTCAGAACAAAGACAGAATTGCAGGCAACACTGAGATTGCGTGGTTTAGGATAGGACACATGAGAGGTTTTTCATGAAGTTTATGAAGGGAGTGGGAGAAAGAGGAAGATGAAAGGGGAAAGGATAGATGCTGGTTTTCAATCCGTGTTTTGAATTCATGGTTTAATTCCTCATTTTAAGTGAGTTTGCGTGCCAGTCATAAAGTTTTTGGCCCCAGTGGTGGGTAAGTTTCCTGATGCCATTGGAATGGAAGTTGTGTTTGTGATTTTTGGAACTTTTTGAAAAGCAATTTTTTTTTTTAATGATTGCTGATAATTATTTATTTATCTAAAGTTTTTTGTTGAGAAAATAAAATCTCAAAATGCTTTACAAAGAATGAAGAGGCAAGAACAGTGGAAATTAAGAAAATGGAGTTTTAAGAGAGATTTTAAAACCATAAATTGAGGCTGTGTGGCTTTTGAAAAACAGAGTTCCACAGTTGAGGAGTATTTCCATGTAAAGCTTCAAATCTCAGTGTTAGTCCTCTGCGAGGAACTACCAGGAGATTCTGGTTCTAAGACTCTACCTTTCTTGAAAAGGTGTGGTTATATCAGATCCATAGTCAGGAACCAATTTGTGTTTTGCTTTTAAAGCTCATCAGCAATGTTCTAAATTCTATCCGTTTATGCACAGGTAGTCGGTGATGTGTTTTGAGGATTGAAGTTTTGTGAACAGATTTACGAGCTTGGAAACGAGCATGGCTGCCATATTCGGAATGAGTTGCAAGTCCTTGACAGAAGATTCAGGCAAGCCTGTTAACAGCAAGTTGCAGTAATCCAAGCGTGACGTTATGAGAGTTTGAACCAGTTTCAATTGTCCTCTGTTTCAAGGACGAGCAGATTTGTGCAATGTTGGGAAAAAGAGATTTACAGATTTTAGCAATGTGTAGCATATAGGAAAGAGTTGGATCCAGAGTGACACCTCGATTTAAAATTGTTGAAGCAAAAAGTCTCTTTTATTTATGGAGATAATTGGACTTGTTAAGCTAATTGTAGTATTTAGCCTTGTTGATGCGTATGAATCAATGGATGGCCTTTGCACCCACACAGCGACAACTCTCCCTCCAGTTATCCATAACCTCAAGTCTGTTCTTGTTTCCCCTTTGTCTGCCATATTCAGCCTGGTTTCTCCTTTGGCCACCTCTTATCGGTTTGGAAGTCAGCAATCATCACTCCTGTCTACAGGAAGGGTGCATAAACAGATCCTATCAATTGCAGAACATTGACCTTGCTTCCGATTACAAGCAAAGTAGTGGAATCCATCATTGTTCTGCCATGATCTGTTTTGCTTTTGGGTCTCACTATCTGCCATAATCTTTCCTGGGAAAACCACATTTCCAAGTTGGCCTCCAAAGCCAGTCACCGACTGGGCATCCTCCGTTGCTTGAAGTCCTTTCTTGGCACTACTGAGCTTCTCACCACATACAAACCTTTCATCTGCAGCTCAATGGAATACTGTTCTCCCCTCTGGGCTGGTGCTCCTGCCTCACACCTAGCTCGGCTTCATGCTGTAGAAACCAAAGTTTTCAGAATCATTGGAATCTCACGCGATGAAGCCGATTCTGAGGGCCTTTCACTCGCTCACCGCCGCAGGCAGGTTGGTGGTCTTTCTGTCTTCTACCGACTCCTCTCCAGCATAGCTCCCCCAGCTCTGTCTGTGTCCCCCAAATATTCCTTCAGGACACACAACATCTGCCAGCAACCCTCTTGTGGTGAAACTCCCAAAATCAAGACTTTCTGCTCACCTTCACTCTTTCATTCCTCTTTTCTCCTGCCTCTAGAACAAGCTCCCACACTCTCTTCAATCCCACTCTCTCCAGGTCTTTAAAACAGGTGGTCACCCATCTGTTCCCCCATCAGCTGCATCATCAGCATTCATCATCAGCTGTTCCCCCATCCAAAACCTTGATCTTCTCTACCCCCATTAATACACCCCAAATCCACATTTTTCAAATTCTGTTTTCCATCCTGAAAGTCGTCGTAGTGTCCATTTGTATAGTCGTGTCCATTATACTGTGAACCCCCCCTTCCCCTCCCCCAACACTCTCCCTTCCACAAATCTACCGCTGTCCCTGTTCTATCCTGTTGTGCTTGTGTGCTTTCCTCTCTCTCTCTCTCTCTCCCTCTTGTCTCCCGCTCCCTTTATTATATGTTTTACGTGTGTTTCTGTTTATGTTTTTATTTGTTTTATGTGTTAGATTTTACACGAGCCTCGACTTTGAAAACAATTTTTTGTTGTTGCTGATGTCATATTTTCTGTTTCCAAACAACAACTCTGACCATCAGTTTGGATTCCATCTCAGTCACTCAACTCTGGACATTCTGCATACTCCTCTTCTCTCAGCAATGGTTGGAGGCCCTAAATCTCAATGAAGAGGTCAGGACCATCTTCTTGGACATATCAAAGACATTCGACAGTCTGGCATTCTGCTTCGCTTGCCTAGTTCTCTGCCTGTGGCATTCAAGACCACCTTCATTCCTGGATTTCTGACTTCCTCCACTCATGCTGTTAATGCGTTGCCATGCCACTCACTTCGTTGCCATGCCATTCAAAATATTTACTTGTACTTTAATATGGACGCCATGTCTGTAAAAAGAGAGTGCGCTCGGAAACTGTGATTTACTGTCCACCAGCTCAGGCTGTTAGTTAGAGACAATATGAGATTTTTTTGTAGTAATATTGCTCCTGACTGTGCATTGTCAGCCTGGTTCGAGTCTCAAGGACTCACGAACCACATGATATGAACGTTCTCCTCCACATGATATGAACGTTCTCCTCCCTTTGTCTAGTAGAGCAATGGTTCCCAAACCCAGGGAACCAGAATTTGGGATGCGAGGGCCTTCTGATGGGTCATGGATGACTATGCGCTGTTGATCTTGCAGCAATATACCATATTCAAACGTTGATAGATTGCCAACTTCTCACAACTCAGTTTTTGAGGGAGGCTTTTCACGTCAAAAGGTCTTTTTCAGACAATTTTTATGTTAGGTTCCGGTTTACGGTAGGTATCAAGAAAGCATGAGATAACATGCTTTGGCAAGTAGGTACCGGTACCATTTGGGTCATGAGGCAAATGTGATTTCAAATATTGCGTCGTGGACAAAAAAGTTTGGGAGCCTCTGCAGTGGAGGCTAAAGTTCTCCAAGGCAGTGTGTTGGGCCCAGTCTTGTTTCCAGTCTTGACTCAGTCTTGTCTTGACTCAGTCCCAGTCTTTACTCAGTCCCAGTCTTGACTCCTGGTCACATGACAGATATTAGGCATGCTCCATGGCTGGTCTTGACTCCTGGTCACATGACAGATACTGGGCATGCTCCATGGCTGGTCTTGACCCCTGGTCACATGACTGATACTGGGCAATGGGCATGCTCCATGTTTTTTTTTGTGTTTTTTTTTGTATACAGAATCGAGGCTCGTGAAAGAGCTAATATTTATCACACAAACAAACCAAACAGACAAACAAAAAGTATATATAAAAAGGGGAGTGGTAGCCAAGATGGGGAGAGAAGGGGAGGAAGCACACAAACACAACATTTGAGAGCAGGGACATCGGGAATGTGTGGGAGGGAGAGGGCTTGGGCGGAGGCGGCGTGGGAAGGGGGGGGGGGGGGTGGGAGAAGTATAAACACAAGGACACCAAGGACTTCCAGGAAAGAAGTTGGTATTTCAAAAAAGTGGATTTGGGGTGAAATTAGCGGGGGTAGAAAAGATCAAGGTTTTGGATGGTGGAAGATAAGAGATGGTGGTGAACAGCTGTTTTAAAGACCTGGAGGGAGGAGTGGGATTGAAGAGAGTGAGGGAGTTTGTTCCAGAGGCGGGAGAAAAGAGAAATGAAGGAGTGAAGGTGAGCAGAGAGTCTTGATTTTGGCAGTTTAACCATAAGAGGGTTGCAGGCAGATCTTGTGCGACCTGTAGGAATATTTGGGGGACAGAGCCCAGAGACAGCTGGAGGAGCAAGGCCGGAGAGGAGTCGGTAGAAGACGGAAAGACCACCAACCTGCCTGCGGTGAGTAAGTGAAAGGCCCTCCGAGGTAGCTTCATCGCGGGAGATTCCAATAATTCTGAACGCTTTGGTTTCAACAGCGTGAAGACGAGCTGGGTGTGAGGCAGGAGCACCAGCCCAGTGAGGAGAGCAGTATTCCATTGAGCTGCGGATGAAAGGCTTGTATGTGGTGAGGATCTCAGGTGTGCCAAGGAATGACTTCGCATGACGGAGGATGCCCAGCTTTGGAGGCCAGATTTGAAATGTGGTTTTCCCAGGAAAGATCATGGCAGATAGTGAGACCCAAAAGCTTGAGTGACAGATCTACACGTTGATCTTGACACACGGTCCTGTGACAAAATATTTACTTGTACTTTAATATGGACGCCATGTCTGTAAAAAGAGAGTGCGCTCGGAAACTGTGATTTACTGTCCACCAGCTCAGGCTGTTAGTTAGAGACAATATGAGATATTTTTTGTAGTAATATTGCTCCTGACTGTGCATTGTCAGCCTGGTTCGAGTCTCAAGGACTCACGAACCACATGATATGAAGCAGACATGGGAAGGGACCAAGATGAACAGCACTACAGGGCCGGTTTTCTGGCTTTATGGCCTGTGAGTAATTCATGAAGTTTGTGAAATGTTGCACACCTTGAACTGCTTCGAGGAGTTTCATGAAATTTTAAATTCAAGCCACTATAATGGGTTCTGTAAAAATCGTGTATCGTAACTTATTGTTTGTCATAAATTCCTGATATCGTTTCTTGACTTCTGCAGTTTCATTACATTTTAACAAATGACCTCGAGAGTGTCAATTAAGATTGTCTGACAATTTATAAGCTTTATAAACCTCACTTTACAATGACATATCAGGCCTGCCATATATATTCTGTGCGATTGTAAACATTGTAAATGATGCCTCAACTTTATGGAAATCCAGGACTTACCACACCACACATGGCTACCTTTATGATCATTGAGCAGAAACTACCATGAATTGTTTATTACCTCTCAGTCCATTTGGGCTAAGCGTTATTGTCGTGACCGTCTGTCCGTCCTTGTGTCGGTCCGTTACATTTTTGTTTCCACCCCTTAGTTCAGTAAGTAATTGAGGTGGGTTGGTTAAACTTACGAGGTATGTATAATGTGACATTTGTTTGTGCCTTTTACTGTTTTTCTGCTTCAGATCTCTCTCTGTACAATGCCTTCAGAAAGTATTCACACCGCTTGACTTTTTTCACATTTTACTGTGTTAAAGCCTGAATTTCAAATGGATTAAATTGAGATTTTTGGCATTGGTCTACACAAAATACCCCCTATAATGTCAAAGTGGAATTTCTTTTGAGGAATTTTTACAAAATAATTAGAAATGGAAAACAGAAACATCTATTTTACACAATTATTCAACCCCCTGAGTCAATACTTTGTAGAAGCGCTTTTGGCAGCGATTACAGCTTCAAGTCTTCTTGAGGATGTCTGTATCAGCTTTGTACATCTGGATTTGGGGAGTTTCTCTCATTTGTCCTTGCAGATTTGCTCAAGCTCTTTTTAACAATATTAACAACGATAATGATAGTTGCATCATTTGGCAACAATAATAATGAACAGGAACGGATAACCCCTTCCCACTCCCCCTAAGTCCCAACCCCCTCCCTCTAAGTCCCAACCCCCTCCCCCTAAGTCCCAACCCCCACTCCCGACTTTCGAGCGGCCCCGCTCACCATGGCCCAATCACATGATCCAATCATCGTGACGTCATCATGCTCGGTGCTACTTTTAAAATATGTTCTGGTTGTTTACACCGAGTGAATGAGCAATGCAGTGGAAGGCAAGTCCAAAGGAGCCTATTCGGGCCCCTTAGGTGCGGTGTTGGTAACCCTGCGTGAGATGGGCAAAGCGATTGGCAAGGAAATTGCGCCTGTTCAGGAAGAGTTGAAGATAGCGAAGCCAGACTGGCAGGAGGAGTGCGGAACATGAAGGAGGTGGAGTGGAAGGACTCATACAGGGGGTAGAAGAGGGATAAAATAAAATAGGGATAAAAGTTTAATTCCTTATGCATTTTTTGTGGTGTAGTGACGTGTGAGAACTTCTTAAGGCTGATGCATGCTTTCGGCTGGAGCGATGCGGACTTCTCAAAACTGACTCCCTTACACGCTCAATGTTTTGTGCCGTTCTTACTGATTTGGGTGCTCCCGATGGTTTCTCTTTTAAAGTTAAACCGGTCCTCTCAAACTTCTGAACCCATAACTTGATAGCATGAACAGACGGCACATTTCCATGACGTTGAACATTGAAATGGAGTTCGCATTGATGTTGTGCAGCAGTTGCACTATCATTATTCTTGTAAAAAGCTTTGATAGCGAAAGCGCGCTCTTCACCCGACCAGTTCCACATGGTCACTCAAGTGTTCTGCCTGCAAAAAATAAAACTAAATCAGTAAAAAATAAATAAAAAATAAAAAATGCATGTTATGTACTTCAATATCATGAATGAATTTATTTTGAAATATAATTTGTTATTTTCTTCACATGAATTTCAAAAATGACCATATTTCTGGCTCATCCTGATACATATATATGTGGGAGTCTTTTTTTTTTTTTTTTTTTTTTTTGTATACAAGATCGAGGCTCGTGAAAGAGCGAACATTAATCACACAGAAAGACAAACAGACACACAAAACAAATAACATCGGGAGCGGTAGACAAGATGGGGAGAGAGGGGGAAGGACACAAACACAACATTTGAGAGCAGGGACCGAGAGACATGGAGACATCGAGAGAACTGTGGGAGGGAGAGGGCTTTGGGGGGAAGGCATGGGAAGGGGGGGGGGTGGGAGAGGTATAAAACGTATGGACACTGCCAAGACTTCCAGGAAAGAAGTTGGAATTTCAAACAAGGTGGATCTGGGGTGAATTAGTGGGCGTAGAAAAGATCAAGGTTTTGGATGGGGGAAGATAAGAAATGGTGGTGAACAGCTGTTTTGAAGACCTGGAGGGAGGAGTGTGATTGAAGTGAGTATGGGAGTTTGTTCCAGAGGCGGGAGAAAAGAGGAATGAAAGAGTGAAGGTGAGCAGAGAGCCGAGATTTCGGCAGTTTAACCATCAGAGGGTGGCTGGCAGATCTTGTGCGACCTGTAGGAATATTTGGGGGACAGAGCACAGAGAGAGCTGGGGGAGCAAGGCCGGAGAGGAGTCGGTAGAAGACAGAAAGACCACCTACCTGCCTGCGGTGAGTGAGTGAAAGGCCCTCAGAGATAGCTTCATCGCGGGAGATTCCAATGATTCTGAAAGCTTTGGATTCAACATCGTGAAGCCGAGCCAGGTGTGAGGCAGGAGCACCAGCCCATAGGGGAGAACAGTATTCCATTGAGCTGCGGATGAAAGCCTTGTATGTGGTGAGGAGCTCAGGTGTGCCTAGGCAGGACTTCGCACGACGGAGGATGCCCAGTCGGCGACTGGCTTTGGAGGCCAGCTTGGAAATGTGGTTTTCCCAAGAAAGATCATGGCAGATGGTGAGACCCAAAAGCTTGAGCGACAGAACTTCTTGAAGAGGATTGTTGAGAAAGTAGATGGGAGGGTTGTCCAGTCGATCTTTTCGGAGAGACATAGTAAGAGTGTGAGATTTGTCAGGATTGAAAGACATGTTCCACATGTTTGACCAGTCTGTGATTTTGTCCAGGTCTTCAGAGAGTGAGGAGGCTGCAGACTGCCGATCTGAGGGAAGAGGAATTGAGCGGCAGAGAGTGGAGTCATCAGCAAAGAGATACAGAGGATTTTCCAGAGAGTCGGAGAGATCATTGATAAAGACCAGAAAAAGCACAGGGCCCAGCACACTGCCTTGGGGAACTCCAGCCTGAACGGGAAGGGGAGATGAGAGAAATCCATTCAGGGCCACACGTTGACTGCGACCAGAGAGGAAGTCCGCAAGCCATGCATGGAGATTTCCATGGATACCATAGGAGGAGAGTTTGGTGAGCAGAGCTGGGTGCCAGACCGTATCGAAGGCACGTGATATGTCAAGGGAGACAGCTCTGATTTCCTGTTTGGCATTGAGGACCTCCATCCATTGTTGAGACAGCAGAAGCAGCATGTCCAGAGTAGAGTGACCTGGTCTGAAACCAAATTGATAATCAGAGATCAAGCCATTGGAGAAGAGGAAAGATTTCATATCCGAAGCAATGATGGATTCCATGACTTTGCTGATAAAAGCAAAGCTTTGTCTGTCCACCTTTGTCTGTCCTTTGTCTGTCCACCTTTATCAAAATATGACAGACAACACTTGATAGATAAAGGATTATTTATTATGTACGTACGGAGAGAAATGTTTCACACCAGGCAAGCAGATCTCTGAATTCCAAGTCACAACTGCATTCAATATATACTCAAGTTAATTTCAACAAAGGAGGGCAAAAGTGGAAACTGTAGCATGAGATCAGAACACAGGAATGCTGATATGAGGACCCTTGGCTTCGCATTTTTGCACGAGGTCAAACTACAGATAAAACATGTTTTTTGCCAACTCTGCACGAGGAAGCAGTTCTGTCCCGAAACTGTGAAATGGCTCTCAGCCAACTCTATACAAACCAGCATATCTCCTTTGGCCTAGCTCACTCTATCATATGATGCATTTACCCAACATGCTTTTTGGCCAGTGCTGTCTCTGATTGGTCCAGAGATGACAATTATTAATTTTTATCCAAACAACTGTTGTGTATAATGTACATCTGCGCCAATTTGTTAGTACTATCTATTATGAACTTTGTTCCATTTATATGTCCAACCAATGGCAGTAGTGTAGACCTGATTTTTATTTGGTTGCTCAGCAATCATTTTGCCCCACACTTTACTGACGGCCTCGATGATGGCTCCCTTAATTTACTGGGAAAGGTATTGAAGTGGAAAGTTTCATGGAGTGTGAGGACGTCTTCCTGCCTGGCGGCTCGCTATTTACACTGGAGTGAAAGTGACTCACAGATTTGAGTTTTACTGGTTCACTGGAGTTAAACCATGTCTGCGGCCTTATCTTCAGCAGCGATTCGCTCTGTTCACCCACGGAGCTTCATTCCATGTACCAAATTTGCGTCCCTATCTTCAGTGGGTCTACGCTCCTTTCACCCATGGGACTACTATCATCGAACCCCTTTCAATGAACAGCTTATTTTCACAGACACTGGTCATTTGTGATGCCCTTCGTGGACATTAGACCGGATTGGCCTACTGGTGAATGGTGATACACCATTTCTTGCTTCTTATTGAACTTTTGACAGTATTCCCATGTACTTAAGCTTAACAGCTTATGGGACACTGTTCAGACTGCTCAGACTGGATGAAGTTATCAACCTTTAGCGGTAGTCAGAGCCCTTAGGGATATTTTGGGGCCGTTTGGTTCAAATTCTTCCAAAAGCACCAAATTTGGCCCAGATGTTGCCCATGCCATACTCTTTCGATTTTTGACGGGCGCCAAGACGGGCGCCCCCCCCCCCCGGGGGCCCCATATTGGCGAAATACTAAATGGCCGCCACCCGGATTAGAGGAAAATCAGTTAAATAACCAAAAGGGTTGGAATCATGTATGATGCCACTTTTCAGGGGTTTTCGAGGTCGAGCAATCCAATTATGATGTTATTTTGATGATTCGAGGTCAAGGTCAACCCTCAAGGTCATCTTAAAGGTCATTTTTGAGTCAAACATGTCGGTTTTTGAGTTTTTTGTGAAGATTTACGCAAGGTTCACCATTATATGTTTCTGGGTTGGGTAATCGAACTCTGACCTTATTTTTGACAATTAGAGGAAATATTTACATGTCTATTTCCTAATTTTCAGGCATATGCAGTTCATCAGTCTAATTACAAAGGTACGGATTTTGATGTTTTATGAACTGTATGCCATATCCTTGTGTTTAATTTTTGTGCGATCATGATCCGGGTTCATGTATACATGATTGTATACATGTCATAAATATGACGTCATAGGTCATGTGACCTGGCGGCCATATTGGATTTTATGAAAACCTTAAAAATGGATCCCTGCCTTCATTTTTCGATCGATTCATTTAGAACTTTGACCACTTATAGTACGCCATGTGATTGGATGCATATCCTAATTATGACGTCATAGGTCAGCTGACATGGTGGGATGGACGGATATGGTCCCCGGATCATACCGCCCTTGGCGCCCGTCAAAAATCGAAAGAGTATGGCATGGGCAACATCTGCGCCAAATTTGATGCTTTTGGAAGAATTTGAACCAAAATATCCCTGAGGGCCCTGACTACGGTGAATCGAAGTCGATAACTCGATTTTCTATAGTACCCTATAGTACAGGAGCATCCGTCCATCCATCGGTCCTTCCCCGAACTACTCTCTTAATTTAGGGATAGCCCTGCCAAAACTTCTGCGAAATGTTTTAGGGTCCCAGCAAGTGTCCTAAGGTAGATGGGAGGTTTCATAAATTCCTCAATACAATTATGATTTTGAGTTTCGTTCTGTACGAAGCTGCTCCTGATCCAGAAGTAAACCCAGATTTGGCAGAACCATTTGCTAGTTTGATAATATCTAAATACAATTGTGATTTTGAGTTTCCACCAAAACAACCCTGCTTTTATCCATCCTAAAGGGTGAGTAGGAGTTTTCCTAAATTTCTCAATGCAATTATGATTTTGATTTTCGATCCATGTGAGGTATTTCGTATCCGCCCTTTCTTGGCGGCAGATTCATCTGTACGGGTTGTCATGTCAGAGTGGCGTTTATATTCCTTTACCTCATGAGTGTTGGTAACATTGTATTTTGTTATATTAATGCTATAGTATTAATTTGTGATTCAAATTGTGCTGTATGGAATGAAAATATAGAGATTGAGTTTAAAGGAAATGATGGGAAGGTTTCCACCTGTGAAATTTGCAGCTTCACCATTCACCATATAAATCTGTAAGGTAGTTGGAGAAGGAGGCAATCAAAAAGTATCAGCTCTCTGTGCACAGATGTTTAGCAGGATTGTATGGCACAAAAGGTGGACAAAGTCAGTCTGCATACCATTGCCAAAGAAAGGGGATGCAAGAGAAAGTTCAAATAACTTAACCATTGCCTCGATTTCACATGCCAGCAAGATATTACTAAAGATAATTCAACACAGAATAGATGACTTCATTAAGGGAGAAATGCTCGTCGAGCAACAGGTTTTAGAAGAGGAAGAGGCACAAAAGATGAAATCGCAAATCTGAGATGGATCATGGATAAAGCAAGGGTTATGTTTGAGCATATTACGCAGTTTTTAACTTAAAATGTTTTCAGGTTATCTTATTGATTGACTCGTTAATGTGTTTATAAGGTATTAGGTATTAAAAATGAAAAGTTTTGAAATGTGAAAAGTCTATGAAAATGTGTGTGCAAGGGTCAACTTGTGGTAAAATTTGAATGCATTCCCTTGAATCCTACATTATAACTACCCCTATTCATGTGTCTTGGTTTATGTGCGTACGTCCAGCAACGTATCCATCGAGGTGTGCATGCATATATATATATATATATATATATATATATATATATATATATATATATATATATATATATATATATATATACATAGATATATGTATGTATATATATATATATATATATATATATATATATATATATATATATATATATATATATATATATATACGTATATATATATATATATATATATATATATATATATATATATATATATATATATATATATATATATATATATTGTATATACGTATATATCAAATATATATTATCAAATATATATATATAGTTATGTGTCTGCCAACCTAGTGTAAATTAGCAGGTGAGAAATATTTATTTATAAACCTCTGCACATGATTTCACAGCAAAGAAGTTCCACCCAAATTTGTTAACACAAATCAGTTTATAACATAAGGATGAGAAAAAACACAATGCACAAATAGGTTTACAAGAAATAAAATCACAAACACTTTAAAGAACCTCAAATGAAATCCAAATCCACAGAAACCCGACAGAATGGATCAAGTAAATAATGAAACAGAAAACCAAATACTGCATTGGAGCCATCAGAAAGAACCGAAAAAAAAAATTGCAAAGATGGAGTCATCAGGAGTGTTACATATTCATGTGAATGTATGTGAATTACTATTCAGGTCTTTGCTTATCAATGTGTAGTCGATTAAGGGTTGTTGTGATTAAAGGGTCAGGAGCCATTCTGGGAAAAAGGAGACCGGAAACGGAGGAAGAAAAGACACGAGGTCCGGGAGAAGCGACGATTCTTCTTCTTCCTCGCCCAGCTCCGACGAGAGGGGGGGATCGATATTGAGCAGCGTGGAAAAGCTGCGTTCCCAAGCCCGTCTGGCGAGAGGAGTTACCGGGACGTGTAACTACCCTTTTGACACGTCAAGTTGCCGTGGGTCCGTGCACGGACCCAGCGTCCGGCACAGTTCGCCGCACCGTCTACAAGGACGCGTACGGGTCGCACTTTGGGGCCTCGCGCGCGTTGCAAGCGGCGCTTGCTTTGCCCGCTTCGCTTGGCCAGGAGGGGTGTGCTGCAGCCGTGGTTCCCGGTACGGTACGTGCCCGGTGGACGCACGTCCGCCCGGGGTTCGTTCAACCGCCCGTGTGCGGCGAAGCCGACCATCATCTTGGTCAGGAGGGGCCCAGAGACATTGTGAGGGACAGAGACCAAAGGGGTCGTGAGTACCCCCAAGGGGTCGGGAGTGGGGAAAGGGGACACACGTATGTACGATGGCCATCTTAATCATCTCGGGGATTGATTGTTGATTGTGGATTGTTGATGGTTGATTGCTCGGGGAATATATCATTGATTATTCCGGATCCTTGGTGTGGGATTTTTTCTTGGTTGGAATTCATATTGATTGCGTTACGAAAGCGCATACATAATAAATCTTTCTGGCGGAGTTCCTCTCACGGTCCGGGGGTCACCGAGACCAGGTAGTCACCGGGAGGACCACGTAACAGAATTGGGGGCTCGTCCAAATTACGATTTGCGGATTCGCAATTGGGTCTACGTCCGGGATCTAAAATTGTATAAAATAATATTTTTATTAATTAAAATTTATTAATTAAGTATTAATTGGTAAATTTTTGGGGAAAGTAGGGGAAAGTCTTGGGTGAAGGTTAACAGGTGTTAACGATAGGCACCATGGTGTTTGTGGCACAGAACTTTGCGGTAACCCCGAGTGAGGCACAGTTCCGAGCGTTACTAAAGTCGGACCTCTTGAAATTGGCCAAACATTTTAACTTGGAGGTCCGAACTAATTTGAGGAAGGCAGAGTTGCAGGCCACGGTGATACAGTCTATGGTGGGATTAGGAACATGGGACGAGTTAGCCTGGCAGTGGCTACCCGAAGAACCAGAAGACGTTGAGCTCCGGAAACTGGAGTTGCAATTCCGGAAGCTTACCGGCAAAAATTCAGGAATGCCAGGAAGAGGGAGAGTGAGACCCATGTGGAGTTTGCCAGAGTGAAAGAAAACATGTTTGATCGGTGGTGTGAGTCAAAAGGAGTCGGGAAAGACTTCGAAACATTGCGTGACTTGATCCTGGTGGAGGAATTTCAACAGTGTGTCCACGAGGACATCAAAGTGTACCTGCAGGAAAAGAAAGTACCGAAGTTGTGGGACGCAGCCACCATGGCAGATGATTATGCCTTAACACACCAGATAGGGGTCCACGAACCTAACTCCTCGCCTAGATCTCCGCAGGGGAGGTGGGGAACAGCAGGTGCGGAGAACGACAATACATGGCGCCGGCCTCGAGAGGATTATGGGGACAACGCGGATACCCCACCTGTTCGAAATCAGAGGGCTGCGGGCCCAAGACAAACTTATTTTTCGGGGGGCCCGAGGCAGACCACGAGTTTTTCCTCCGGGCCTACTTGCGCTTTTTGCAAGAAACCTGGACACTTGATGTCAAGTTGTTACCTCATGAAAAGGGAAGACCCAGAGCGGAGTCCGACTAGTACAACTCCGAATGCGATGGCAAACGTAAGAAATCGCCCACAGAAGAGTTACCAACCATTTATTTATGAGGGGTTGGTCTCACTCAAGGGAGACTTGACTAACCCAAGACCGGTTAGGGTTTTGAGGGACACAGGAGCCCATCAATCCTTAATGCTTGAAGGCATTTTGCCATTGTCAGAGTACCGCAACTGGTGATAGTTTTCGGTTACAAGGGATCGGTGGCTGTGTTAGTGCCCCACTTCATGTCATCCATTTGGAATCCGATTTGGTGTCAGGACCGGTCACCATCGGTTTACAAGCCACGCTTCCTGTAGAGGGAGTATCTGTGATTATTGGGAATGATTTGGCCGGGGGGCAAATTTATGGTAACCCGAGGGTTGGTAAAGAGCACAGCAGGGAAAATAACACCCCACCAGCTCGGGATGGCGACAAAAGTTCCAAGTTATTTGTAGGGGGACTGAACTTCAACACAGAGGAAGAAGTTCTGACCTCTGTCTTCAACAGATATGGGCCGCTGGTGGAAGTGCGGGTGGTAAAAGACAGGGAAACGCAACGGTCAAGAGGGTTCGGCTTTGTCACGTTTGCAAGCACAAGAGACGCCAGGGAGGCAGAGAAGAATTGGAATGGTAGGGATTTGGAGGGTCGGACCATAACAGTAGGGAAGGCATTTCGTAGGCGTCGAGAGGTCTACAGAAGAGGACACCTTGGCAGTAGTTTTGGGGTTGGCAGCAGCCGATATTACTATGGAGGCTCCCAGAGTTACGGCACCTCCCGAAAAAATGAATGTCAGAGCACTGGCCGAGAAGGAGACCGCCAGTCAGGTAACGGCTGGGACAAGTGGTCCCACCGTAACTGTTAGGAGTCTGGAGAAGTTGAAGCACTATATATACGGGGGAGCCGCCGAGCCGGGGCTCCTACACGGACTAACCGTGAACCCCACGTTCTTAAAGGTGTCCAGGTAGTGAACTTTCCTGCACAGACTAACCGTGAACTGTGATGTAACAGGGAGCAGGGAGTTCGTAAAGTAGGGAGTTCGTAAAGGCGTCCATGTAATGAACTTTCCTCCCCGGACTAACCGTGAACTCCACATTCCTTAAGGCGTCCATGTAGGGAATACTCTGCTGGGCCTCCCGAAAAAGTGCTATAGAGAGGTTTAAATTTGGGGGCTTTGGTCACCACCTCTTAACCGTCATTCAAGAGAAACTAGAAGTGGTTGATGCTTGGTCCAGAGGGAATTAATCTAGGGGATTGTGTGAAATTTTGTTGCTTTATTTTTAAGTGATGACTGTGCCCGGGGGGAACTGATGAGTTGGGGGGAGGGGGGGGGTGAGTTATCTGGTTTGTTTATCCAAGTTGGCCGGCAAAGAAAGTTTTCGCTGGGTTCAAACTTTCTTTCTTGAAGGGGGGGAGTGTTACATATTCATGTGAATGTATGTGAATTACTATTCAGGTCTTTGCTTATCAATGTGTAGTCGATTAAGGGTTGTTGTGATTAAAGGGTCAGGAGCCCTTCTGGGAAAAAGGAGACCGGAAATGGAGGAAGAAAAGACACGAGGTCCGGGAGAAGCGACGATTCTTCTTCTTCCTCGCCCAGCTCCGACGAGAGGGGGGATCGATATTGAGCAGCGTGGAAAAGCTGCGTTCCCAAGCCCGTCTGGCGAGAGGAGTTACCGGGACGTGTAACTACCGTTTTGACACGTCAAGCTGCCGTGGGTCCGTGCACGGACCCAGCGTCCGGCACAGTTCGCCGCACCGTCTACAAGGACGCGTACGGGTCGCACTTTGGGGCCTCGCGCGCGTTGCAAGCGGCGCTTGCTTTGCCCGCTTCGCTTGGCCAGGAGGGGTGTGCTGCAGCCGTGGTTCCCGGTACGGTACGTGCCCGGTGGACGCACGTCCGCCCGGGGTTCGTTCAACCACCCGTGTGCGGCGAAGCCGACCATCATCTTGGTCAGGAGGGGCCCAGAGACATTGTGAGGGACAGAGACCAAAGGGGTCGTGAGTACCCCCAAGGGGTCGGGAGTGGGGAAAGGGGACACACGTATGTACGATGGCCATCTTAATCATCTCGGGGATTGATTGTTGATTGTGGATTGTTGATGGTTGATTGCTAGGGGAATATATCATTGATTATTCCGGATCCTTGGTGTGGGATTTTTTCTTGGTTGGAATTCATATTGATTGCGTTACGAAAGCGCATACATAATAAATCTTTCTGGCGGAGTTCCTCTCACGGTCCGGGGGTCACCGAGACCAGGTAGTCACCGGGAGGACCACGTAACAGAATTGGGGGCTCGTCCAAATTACGATTTGCGGATTCGCAATTGGGTCTACGTCCGGGATCTAAAATTGTATAAAATAATATTTTTATTAATTAAAATTTATTAATTAAGTATTAATTGGTAAATTTTTGGGGAAAGTAGGGGAAAGTCTTGGGTGAAGGTTAACAGGTGTTAACGATAGGCACCATGGCGTTTGTGGCACAGAACTTTGCGGTAACCCCGAGTGAGGCACAGTTCCGAGCGTTACTAAAGTCGGACCTCTTGAAATTGGCCAAACATTTTAACTTGGAGGTCCGAACTAATTTGAGGAAGGCAGAGTTGCAGGCCACGGTGATACAGTCTATGGTGGGATTAGGAACATGGGACGAGTTAGCCTGGCAGTGGCTACCCGAAGAACCAGAAGACGTTGAGCTCCGGAAACTGGAGTTGCAATTCCGGAAGCTTACCGGCAAAAATTCAGGAATGCCAGGAAGAGGGAGAGTGAGACCCATGTGGAGTTTGCCAGAGTGAAAGAAAACATGTTTGATCGGTGGTGTGAGTCAAAAGGAGTCGGGAAAGACTTCGAAACATTGCGTGACTTGATCCTGGTGGAGGAATTTCAACAGTGTGTCCACGAGGACATCAAAGTGTACCTGCAGGAAAAGAAAGTACCGAAGTTGTGGGACGCAGCCACCATGGCAGATGATTATGCCTTAACACACCGGATAGGGGTCCACGAACCTAACTCCTCGCCTAGATCTCCGCAGGGGAGGTGGGGAACAGCAGGTGCGGAGAACGACAATACATGGCGCCGGCCTCAAGAGGATTATGGGGACAACGCGGATACCCCACCTGTTCGAAATCAGAGGGCTGCGGGCCCAAGACAAACTTATTTTTCGGGGGGCCCGAGGCAGACCACGAGTTTTTCCTCCGGGCCTACTTGCGCTTTTTGCAAGAAACCTGGACACTTGATGTCAAGTTGTTACCTCATGAAAAGGGAAGACCCAGAGCGGAGTCCGACTAGTACAACTCCGAATGCGATGGCAAACGTAAGAAATCGCCCACAGAAGAGTTACCAACCATTTATTTATGAGGGGTTGGTCTCACTCAAGGGAGACTTGACTAACCCAAGACCGGTTAGGGTTTTGAGGGACACAGGAGCCCATCAATCCTTAATGCTTGAAGGCATTTTGCCATTGTCAAAGAGTACCGCAACTGGTGATAGTTTTCGGTTACAAGGGATCGGTGGCTGTGTTAGTGCCCCACTTCATGTCATCCATTTGGAATCCGATTTGGTGTCAGGACCGGTCACCATCGGTTTACAAGCCACGCTTCCTGTAGAGGGAGTATCTGTGATTATTGGGAATGATTTGGCCGGGGGGCAAATTTATGGTAACCCGAGGGTTGGTAAAGAGCACAGCAGGGAAAATAACACCCCACCAGCTCGGGATGGCGACAAAAGTTCCAAGTTATTTGTAGGGGGACTGAACTTCAACACAGAGGAAGAAGTTCTGACCTCTGTCTTCAACAGATATGGGCCGCTGGTGGAAGTGCGGGTGGTAAAAGACAGGGAAACGCAACGGTCAAGAGGGTTCGGCTTTGTCACGTTTGCAAGCACAAGAGACGCCAGGGAGGCAGAGAAGAATTGGAATGGTAGGGATTTGGAGGGTCGGACCATAACAGTAGGGAAGGCATTTCGTAGGCGTCGAGAGGTCTACAGAAGAGGACACCTTGGCAGTAGTTTTGGGGTTGGCAGCAGCCGATATTACTATGGAGGCTCCCAGAGTTACGGCACCTCCCGAAAAAATGAATGTCAGAGCACTGGCCGAGAAGGAGACCGCCAGTCAGGTAACGGCTGGGACAAGTGGTCCCACCGTAACTGTTAGGAGTCTGGAGAAGTTGAAGCACTATATATACGGGGGAGCCGCCGAGCCGGGGCTCCTACACGGACTAACCGTGAACGCCACGTTCTTAAAGGCGTCCAGGTAGTGAACTTTCCTGCACGGACTAACCGTGAACTGTGATGTAACAGGGAGCAGGGAGTTCGTAAAGTAGGGAGTTCGTAAAGGCGTCCATGTAATGAACTTTCCTCCCCGGACTAACCGTGAACTCCACATTCCTTAAGGCGTCCATGTAGGGAATACTCTGCTGGGCCTCCCGAAAAAGTGCTATAGAGAGGTTTAAATTTGGGGGCTTTGGTCACCACCTCTTAACCGTCATTCAAGAGAAACTAGAAGTGGTTGATGCTTGGTCCAGAGGGAATTAATCTAGGGGATTGTGTGAAATTTTGTTGCTTTATTTTTAAGTGATGACTGTGCCCGGGGGGAACTGATGAGTTGGGGGGGTGGGGGGGTGAGTTATCTGGTTTGTTTATCCAAGTTGGCCGGCAAAGAAAGTTTTCGCTGGGTTCAAACTTTCTTTCTTGAAGGGGGGGAGTGTTACATATTCATGTGAATGTATGTGAATTACTATTCAGGTCTTTGCTTATCAATGTGTAGTCGATTAAGGGTTGTTGTGATTAAAGGGTCAGGTGCCCTTCTGGCAAAAAGGACACCGGAAACGGAAGAAGAAAAGACACGAGGTCCGGGAGAAGCGACGATTCTTCTTCTTCCTCGCCCAGCTCCGACGAGAGGGGGGATCGATATTGAGCAGCGTGGAAAAGCTGCGTTCCCAAGCCCGTCTGGTGAGAGGAGTTACCGGGACGTGTAACTACCCTTTTGACACATCAAGTTGCCGTGGGTCCGTGCACGGACCCAGCGTCCGGCACAGTTCGCCGCACCGTCTACAAGGACGCGTACGGGTCGCACTTTGGGGCCTCGCGCGCGTTGCAAGCGGCGCTTGCTTTGCCCGCTTCGCTTGGCCAGGAGGGGTGTGCTGCAGCCGTGGTTCCCGGTACGGTACGTGCCCGGTGGAAGCACGTCCGCCCGGGGTTCGTTCAACCACCCGTGTGCGTCGAAGCCGACCATCATCTTGGTCAGGAGGGGCCCAGAGACATTGTGAGGGACAGAGACCAAAGGGGTCGTGAGTACCCCAAGGGGTCGGGAGTGGGGAAAGGGGACACACGTATGTACGATGGCCATCTTAATCATCTCGGGGATTGATTGTTGATTGTGGATTGTTAATGGTTGATTGCTCGGGGAATATATCATTGATTATTCCGGATCCTTGGTGTGGGGTTTTTTCTTGGTTGGAATTCATATTGATTGCGTTACGAAAGCGCATACATAATAAATCTTTCTGGCGGAGTTCCTCTCACGGTCCGGGGGTCACCGAGACCAGGTAGTCACCGGGAGGACCACGTAACAAGGAGGAACCTGGATAGGATTCGGGTTTCAGCCGCTACTCCTCTAACCTCAAACCCAT
The DNA here is from genome assembly GCF_964187855.1 of Myxine glutinosa. Lineage (NCBI taxonomy): Eukaryota > Metazoa > Chordata > Myxini > Myxiniformes > Myxinidae > Myxine > Myxine glutinosa. Next base: position 40,797,318 of record NC_136263.1, read on the forward strand.
CCATGCGTAGCTGATAACTTATCCTCATCTACCGACAAGATAACCCTGATGTGGAAGGCAAAACTTATGACAAACAGATATACGAAAAGGAAAACGGGATGAAAGATGTCACCATTAAATAAGTCTTTGAATAAACGAAGGGAGAAAGCTCCCCTCAGTGTATTGGTGTCACCTACACCAATACTGAGGGGAGCCTCAAGCCATGGCAGAGATGGTTAACGCAAAACCACAGCAGCAGCAAGTCTGATATGTCCCAGTTGGGAAACGTTCGCCCACTCACAGATCACGACGTGTACCTCTGGATCCTAACATCAGCCACTATACCCCTCCAGCACCAGCTTCTCCTCGACTTGACGCAACTGGACTATGACACTGGCAGCATGACGATGACAGCTCCAGTACAACAATACACCAATTTACCACAATACGACTCGTACTTTTTTTTGGTGCTCTTCTTGGACTATTTTGAGTGTCTCTGTCACAGAACTTTCTCAATGCCAACATATATATTTTCTATTTTGACTTCCTTCCCTCCATACAAAAAAATATTGGAGAGGTCAATGTGACATTTCCAAACACGTGGCCGTTGTGAGTAAGCTGTACTGTGAAACATGAAGTAGAAATACCTGTGCGTTTCATATAATATTTAAGAAAATACCAATGAAACTAGATATCTGCGATCACAAAGCGATCGACAAGGGAAAGCCTTCCCCGACACCCACGATTCAATGATGGCCATATTGTATTTGGCCTTCCATTTGTCCTTGACCTTCAACATTTAGGGATAGAGTATAAATTAAGAAAATGGATCCCCATGAAAAGCGGAGGCCAATTATTCAAGTTATGATGAAAACGGTGTTTTTTGTTCATTCGGTCACAAATCTGAAAAAAGTATCTCAAGGACAATAATCAACTAGGGAGTTCATATAGCACGATCCCCTGCATAGTGTTCAAGTATATACTTCAATTTTAATATAATAATGTTTTTAAATATCGTTTAAAAATCCTGAAGTTAAGCTCTACTGAAGCAGTCTTATACTTCAACCTTATAGACTGTAATAAGACAACGTTGAGACGCAGTTTAGGAGATGGAGGCTTTTGTGATCACCATATAGCATCAATATAGCATCGTGCATAGCCATATTGGAGGCCTCTTCTTCACCTGTACTGTACCCTCTTACATGCCAAAATGTTGAAATGTACTTCATGAACTTAGAAACCAGGTCAAGGTCAAAAAATTATGTCAACCCCGCATACTTTTTATTCCCACTATTAATGCAAAATATCATGCCAAAAGTCCCAGCCGGCTCCGAGATACAGCTCAGAAGTTGGCAGTGAAGAAAGAAAATAAATTAAATAAACAAAAAAACCAAAATTGTGGTTTCGTACTGCTTGGGGTATAAAAACTTTGAATGAATGAATGAATGATCGTTTTAAGGCCACTTTCCCCCGCTAGAGTGGAACATATCAATATGGAAGTACATATTCATTTTCCCCTAGCCTTGCGGACCCCATGACCTCATGGTTCCCTTTTTGAGGCAATGTTTTTATGGCCGGATGCCCTTCCTGACGCCAAGCCTTAGTCGGTAGAGATATGGTGTACCTATTCCAAATCGGGGTACACACCGGATCATTCATCCCAGCAAGCTGGTGCTCTTTTTGCCGACCTCGGAAGGATGACAGGCTGAGTCAACCCCCCGGCGTTAATTCAGCGATCGACCGGGATTGTGAACTCAGGATCCTAGGATCCCAAGCCGGCACCCTAACCGCTAAGCCAACACCAGGCTCGGAGTATAAAAAACTACGGGGTACCAATAAAAATTGGGGGCACTAATTGTAGAAACAAACCCTATAACAGCAATAATCCTCCCCCTATAATATAAGGGGGAGTCATAACCCATAAAGTGCTGGATTTACTGGTGGATAACCCAAAAATCTTTTCTTTTTTTTCATTGGCTAATCTCCACCAATTATAAGCAAGCTTTCATTAGCACTCCAGATGTTATACATTGTAAGAAAGGTCATGATTCGTTATTTGGGTTGACGTCAGTGAAAACTCATTTGCATAGAAATAGTGTCTAGCACACGCCCATATGATGACCCTATTTGGTAGGACCACAATCGTGACCTGACACACTTTATGGGTTCAATATCAAACATGAACTAGACAGGTATCTCGCTATGAATCACACACAACCTGGATACAACTTTCATTTCTTAACAGTACTTTGAGCCATTAGATATTTAGAAAACACTTTTCTATGGACATAGAGATGGACAAATCTATTCACGCTTAATTTGCACAACTTCAGTATTACTGGCCCAAATGGTTTCCTTACTTTGTCTGAATTGCAGTTTGTGTTTGGAAACCTAAGTCGATCTGTGAAGTACGATACCAATAAAACAAGAAGGCAACACATTCAGGGGTAGTGAGAATTCTTGGAGTGCAATAATGAGCAACAGAAATTCCATGTGGGGGAGCTTGAGGTTTCCATCTGCTTGCATATGGATCTGGATTGAACCTTTGGCTCTTGCTGAGCCAATTGCTCCTTGGTGAACTTTCTGCAAGTTGGCATCACTCAAGTGTGCGTGTTGTGAATAGAGCATAGGTGTCCGTGCATTGTTGTTGCACCATTGCTCAAACAGGATGAAACTGCCGTTATGGACTTAATGGGAGCAGTTAAAATGCATACAGCCCTATGGGACCTGCATTCGCTTTCTCCTCTTCCTCCATTGGCTTGTCATTAGGCCTTGTGGTGTCATACTGCCGATGTTGGCCCATCATTCACTGAAATTACTGTCAGAGAGTACAGTTGATTCATTTTCCAAGAGCAATATCAGCACACTATTGTTTCACTTTCACTTGATTTGTTCCTCTATCTTCATCCACAAACAAGGAAATACATAAAAGGTGTACTCACTCTCCGACTCCTTTGCTGCTGATGTTACAGCCATATTGGCTTTTCTTAAGCTTGAATTTTATTAGCTGTTAGATCAATAATAAGTGGCGATAACTAGGTGACATCATGAAGCACAGAAACATTCCATTATCTGTGACAGTCAGATTTTGTGTAGCCAATATCAGACTGGTACTGATGGCTGGAAGTGAAACATGAGCAATGCAGATTGAGGATGTAAAATAATGGAAAGAACTGAGACAAGTAGAGATACATTCAAAGTACACACCCCAATGCCAATGAACACATGCCGCGACACATTGGAAGTAAAGTACAAAAAAATAGGGTTGGCTCGATGTCCACCAAATTTTGCATACATGTTGGTAGTACCCCAGGTCAGGTCATGGGTGCAGCAAAAAAAATCCTCCAACCTTACCTTCCCCCAACACCCCTCACAGGAGATGGGGGGCAGAGGGGAGATGACTTGCTAATGCTCGGTAGTGCTAGTAAAGAAGAACTTAGGAAGAGAAGATCTGGTTGGTATGGTCATATGCAACAAAGGTCAGAAATGATCCTGTAAAGAAAGCAATAAAGATTGTGGTAGAAAGAAGACAGTCGAGAGGACTTTGTAAAGATATGGGTGGAAAATCTCAATAAAGATAAGGAATGTTTGGGTTTGCATAAAATTGACACAATGGATAGATCCGTATGGAGAATTTGCTGCTCATAGACCCCATCGCTCGCCGAACATGTACCGCAGCTACGACGGTTCTTGATGTGCTGTCACATGCATGGGATCACATTGAATTCTGAGAAATTCCAGATTGCTCAGGCCCAGGTGAAGTTCAGCGGATATGTTGTTGGAGGGAATGATATTGCTTCAGATCCTAATAAGCTGAACGCGATCACAGATCTCTCTACTCCAATCTCAACAGATCTTCGCTCGTTTCTGGGCATGGTTCACCTAGCTGGACAATTTTTCAGCAAACATTGCCAGTGCTTCGGAACCACGACGTGGACTGTTCAAGAAAGGATCTATCTGTCTTTGACTGGACTGTTGATCATGGCAAGGCATTCAGTGCCATTTGAAAACATTCTCATGTCACCACCAATCATGGCTCATTTTGATCCAACGTTACCCACCGTGCTTCAAATGGATGCATCACGGTTACACAACCTCCGTTTTGTTCCATTACAGTAATGGACTGGTCCAGTATGGATCACGTCACCTTTCAGACACAGAATCCAGATATGCTATAATTGAACTCAAAGCATTAGCCACTTCTTGGCCACATCGAAATGTAAGCAGTACCTCATGCGACTTTTCTCGTTCAACCTTGTTGAGGACCATAGACCCCTGGTGCCTATCTTCAACTCGTATACGTTGGAAGCCATTGAGAACCCTCGCCTGCAGCATATTGTGGGGAAACTTACGCCATACAACTTCACAACCGTTTGGTGGAGATGCACGGAATGCACTTTCATGTCATCCAGTGGATGAGCCACAACCTCAGGATCTACCAGTGGAAATGGAGTTTTCCATTCATCACATTGTCACCTCCTCTACACGACAAATCGACAATCGTCCATCTTGGAACCCCTTTCGAGACCCCATCCCCCAAAAGCTACAGTATGTTGTTCACAGCAATGTCACCTATCACCTTCTCGTGCAACCAGTCACTGACTGTTTCCCCTCCAACAAAGGAGCCATTGACCCTCGTGTTAAGGACTTCTACAGTATTCACAATGATCTATCAGTGGACGATGGTCTCCTCCTGTACGGAGCCCGCATCGTTGTGCCTGGAGCAGCCTATGGAGACTTACTCCATCATTTGCACACTTCACACCAAGGAGTTGACTGTATGAAGACATGATCCCATCAGCTCGGCCAGTCATGAAGACATGACTGGCCGAACATAAACAACGACATTGTCAACATCACCCATTCTTGTGCCAAATGCCAGTAGAGGCAGCCTTCACAGCAAGGGTAACCTCTGATGAGGGATTCATCACCGACGTGTATGTTTGAGGATGTATCCACTGATTTATTCATGCATACTGGTCTTGATTATCTTGTGTACACCGGCCACTAGTCAGGCTGACCTTGTGTATACCTGTTTAACAAGTGCCGCAGCACAACTTTATTGCGAATGTCGTGTGATTCCCCTTGGTTAATACCGAGAGAGTCACGGATAGCCAAAGCCAGCTTTAACTCCAAAGGCGTTCAGTTCAATTGCGGACTTTATATATGTGGGTGAAGAAAGGGGAGGAAGCTGAAGCACTTACCTGAGCGATCCCTCCGGGCAGTCTTCAACCTGCAGAAAATAACTCACATGAAAACAGATTTAAAATGTACAGAAAATATCGAAAGGATTTTTAAAATAAAATGCCGGTAACAAGAAAACGCGACGGTAAAATCAAATTCCTAATCGGGACGTCCCCACACCAGACTTGTAACACAGACACAGGAAGAAAATAAACTGGAAAATAATAACGTGTGTTATAATAATTGTGTGTTATAATAACTATAACACATGCCGTGACACAAGTTGCTCATTCGTGCTTTACACAGTTTCTTTGCCGACCTTGGTGTACCTGTGAGATTGCGCACTGATGGTGGTCTCCAACCTTCTTCACGGGAATTTGGCAAATTTATTGACTGTTGAGCTACAATACATCACCCATCATCACCATATTGGCCGAGATCAAACGTACACGCAAAGGCAGTCGTGAAAAGTTATAAAAACGTTAATTGCCAAGACGACCAGAAGTTGTAATACAGATGCTGACGAGTTCTGTCTCAGACTGCTGGAGTGGCGTAACACTCCACATGTTGGCAGCCGTTTACCTGGCCAAATTGTATTTGGGAAACCTACACGTATTGCTGTACCTGGTGATTGAGGTGCATTTGCACCTGCATGGCAGACAGCATGGCAGACAATCCGTCAGCAGGCTAAATGCTATTATGTTAAACATGCTAAGCTTTTCAAACCTCTTGCTATTGGTTCAGAGGTCATTGTTCAAAATCCCATCAATAGGAAATGGGATGCTGTCGGGAACTTCGTTGGAAAGGAGCAAAGCCTACTGGACATGATTACCTCATCAAAACTGCTTCCGGTGGAGTTATGTGGAGGACCCGACATTTCCTATGCATGTATTTCCCTCATGGTAATGTTGGCCAAGACAATGGTCCATCGAAGAAAGTAAATGGAGATGTTACCCCACCACCGAGAAGTAGTCAGAGGTCAAGAAAAAGGCCATGTAGACTATATCTGTGAAGTTGTACGCCACATTCCAATTACCTCTGATGTCATGTGCAATCTGGCAAAAGAGAGGTGTGATGTGGAACTGAGTATAGACCCAACTATTGTTAGAATCATGGGCTACTCTGTGACGTAATAGGTCATGCTGTGAGTCTTCTTTTTTCTATCTGCTTCCGCCTGTACATCTTTCTATCCTTCATGTATGGAGTAGAAATAAACTACCTCCAAATTTTGTGTCTCGCCATGAGTTACAACCGTAACAACTCCTCTCTGCGCATGTGCAATCGGGACAAATCCAGAACCAAAGTACTGCTAAACTGCAGGTTCGTTTTATGATACATGTTCAGATTTGTGTTCAAAACATATAACATTCAATTGAAATTACATTACTCCTCGGTCATAAACCAATGTTTGTAGACAGACAGACAGACAAGCAAAGCGAACCAATTGCTTAAAATCGCCTTTCGCTTCGTGGGGTAATGAAAGTGTGTATATGTAATCAACATTGGCGGATGCATGAAATAGAGTATGTAACGATTTTTTTGATTTGACCCCTAGTTCATGCCCCAGGTAGTGGAGACAGGGGTACAGGCACATCATATATGTGATGATTTGTTGGATTTTACCCCTAGTTCATGCCCCAGGTAGTGGAGACTTATGGTTACAGGCACATTAAATATGTAACGATTTTTTTGATTTGACCCCTTGTTTATGCCCTAGGAGGTGGAGACTTAGGGTCACAAGCACATGAAATACGAAACGATTTTTCTATTTGACCCCTTGTTTATGCCCCAGGAGGTGGAGACTTAGGGTCACAGGCACATTAAATATGTAACGATTTTTTGGATTTGACCCCTTGTTTATGGCCCAGGAGGTGGAGACTTAGGGTCACAGGCACATGAAATATGTAACGATTTTTCAATTTGACCCCTAGTTTATGCCCCATGAGGTGGAGACTTAGGGTCACAGGCACATGAAACATGTAACGATTTTTTATTTGACCCTTAGTTTATGCCCCAGGTAGTGGAGACTTAGGGTCACAGGCACATGAAATATGTAACGATTTTTTTGATTTGACCCCGATTTCATGCCCCAGGTAGTGGAGACAGGGTTACAGCCACATCATATATGTGACGATTTTTTGGATTTTACCCCTAGTTCATGCCCCAGGTAGTGGAGACTTAGGGTTACAGGCACATGAAATATGTAACGATTTTTTGGATTTGACCCCTAGTTCATGCCCCAGGTAGTGGAGACTTAGGGTTACAGGCACATTAAATATGTAACGATTTTTTTGATTTGACCCCTAGTTCATGCCCCAGGTAGTGGAGACTTAGGGTTACAGGCACATTAAATATGTAACGATTTTTTGGATTTGACCCCTTGTTTATGCCCTAGGAGGTGGAGACTTAGGGTCACAGGCACATGAAATACGAAACGATTTTTTGGATTTGACCCCTTGTTTATGCCCCAGGAGGTGGAGACTTAGGGTCACAGGCACATGAAATATGTAACTATTTTTCAATTTGACCCCTAGTTTATGCCCCATGAGGTGGAGACTTAGGGTCACAGGCACATTCAATATGTAACGATTTTTTATTTGACCCTTAGTTTATGCCCCAGGTAGTGGAGACTTAGGGTCACAGGCACATGAAATATGTAACAATTTTTTGGATTTTACCCTTAGTTTATGCCCCAGGTAGTGGAGACAGGGTTACAGCCACATCATATATGTGACGATTTTTTGGATTTGACCCCTAGTTCATGCCCCAGGTAGTGGAGACTTAGGGTTACAGCCACATCATATATGTAACGATTTTTTTGATTTGACCCCTAGTTCATGCCCCAGGTAGTGGAGACTTAGGGTTACAGGCACATTAAATATGTAACGATTTTTTGGATTTGACCCCTTGTTTATGCCCTAGGAGGTGGAGACTTAGGGTCACAGGCACATGAAATACGAAACGATTTTTTGGATTTGACCCCTTGTTTATGCCCCAGGAGGTGGAGACTTAGGGTCACAGGCACATGAAATATGTAACTATTTTTCAATTTGACCCCTAGTTTATGCCCCATGAGGTGGAGACTTAGGGTCACAGGCACATGAAATATGTAACGATTTTTTATTTGACCCTTAGTTTATGCCCCAGGAGGTGGAGACTTAGGGTCACAGGCACATGAAATATTTAACGATTTTTTGATTTGACCCCTTCTTTATGAATGATTGTCTAAAATTGTCTAAGATTGTCTAAAATATGATTTTCTAAAAGTATGTATGAAAAAGAGGAATGGCCTGTGGTATTTATTAAAACGATGTGAATACCAATTGAGGAAAAAAGCAAATGCCGCAGATTGCAGTGATTTTGGGTCAATTACGAGTTGTTTGATACCTCCGATTTTACATCAACAATAATGTTAACGATTTCACATCAGGTCACGGTGAGAGTAGTTAACTCTATTTGAGAGGATCATTTTGATTATAAGGAAGGAAGGGGCTCGAGAGAGCCAAAAACAGTTATGATCGTTTTGAGTGAGAGAAGTTAAGTGTTTGATGCAGATTATGAAATTATCGACTCAACTGGAACGAACTAATGGAAGTCCTTAAGTGGGCAAGAGTTGATTGGAGGGAAAGTAAATTGATAGGTTTGTACATCTTTAATAACAATGGCTGGTGGTGGATCATAACCAGAAATAATGAAGGCTGTTCCCTATCGTCTATCGTTTGCAATTTGCATGTGAAGCATGAAGACATTACATGGTGTGGAAGAAGGTATTAAGGTTGGAGGAAAAGAGGTGATGCCGATCAAATTTGTGGCTGACCAAGCCAAATCCACTCTACGTTTCATCTGAATCAGCCATTTATTTGCTTTATGTAGCACAAAGACTGTTCCTGCAGGTGAAACGTGACATGGATATGATGGATATAGTGTTGATGTAGGGAAATTGTAAACAACGTGTTTTTATGTAAATGTAATACCGGTGTGCACATGCCACTTGTTTGGCTGTTTGCATGATTAAAGCCCTGATTGTGTATAGTGGAGTTGAGTATCATACCGCAGTTCCCTTCTGTGTTGGTAAGTGCACAAGCAAGTAGCCTCTTGTAAAAATAAGCTTATGAGCCTTCTACCTATGATGAAAATGAAGGGTAAGGAACTGCGTTATATACCTGTACTCTACATCATAAAAGACTCGATGCTGTCTCCTCCTCTTCCCCTCTAAATCTTTAATCTTATGAAACCCAGAAGACAAAATTGCTATCCAATGAGGTGTACTTGTTAATATGGCTGTGTATTGTTACCTGGAAGAGGTGGGGGAGTCCATACATAGCTTGTATGTGGTGAGAATAGCTTGGTCTGTGTGCTGGAGCAGTTTCGATTTACACCTGTATTGGGTATTTGTAAGAATTAAGTTTATGGTAAAACATAGAGGTGGTGATTGCAAGCCTTAGAGCCTTACCCAGTAGGCACACAGACATTGGATCCACGTTGAATCAACGTCACGATTCGACGTGGACCCGAGGTTGAAAACGAGTTGGATTTGCAAATTGGATCAACGTCATTTTTCCAATGTTGAATAAACGTCGTTTTTCCAACATTGATACTTTTCCAACGTCGAATAAACGTTGATACAATGTCACACTTTCAACGTCGATTGAAAGCCAAGTTGCCAACGGTGAAACAACGTTGAATGACTGTCGGTTTTGATGTAGGTATTAATGTTGACAAAACGACGTTGGTCTCAGGTTGGGTTTTGGTTGTCCGACGTCGCGACCTCATTCCAACCGTTATTCGACGTTGAAACAACGTCGTGTGCCCGCTGGGTAGTGTAAAATAGGGTAAGGTTGCATTGTGTAAAACCTCTTGAACAGGTGAGGCCAGGTACACGACTTGTGGCAGGACATGGGAAGTGAGATGCACTTGAAATGGACAACATCAGAGATGTTTGGCCCAGACAACTCCAGGCCAGGATGGTGCATTGGTGCAATAAGCTGCAGAGGGTCCTGGTTGAGGGCGGAACACTTTAACGAGGAGCTGCCCCATAGGGCGGGACGCCCCAAAAGATGTACAGTCCACAGGCAGCGGGTGGCCAATGAATGGCACCAGCTACGTGCTGGAAAGGCGGTACTTGTGATTTGAAAGCTGCGTCCACGCATTCACGAGCATATTACAGTGGGTTTGAGAAACAGGGTATAAGCCATGGCAGCCTCACAGGGAAATAGAGCTGTCTCTCCTTGTCTCCTGGCCTCCTCTTCGCTATAGTTCATAATCGCCTCCGTAGTGTACAATGCCAGCCTGCTCGGGTCATGGTGGACCCAGAGGCGAGCTAGTGCTTGCCACAAGTCCTCACCTCTATTCCCCTTCGTGTATCGAGTCCGGTAATTTGGCACCATGCTTGAGTTTAGGTTTTCTCTATTGCAAGCATGTGTGTTCCCTTATATTTTTGTCCTTTGAACGGCAGGTCTGTCTATTTATTATTTGTGTCTCGTCCAACCTCAACCCCCCACCTCCCCCCCCACCCCCAATGGTTGGTTGCATTTTCTTTCACTTTATTGAGAAACCTGTCATCTATTTATTGCATACTATTGAAGGCAACGCCGGGTCCCTCCTCCCACCTCTTCCCCTCCCTCATCCCACCACTGCCTTGCCTCTTCCCAGAGCCTAGAATACTAGAGTTTGGCTAACTTAATAGGCGCCATGTTGTCACCCAACTGTTCACCTGCGGTGTCGTGTTAATTACGTACTATTGAAAGGTACCTTTGAGACCTTTAGATCTTTTAGACCTCCAAAGAAAGAAGAAAAAAATATCTCTCGGGAATTTCCCGGCCTCTCGACTAATAATATAATATTCCCAGGCATTTCACGACAAAGCCGATTTCCATTGCCTCCAATGTTTATTTACTTCACATAATATGTGAATTACATGTCCATAAGTTTGTATATAAGCCTTGAAAAGTTGGGCAAAAACCAAAAGTTTTTTTTTTTAAATTATAGATATCACTATTTTCTTTCCTCTGCATTATGAGGACGGATCGCTGCGAACAAAACATGCATTACCTCGTTTCCTTTGCATGAGTTGTAATCAAAATGTACCTTTGTTTCCTGAAAACGGTGCATTCATTTTACGACGGAAGATTCATTGTTCAGTCTTCAAATCTACACCAGAGGCCTATGCGATCAGTTCCAAGGCAAGACGTTTTTAAGCAGGCCGAAACAAAGCCTTAACACCCCTGCGAGGGAGAGCAGGCTGACCAAGGATAAAGCTTGTTTTTGTTTTTAAATAAATAAGGCCGTTAATTATCTTCAAAAGGGGTGTTTACATTTATTCAAACACCTAGTTTTTACCAAGGCACTCCTTAGACAGGTTCACTATGTTTTTTCGTTCAAAATCATGGTAGATTAGCAAACCTATACATTTTTGGAAACGTTATTACATGGAAAATCTGAAAATCAATGTTTACATTTGCCAATTCCGACCAATTCGATTCGACCAATTCGACCAATCGACCAATTCCATTCGACCAATTCGACCATTCGACCAATCGCTTCAATCGACCATTCGACCATTCGACCACTTCGATCGATTCGATTCGATTCGATTCATCGAATTCGATTCGATCGACCATTCGACCAATTCGATTTGCCAATCAATTTGACCGACCTTTGCTTGTGTGGAACGGACTGTGAAAACGATGAGGACTATATTGTCGGATACGACACACAGGACAGTGATGACGAACTCTAAATGGCATATTCTGTAATCGTGTATGTTTGATGCCATTGACTGCCTGTGTATATTTTGTCATTGACTGCCTGTGTAGATGTGAAGTTATACTGACTGCATGTGTATATATGATTTTGCTGACTGCCTGTGTATGTTTGGTGATATGAATTATTGTGACACATTTTGATGTTATTAACTGCCTGTACAAAATGATAACATGTATTTGATTATGCAACTTATCGCGAATATAAAGACAGTATTTTGTAATTCAAAACCTTTGATTCGTGTCTTACCATTCCCCATAGCACTAATTTGATACTTTCATTGGATTCCTTGTCCCTGAAAATATAGGTTTAGTATATATTTTTAAGTTTTTAGGGTAATTAGAGGCAGAAATAGAACAAAATATGTATTTTACAGTGGCCATTTTGAAAATCCAAAATGGCCGCCATACAGCTATCTCTCCAAATGTAAACATTGATTTTTAGTTTCCTTATGCTATAACCTTTCCAAAAATGTATAGGTTTGCTAATCTACCATGATTTTGAACGAAATATAATTTATTGACATAGTGAACCTGACTACCTTCTGAGTTCCCTTAGTACGCATGCAAAGTTTCGGATGCTAGGTTTCATGGTTTTAGAGTTATGGAGGAGAAACTCCCACCTTCCTCCGTTCATTATTATTGGGTGGCAAGTTGTTTTTTTTATTACACAAAGTTTCTTATCATAGTGGATATGCTGAATAATATGTTGGGGTGGTTTAACAGTGCCCTTTCAAAATCTTTGAAACATTTCAATTGCTTTTAAATGAAGGCGCATGTAAGGTCGACAAGCCAACAGTAATGATGAGAGGAGGAGATGGCCAAAATATGCACTTAGACTAATGTAGGGAGGTAATGGATAAGCATTTGAGGCAGTGAGAGAACTACAAAGAGTACAGAACATGCAGGGAAGCAAGAGAGGCAGGGGATTAGTGAGCGTAAAAAAGCTCATGGGTAGTAATGGAAGAGGACATTAGATACCGATGGATTGCCATTTTCAAAGACGAGAGAGTTGAAAATGAGAGGGAGTCCCAGGGAGGTGATTATCTGGATGTGAGAACGTGGGCTTAAAGAGCAGAGATAAATCAAAATCTTAGGATATTGGGGAGGTGAGTTTCGATTGAAGGAACGAACGAAGGAGGATGTAATTGCTCTGTGGTTGCTGCGTAGTGGAGAAAAAGCAGGAAGGGGCGAAGGAGCAAGATCAGAACAGGGTGATTATAAGACTCTGCGGAACCATCAATCTGTCTGCCGTGTGCAAGGAGCAATCCTTTTCGCTCGGCTTCTGTCCCTGAGTCACCTTTGAGTCTAAGAACCTTGGATTTCACTGCCTCTAAAGGGGAAGCTACGGTGCCAGTCCAAGGTGGGTACCGCACTCAATATTGCTACAGATTTGCATATAAAGCCTTTTAAACTTGTTTTGAATGCAAGTCTTGTCCACCATTTCAACAAGTTACAATGACAGGAAGGACTTAGCGGTACAAAATATTCCAGGTGGTGATCACCCCTTGGAGAGCAATTTAGAGATGAGCGTTTGCGACAAGTTATAGCTAATTCTAAGAAAGCACCCATTCCAGGGAATGAGGAAGTTGGTGGACTGGCCATTTGCTATCTTGTTTTTTGTGGGGCAACCTGAGGCAGCAGCACTTTACAGAATTTAATGAAATATTCCAGATAGTTGACGAGGTCCTGATTTTTCCCACTGTTTATTGGGTGAGATTTATTGGTTGAGTGAAAAAGGCCATCCACCGTTCGTTCGAAGCAATATGTTTTTATGTGATGCACCAATCATCTGTGTTATGCTGCCACCTACTGTTACGCATATTATGCTGCCACCTGCTTTTTCTGGTATGAAAATTGTTCTATTCTCCCATTCAAGTTTAATGTCCTGTTTGCAGACTGGACGTATTTCTTTTTCGCTTCGACACATGTGTGCAATAGTTTCTCGGCACGACACACGCCAAGATTCTTTTGGGATCGGAGTCAACATGCGCAATCTTTCATCAACCTCCCACCTTCCATTCCATCACTCGAGATTTGTACAATAAAAAATATTCCCTTAGATAAGCAAAAGTTCTCACAGCATTCTAGTTACCCTTGCCTGAGGAGAGGGTATTGTATTTGAGTCTGTTTGTCTGTTGTTTGTCTGCTGTTTGTTTGTCTGTTTGTCCGCACAGAATAATATGATTTTCTCTGTAAGCGTTGGTCCGATTGACAGGAAATTTTCACCATCGGTGCAACTCCACCTGTAGAATTTTTTTTAATGATAATTATGATGTCACAAGCCACGTGGTTCGGCCGCCATCTTGGAAAAACCGGAAAACTTTGCACCTCTATATCTTGGAAAGCGCTGAATAGAAAAAATTGAGACATGGCTCATTGTAAAGGACTCTCCATGGGGAATAAAATATGTTAATGATGATGTCATAGGTGATGTCCTCAATTATGACGTCATAATTCGACAAGTACAAAACTTCATCCTATCAAGATGAAATTTATTGAGCTTCATGTAGGCATAAATTGGTGGAGAAAAAAAAATGATGACGTCATTGGTCAAGTGATTCGGCCGCCATATTTGTTTTAACACAAAAGCCTTAAAACCACTGAAAATACATCCTGGCAAGGGTTTGCAATCTCTGATTGCTCTTTTTCTTGTTTGCATTTAGCTATTGTAGAGGCTTAGAGGCCATGTCCCAATAGGCCTTCAAGTACCTGAGTGACTGCAAAATAATATAATTTACAATCACATTGTAATTTCAATAAGATTATGCAATTTAATGAAGTTGAAGCTGTGAAGTTTATTGTTCTGTTATTAGTCCCCTACCGGTGTACACCGGAGGGGACTATAGGTTTGCACTCGCCCCTCCATCTGTCAGTCCGTCACGCAAAGAACAGTTTTCCGGACTTTTTTTTTCTAAACTCTTAATGCTAATGATTTCAAACTTGGTAGATGGTTTCCTCATGATAAGTTACAGATCAAGTTCGAACTTCACGACGTTTCGATGATTTTTGACAAAGTTATGGCACTTTGGACTTTGGTAATTTCCCCAACAGTTTTCTGGACGACAGACTGCCGGTAGGGGACATGTATTGCAGCGCAATACTCAGAATGCTTGTTGATTTTTATTCTCCAGTTGATTCACCGAGCATCTCTTTTCTCAATTGGAAATGATTCGTTTCACGCACGTTTCACCGGCTTTGAAATGAAGAACATTTGATGGATATCCTCCATGCTGAAAGAACAAAGAGTGAAATATTCCAACTGATGGAGAACAAAAGAATGGTAACCTAAAACATTTATTTATAGCTTAGTTTCATCCTCGTCTGTGTCGCCCCTTGCTGGCTCATAACTTCCCAAGTGGCGTTTGAACAAATTATCCATTTTTTCACTTCACCCTCCCAACCACCATACAAAACACAATGTCAGTTTGTGTGTTTGTACAGATGTCTGTCCCCTTCATAAGAGTAGTTTTTAAGGCCAATCTTTTAACAAGAATTTGTGTTCAATATGGTCTATTTTTGAGGATAAAACAAACTCGAAAAACATTTTCCATAAAGGAGTAATAGTGACTTTTCTAATAGAATTAGAAACAGGGAATGACAAAGCGTCAGCCACGACATTGTCCCTACCCTTTACATGTTCACTTTCCCAGTTGGACTCCTGCAAAGCCAAACTCCATCTCATCACCCTCTGATTTTACTTTTCGTTTCTTTTGAATGAAGGTTAAGGGGTAGTAATCAAAAACCCAAAGTCAAGCAAATCTACAGCACTTTTCCCGGAAGGTCGAGCTGAAAGCCAGGTTCCCTGGTGGTTGGGTGGTGAGGCCTGGACGTATTCACTACATGGACGCCTTTAGGAACGTGGAGTTCACGGTTAGTCCGTGCAGGAAAGTTCACTACATGGACGCCTTTAGGAACGTGGAGTTCACGGTTAACCCGTGTAGGAAAGTTCACTACATGGACGCCTTTAGGAACGTGGCGTTCACGGTTAACCCGTGTAGGAATTTTGGCTCGGCTGCTCCGCAGCATTCAGTGCTTCATTGCGGCCACCACCAAAACTACTACTCCGTTGTCCTCTTCAGTAGCCCCCTCGCCGCCTACGGCCTGCCTTCTCTACGGCTATGGTGCGACCCTCCAAATCCTTACCATTCCAATTCTTCTCTGCCTCTTTGGCGTCCTTTGTGTTTTCAAACGTGACAAAGCCAAACCCTCTTGACTTTTGCGTTTCCCTGTCTTTTACCAGCCGCACTTCCAGAAGCGGTCCATATTTGCTGAAAACAGAGGTCAGAACTTCTTCCTTTGTTTTGAAGTTCAGTCCACCTACAAATAACTTGTCAAATTTGTCACCATCCGTAACTGGTGTGGTGTTATTTTCCCTGCTGGGCTTTTTACCAACCATCAGGTTACCATAAACTTGACCACCGGCCAAATCATTCCCCATAACCAAAGATACTTCCATTCCAGACGACGAGCATTCCAGACGACCTCCATTATAAATTGTAGACGGTGGCTAGCAAACCGAGCCTCAAGGGCGGTGTACAGAAGCTTTTTTTAAATAACAATAAATACAAGGTGCTGGGAGGTGAAATTTGCTGCACATGATGTGCAACACGTGGACAGTGAAGAAGAAGTAGAAGAAGAAGGAGAAGAAGAAGGCGATGCTCTACGTTTTAGAGCTTTGGCATCTTAGAGTCGAAGAGATCACATTTAGGGGAAATAGGTACTTCAAACATTTCCTGGTGAAACCTCAAACTTCTCCTGCCCAAACCCTCAGCCAGCAGACCAATAAGGTATGGTCATGCTCATTAACGTAAGTAACTAGATGGTATTCATAGAATACTTACCCTGCGCAATCAACATGGTGTGAGCCAACTCTTCTATTTTTGAACGTTTCTCTTTTTTTGATCCAATATGGCTGCCAGACCACGTGAGCGATGACATCATAAATTTATAGTCTCTAAATAATTGTTGCATAGATCATGCTCAATAAATTTCAAACTTATCAGACTAAGCGTTGTCCCTGTCAAATTATGACATCATAATTATGGCACCAATGACGTCATCGTTAACAACACCTATTCCCCATATGTAGTTATTTACAATGAGCCACGTTTCAATTTTTAAAATGCTGACATGGCACACACTTTACTTTACTGAAATGCAGACACAAATGTTATACAAGTATTTTCATCAAAAATCGTCGGAATTTCGCCAAACCTGTTTTGGTCGTGTGTTAATATACCTCAGTGATTGACAAATCTGGAATCAGAATTTTATTTGAGGTCAAAATGACTCCGTGAGCTCGCTCTGTACTTTGCCTGCTCATCATGTGCAGTGTGATAATTAATTCCATGCCCTTCTCTAGAAAACTCTTCTTCTTCACGCAATATCAACTTCTAGCTTCCAGACCATACATCCAATCATGTTGAAATTTTTCAGACTTGTTAAACTTCATTATCTCTACTATAATGTAAAGTTTCACGTCGATCAATGAAGCAGTTCAAGAGTTATAAATTTTTTAATATTTTCGTTTAATTATTTATATCTGCCAAACCATGTCACTTATCACAAATTCCAAAAGGACATTTTAGTAGATTGATATGCTGAACACATCTGTGAAGTTTCTTCCTCGATAGGATCAAAAATGAGGGAGGAGCTAGGTTTTAAAAGTTTATGCTTAAGAACGTCATAACTCCGAAACCATGTGATGCGTGACGTCATGCTTCCTGACTTTTTTGTTTGCCATGGGTATGCGGTACTGCCTGCAAAGTTTGGCCTCGATCTGTTCGTCGTTTTGCAGAAAATTGGATTTTAGTGGTTTTTCAGGCTTTACACTCAAAACAATATGGCGGCCGAACCACGTGACCTACGACGTCATTATAATTTTATTTTTTCTGCATCAATTTATACCGAAAAGATGCTCAAGAAATTTCATCCTGATCGGATAAAGTTTTTTACTTGACGAATTATGATGTCATAACGGTGGCACCTATGACGTCATCATTCACATATGTCATTCGGCATGGAGATTTCTTTGCAATGGGACCTGTCTCAATTATTTCTTTGCAGCGGTTTTTGAGATATAGAGGTGCAATTTTTTTGGTTTTTCCAAGATGGCGCCAGTACCACGTGATCTGTGACGTCATAATATTCACTAAAATATTCTACAGGAGGAGGCCCTCCTATGGTGAAAATTTCATGTCAATCGGACCAAGGGTTGCCGAGAAAATGAATTTTTAAAATGCAGACATGCACGCACCCACGTACGTACCCGAATGCTTAACCCTGCATTTCGCTTCGCGAGCGCAGGGTAATAAAACGTAGCTCATAGTAGACCGCGAACTCGATTGTCCGAATTGTATTGCCCGTCGAGGTCACAGCAGTTAAGTGTGTTACAGACCGATGTGCCGTATCAGCAAGAATTGGCATCTGAAAGAAAAGAACCCCTGTCTGCTTTGATTCCTGGCCTCGTCTGGAATAGCCTCCCTTGAAATTGTGTAAATACATGTCAGGAGTGTTTGCTGGTACAATGATCATTTGGGAAAAGAGAAATGCAATTGTCTTCCTTTTCACTATTAGTGAACGCGAGGATTAAGATCGTCATTTCCTTGCAACATTCGTTGGAGGTGGCCACAAGGTAGAGAATTTGGGTGGTTGTGCTTTGTTAAACCCATTTACTGGTCATTTTCCATGAGTACAATCATGTGTGAAACAACCAATACAATATCTTGCGGAGCAGATTGTGGACTCTAATGTTACACTGTAGGATCTTTTGCAAGCAGGTGTTATTGGGTGAAACCTGTAATCATCTTACACCAAACGTAATGTCTACATCCCATAATACTTAACTTCCATCTTCTATTACATCTATCGGAAGGTCCAGTTGGTGTGGTTGAAGCCTAAAGGAAGGCCACCTGAGGATCTAATACTAAATATTATTGCAGCAGAACAGTTGGTTTAACAACCTGCACCCTTGAAAGAACTGCACACTTAGCAGCACTCTGAGCATCCTCTTCAATATAATCTTCTTGGTTTCGAGCTCCCAACCAGGCATCAGCCTGTGGGTCCTATCATTCCGTGTGCTCGTCCATCTGGAGCGGATACTCGAAAATGACTGCACTTGTATGTAATAATACAATACAAAATACAAAATAATAATAATTCTTTCATATTCGGAACTTGTTTCAGTTGTATGTAATAACGTCTGGGCATGAGGCACATCAAATGAATTTGGGATCGGAGACAAAAATCATGGAACAGAATTTTATTTCCGAATCTTGGCAATTATTGAAAAAATTATCGGAGAGAATAGTACAGGATTATATGTGCTTTCATGAACCATTATTTATTTATGTACATATTACCTTCTCCACTACAAACACACCATTGTGAATTATTTATTTATTTATATACACTTCACCATCACTGCTACCTACATATCACCTTGAATTATTTATTTATTTATATACACTTCACCATCACTGCTACCTACACACCACCTTGAATTATTTATTTATATACACTTCACCATCACTGCTACCTACATATCACCTTTAATTATTTATTTATTTATATACACTTCACCATCACTGCTACCTACACACCACCTTGAATTATTTATTTATTTATATAGACTTCACCATCACTGCTACCTACATATCACCTTGAATTATTTATTTATTTATATACACTTCACCATCACTGCTACCTACACACCACCTTTAATTATTTATTTCTTTATATAATAATAATAATAATAATACATTTATTTTATATAGCGCTTTTAAAGAAGCCCAAAGGCGCTTTGACAGAGTACAAAAAACAAGTGCAAAAGGACAAAAATCAATAGGTAAATAACCAAAGCAAAAGGAAGGAGGAGGAGAAGAGACGGGTAAATGCTGTGGGTTAAATGTTGAATGCAGTGTTGAACAGGTGGGTCTTGAGTGATGCCTTGATGCGGTGAGTGAGGAGGAGCCCCTGATGGCGTGAGGTAGTGAGTTCCAGAGGGTGGGAGCAGCGATGGAGAAGGCCCTGTCCCCCCAGGATCTGAATTTGGTCCGGATGGGGGGGGGAGGGGTCAGGAGGTTGGTACCAGCAGAGCGGAGGTTGTGGGTGGGAGTGTGTCTGGAGAGGAGGTCAGTCAGGTAGGATGGGGCCAGGTTATGGAGGGCTTTGTAAGTCAAGAGGAGGATTTTGTACTGGATTCTCTGGGGATGGGGAGCCAGTGAAGCTTGTAAAGGACGGGGGTGATGTGGTCACGGGTCCGGGAAGGGGTGAGTAGATGGGCAGCGGAGTTCTGAATGTATTGGAGTTTATTGCTGATTATTGAGGGTGAACCATAGAGGAGGCTGACTGACTACTGATTTGAACTGACCTACCACAGCACATGGACTGTACAGATGTTGGCACTTACACTTCACCATCACTGCGACCTACATATCAGCATGAATTATTTATTTATTTATATACACCACCATCACTGCTACCTACATATCAGCATGAATTATTTATTTATTTATATACACCACCATCACTGCTACCTACATATCAGCATGAATTATTTATTTATTTATATACACTTCACCATCACTGCAACCTACATATCAGCATGAATTATTTATTTATTTATATACACCACCATCACTGCTACCTACATATCAGCATGAATTATTTATTTATTTATATACACTTCACCATCACTGCAACCTACATATCACCTTTAATTATTTATTTATTTATTTATATACACTTCACCATCACTGCGACCTACATATCAGCATGAATTATTTATTTATTTATATACACCACCATCACTGCTACCTACATATCAGCATGAATTATTTATTTATTTATATACACCACCATCACTGCTACCTACATATCAGCATGAATTATTTATTTATTTATATACACCACCATCACTGACTGCTACCTACATATCAGCATGAATTATTTATTTATTTATATACACCACCATCACTGCTACCTACATATCAGCATGAATTATTTATTTATTTATATACACCACCATCACTGGTACCTACATATCAGCATGAATTATTTATTTATTTATATACACCACCATCACTGACTGTTACCTACATATCAGCATGAATTATTTATTTATTTATATACACCACCATCACTGCTACCTACATATCAGCATGAATTATTTATTTATTTATATACACCACCATCACTGGTACCTACATATCAGCATGAATTATTTATTTATTTATATACACTTCACCATCACTGCTACCTACATATCAGCATGAATTATTTATTTATTTATATACACCACCATCACTGCAACCTACATATCACCTTTAATTATTTATTTATTTATTTATATACACTTCACCATCACTGCGACCTACATATCAGCATGAATTATTTATTTATTTATATACACCACCATCACTGCAACCTACATATCACCTTTAATTATTTATTTATTTATTTATTTATATACACTTCACCATCACTGCGACCGACATATCAGCATGAATTATTTATTTATTTATATACACCACCATCACTGCTACCTAGTACCTACATATCAGCATGAATTATTTATTTATTTATATACACTTCACCATCACTGCTACCTACATATCAGCATGAATTATTTATTTATTTATATACACTTCATCATCACTGCTACCTACATATCAGCATGAATTATTTATTTATTTATATACACTTCACCATCACTGCGACCTACATATCAGCATGAATTATTTATTTATTTATATACACCACCATCACTGCTACCTACATATCAGCATGAATTATTTATTTATTTATATACACTTCACCATCACTGCGACCTACATATCAGCATGAATTATTTATTTATTTATATACACTTCACCATCACTGCTACCTACATATCAGCATGAATTATTTATTTATTTATATACACTTCACCATCACTGCTACCTACATATCAGCATGAATTATTTATTTATTTATATACACTTCACCATCACTGCGACCTACATATCAGCATGAATTATTTATTTATTTATATACACCACCATTACTGCTACCTACATATCAGCATGAATTATTTATTTATTTATATACACTTCACCATCACTGCGACCTACATATCAGCATGAATTATTTATTTATTTATATACACCACCATCACTGCTACCTACATATCAGCATGAATTATTTATTTATTTATATACACCACCATTACTGCTACCTACATATCAGCATGAATTATTTATTTATTTATATACACTTCACCATCACTGCGACCTACATATCGCCATGAATTATTTATTTATTTATATACATCACCATCACTGCTACCTACATATCACCTTGAATTATTTATTTATATACACTTCGCCCTCACTGCTACCTCCACATCACCTTGAAATTCAAAATCCGATGCCATATTTCATGAATGGAACTCATGGCCTAAATAATTATGTCGAAATCTCATGTGAAATCAGAACAAAATTAGGAAAAAACGATATTTAAAATTAAATAATAGGCTCTGTGAGACGTCAGGTATAATGGCTCCAAAATTCATATTTTCACTCTTTTAAAGGTAATTATTGTGTGTTTGATTTAATTTTACATCCAGGGACATCGATCGCAATCTTTTTGGATTCGGATTCTACCTTTATTATACATTTTTAACGTATTTATGGTAATACGTACTGGTACATCATAGAATCACAGTTTGAATATTAACAACCTCGGCGGACAGGTTAACCTCCGAGGTAGGCACATTCTCCTCTAAGCGATCTACCTGGGATTGAATCGAGACCCAGCTATAAACGATCATCCTGGTGTTTCACAGACTGGGTGAATCATCAATGTCTGCTGTCACTCGGATGGACGTTGAACTGGCCCGTCTTCCGACATTAATTGATTGACATTAAAGATCCCTATGGTGCCCTTCACGAAGAGTCGGTGAGCTATCGCCGGCATCCTGAAAAATTACAAATTCCTGTGCAAGCTACTGCTGGGAAGGCAATGGCAAACCACCCAGTATAACCCTTGTTCAGGAAGCTGGTTTGGCGGCACAGACACTCTGTAACGAGTATAGTACATCAGATATCAAATATAAGCAACAACTGAATAGCAAAACCAAAAAATAAAACTGAAAAGGAAATTAAAGCTGATTAAAAGGATAGAACACGGACATGTAGAGATTAGAAGGGAGAGGGGAATAGGTGAGTGAGTGGGATGTAAGGGGAGGGAGAGGGGAGTGGGGGAGGGAGTGGGATGTGAGGAGAGGGAGAGGGAGAGGGGAGTGGGGGAGAGACAGGGAGTGGGGCAACTGTGAAGTGGGGAAGGGACAGGGGAGTGAGGAGAGAGAGAGTAGGGGAGGGAGAGGAGTGGGGGAAGGAGTGAGGGAGAGAGGGGAGGGACAGAGGAGAAGGGGGGGGGGAGGGGGGAGGGAAAGCTAGAAGGGGAGGGGGATACTTTGCTAGCTTTTCCTGTTCCTTGGTACAGGTATTCTTTCCAATATATATATATATATATATATATACTAGCAGGAGTACCGGCTTGTCGGTGGGGAGGGGGGGGGGAGGCAAAAGGGGGAGGGGTGAGGAAGGGAGTGGAAGGGGGAGGGGAGAGGGAGGGGAAAGATATACTACATACACATCTTAGTGGGGGGGGGGGGGGGTGGTGACTTTGGTAGGCCCCTCCGTTTTGGGGGAGGTGGGGAAAGGTACGAGGAAAAATTATTTGCATTTGCAAAGAGTGCTTTCATTTCAGTGTTGATCAGGTAAAAACAGGAAGTTGTAATACTCTCTGCCACCATCACCAGGTGGCGCTACACGGTACACATTTACATAGACAATTTTCGCCCCTCTCCCGGTCCCCCACACTCCCACAGGAGGCCACGACCACATAGCAGATGTTATCCCCCAGACAAAGTTGTATTTGTACCCCAAGTAAATTATATAAGCGTTTATAGCTGGAGTACCCGGCGTTGCTCACGTAAAAAAGAAACATTAACATATTTGAAATGAGGGCGAATATAATGGAAAAGCAATTACATCCAAATCAGAATCCATCACAAATGTCAAATCATCATTTTTCCTTTTCGTTGAACATATGCTGGTGAATGTACCGTTGATCACGTTTCTGAGTTAAGTTTGATGACATGCAGGAAGAAGAAGAAGCCTTACCACCAACTTCGACCGCTTTTTTATAATCTTTTTTTTTTTTGTATACAAGATCGAGGCTTGTGTAAGAGCTAACATTGATCACAAAAAGACAAACTGACACATAAAACATAAAACATATGACAAAGGGAGCGGGAGACAAGATGGAGAGCAGGGACATTGGGAGATCTGTGGGAGGGAGAGGGCATGTGGGGAGGAGGCATGGGAAGGGGAGGGGGCGGTGGGAGAGGTTAAAAAAAACACATGGACACTGATAGGACTTCCAGGAAAGAAGTTGGTATTTCAAAAAAGTGGATCTGGGGTGAATTAACGGGGGTAGAAAATATCAAGGTTTTGGATGGGGGAAGATAAGAGATGGTGGTGAACAGCTGTCTTAAAGCACACACATTAAACATTAAACATTAGCATATTAAACACACATTAGCACATAAAACAATAAAGTGAGAGGGGACAAGATGGGGAGAGAGAGGGGAGCACACAAGCACAACGGTAGAGAACAGGGACATCGGGAGATCTGTCGAAGGGAGAGGGTTGGGGAGGGGAGAGGGGGAGGGAAGGGGTACACGGTATAAAACAATTTGACACTTCTAGGAATTTCAGGAATGAAGTCGGAGATTGAAAGAGGTGGATTTGCAGTGTATTAACGAGAGTGGAAAAGAGAGCGGGGAGTGGGGAAGTCTGGTAATTGTTTGATTATTTGCTTCCAGAATTGTTTGATTATTTGTGTTCAAATGTCTGGTAATTGTTTTGTATTTATTAATGCGAATGTGTGCTTGGATATAACTGTCATTAATGAAAAAGGTTTCGGCACTACAGGGCGATTTTTTTAAATATCCAAAAAACGAACTTTTTTTTCAAAAAAAAAAATTTTTTCGCCTAAAACACTCCCAAGCACTCACCGGTGAACCTCTGAATGTTTGACAAAGATCCGTTCAGCCATCTTTGAGAAAAATGGCGACACACAGACATACAGATTAAAAATCACTCATAGAGTGATACTTGGCAAAAGAGAACAAATAGAATTGCACTCATGGAGCATCCTTTTGACCTCACAAATAATTGCTGGTTGAATTATATGACCTGATATGCAAATCGCCTTCAAATTTTAAGTTGATCGGATGAAAATTGACAGTTTTAGAAATTCAGCCTATGTTGACCTTTTGGCCTATGTTGACCTCGAAAATAGTTGATGGTTGGTTTCAGTAAGCTGATACGAAAATCCTGTTCAGATTTCATGACAATCGGATGAAAATTGAGGATTTTAGAAATTTGAGAGTAGTGGTTGACCTTAGGCCTATGTTGACCTTGTGACCTATGTTGATCTCAAAAGTAGTTGGTGCTTGAATTCAGTTAGGTGATATGAAAATCCTATTCAAATTGCAAGTCAATCGGATGAAAATTGAGGATTTTAGAAATTTGAAAAGGTTGTTGACCTTTTGGCCTATGTTGACCTTTTGGCCTATGTTGACCTTTTGGCCGATGTTGATCTCAAAAATAGTTGGTGGTTGAATTAAGCTAGCTGATATGAATATCCTATTCAAATTGCAAGTCAATCGGATGAAAATTGAGGATTTTAGCAATTTGAAAAAGTTGTTGACCTTTTGGCCTATGTTGACCTTTTGGCCTATGTTGACCTTTTGGCCGATGTTGATCTCAAAAATAGTTGGTGGTTGAATTAAGCTAGCTGATATGAATATCCTATTAAAATTTCATGTCTATTGGATGAAAATTGAGGATTTTAGCAATTTGAAAAAGTTGTTGACCTTTGGCCTCTGTTGACCTTTTGACCTTTTGACCTCAAAAATATACAGGATTCTGTCGGACCACGAATTTCACCATTTGGTGATTTTTCGTGAAGATCGGTTTAAAATTGTGACCTGTAGGCAAGTATAAGTGAGCGGACAAACAAACACACCAACCGGAGTGATCAACATACTTGTCAAAAATATTTTTCTTACCAAGTAATAAACGGCTCTTTTCTATAGTAGATATAATCACTCTTGTAATGTTCCTGCTTACCGCATTTTTCTGTTCCTCCTCCTTCCCCATCCTTCCCCATTGAGTCGATAGGCTGATACATTTGAATTAATGTGAAGTTTATGTCGGCCTAGCATGAAGGCCCAAATGGCCTCCTCTTGCATGAAATTTCTGACAAAGGAATCTTAAAGCTCAGGTTAAGCCTGTGAAGGTTCCGTGACGGCCCTGACCCCCATATAATTGGACTTTCTATGTTCTTTGGTGATGAATGTGATAATCACATTGTATGAGGGGATGAGTCGGTGGGGGCACGGATGGAGGGACGAGCTCAGTGTTGAAATGTCTCTAATTAGACTAGGTGCACAATGCAACCACCCCACCACTGTCCACCCCACGTCCCCCAATCCCTAGCAGTGTCAATCCTCGCTTCCTCCCTCAGCCCTGGCACGCGACTGTCAATTCTCTCTCTTCCCCAGCCCTGGAGCTGTGACTCTATGCACCCCATATCCTATCCCTGATCATTTGAACCTCAGCCCCCTTTGCATTGGTGCTGTGAACTCCACAGCTATTGCGCTTGACTCTGAACCTCCTCCCTCCCCCCCCCCCCCCCCAATCCCAGCCTTGTAACTGTAAAGGCTTAACCTCTTCCCCCCAGAAAGGTCCCAACACAAGGAACCACTGTCTATGGCCCCATACCAGCACTGGAAATCATATGAATCCCAGCATCTCTCACCCTTCCTCCCCTGTCTCCTCCCTCACCCTTTCTCCACCTTTCCCAGCAATCACGTTGTGAAACATGTACCATCTCCCCTGCAATAGTCTGTGAATCCCTATTCCACACTTTGACCCCCACCCACAGTGCTGGTACTGTGAACCCCTGACCCCACCCTTTTCCAGCCCTGATGCTGTGAGTTCCTGCATGAACCCTAGTCACTTGTCTTGGCGCAATGAACCACCTCCTCTAATGTATCTCTGGCACTGGAGCATATTGCCACCGAACCTCACCCCTTCAATCCTGGGGCTGTGAACACCTTTCCCCAAAAACTCTCCTCCCACCTCCACTGCATGGCTCCTCCCACCACTCCCCACAAACCTCCGCCTCTTCGTACCAAACACCCAGCAGAGCCGAAACGCAGAATAATGTGAATAAGTTTGCGCACATATTATAGTGCTCAGCTACATTCCTTTATATCCAGCAAGCAAAGCGTTTGGTAAAGGAGATGGAGTTGGGGAGGGGGGGGGGGGGGGGGGGGGAGGGAAGAGGGAAAGGGGTGGGTTAGGTGCACCAGTGTCTGCATCAATTCCCCCACAGCCCCTCCTCCATGTCCCCTATAATTGCTGCTGCTTGCTTGAGCACAGAAAACGAGTGCGATGGGTTCTTCAGCTTGGGTTCTGGCTGAGCTGGTGACGACGTGCTTTCGACAGTGCATTCGTCTCGTGATGGGAAGGGTACAGAAAGGTGAGCCCACGGTTTCGGAGGGAACTTGGGATCACTACTTGTTCCAGCCATTCCTTTGGTTCAGAATTTTATTTTTACCTCTCTATGCTTCTGCAAAATGATGATATAAGTTTACAATTTGTCGAGCTTATGGAAAACATTTTTATCAATCTCATGGTACCCCCCCTCCCACTCCCCCCACCTGCCTGTGACCCCCATGTTGTCATGTGCAACACCGAGTAAATAAGTATTAAAATAAGTATTCCGGTCGAAGTCATAATGTGTCCTCCAGTTTGAGAAATGATCGCAGTCCCCTTCCTCCACACAGAGGGTTTGGGCAACATAACGCTTCAGATTGAAAGATTTATCCACAAATTACGTACCAGGGTTAAAATGATGAAATACTCAACTTCCCTGGGGTTTCCATTTCACAAGATCATATATGCTCCTGGTGGCTTTTTGCAAGAAATTTGTTTTAGTGAAGTTTTCTTGAACTGATTATGGAACTCAATTTTTTTTGCCTTCTTTGTTGTCGTTTTTGTATTGAGACGAAACCACAGAGATCGAGATGAGGCTTTTGCGGTTCATCGGTTGATAGGCAGTATGGCTTTAATGGCATGGCATGGGATCTTTGCTGGTTTTATACAGCACCAAAACTGCAGTGCCTGTTTATTTTCCGCTTACTTGGAAAACTATTGATGATGGCGTGTGATTTTCGTCTTGGAGGTGAGATAACCATATGAAAATTGATATCAAATCCAAATCCAACCTGATTGAATTAAACAAGCAATAGTGTGTAGAGGGGGTATCAAGCTGCACAGTACAAATTTGTATCACACTATATATATATATATATATACATACAGTATATACAGGGTGAGTCAAAAGTAGCGCCCGCGTCCGATTTCTGTTTTTTCGGCTGTCAGATTATTTCTGGGATGTCATGTTGTTAATAATTGTCTTGCAGATTATTAATTTTCTTAATTTATTTATTTATGTTTTTGTTTTGCAGGTTATTGCTGAGAGTTTGGAAAGTTACTGAATTTGCACCAAATTGTGTATATATACTGTATATATATATATATATATATATATATATATATATATATATATATATATATATATATATATATATCCGAGTGTGGTATGTTTACACATTGTCCAAGCTTCGTATGTAGGTACATGATAAACAGAAGCTTTATGATTATCGGCAAGCATCACAAACATGCTGCGAGATATCAACTGAGGTTTATTTATTTATTTCTTTATTTATTTTACTGGCACGTTATGTAAATTTTCATTGAGATTTTTATTTCACAGTTTACAGTTATATAAGTTACAATTTTCAAATGTTAGATATTGATTGAGGTTTGTTCTTTTTTTATGGACGAGTTTCCGGTTTTGTACGTAAATTTTCATTTATGGACACTTTCTTTTTTTCATTTATGGACATTATTGTCATGTTTATTTCACAGTTTACAGTCATAAAAATGGCAATTTTCAAATGCTAGATATTGATTGAGGTTTTTTTGTTATTTTTTACACGTTTTTACGTAAATTTTCATTTACGGACGCTTTCCGACAGTTCTGTGAATTGTCTTAGTATACCAGCTTCAATGTCTGTCAGGACACCAAATTTCAGGTTTCTACGACACCCAGAAGGTGCCGGACATTAACATCAGTCTGTCCGCTTGGAGTTTGCAAAAAAGCATCTAAAGGACTCTCAGACTGTGAGAAACAAGATTATGTGGGCTTTCATGTGTCTTTCACGAAGGAGATGCTTCCGTCTGGCCACTCTGCCATAAAGCCCAGATCGGTGGAGTGTTGCAGTGATGGTTGTCCTTCTGGAAGTTTCTCACATCTCCACACAGGATCTCTGGAGCTCAGCCAGAGTGACCATCGGGTTCTTGGTCACCTCTTTCCAAGGCCCTTCTCCCCCGATTGCTCAGTTTGGCCGGACGGCCAGCTCTTGGAAGAGTCCTGGTTGTTCCAAACTTCTTCCATTTAAGAATTATGGAGGCCACTGTGCTCTTGGGAACCTTCAATGCAGCAGAAATTTTTTTGTAGGCTTCCCCAGATCTGTGCCTCGAAACAATCCTGTCTCTGAGCTCTGCAGGCAGTTCCTTCGACCTCATGGCTTGGTTTTTGCTCTGATATGCATTGTCAGCTGTGAGACCTTATATAGACAGGTGTGTGCCTTTCCAAATCATGTCCAATCAATTGAATTTACCACTGGTGGATTCCAATCAAGGTGTAGAAACATCTCAAAGATGATCGAGAGAAATGGGAGGCACCTGAGCTAAATTCCAAGTGTCATAGCAAAGGGTCTGAATACTTATGTCAATGTGATATTTCAGTTTTTCTTTTTAATAAATTTGCAAAACTTTCTAAAATCCTGTTTTTACTTTGTCATTACGGGGTATTGAGTGTAGATTGATGAGGGAAGAAATGAATTTAAACGATTTCAGCATAAGGCTGCAACATAAAATGTGAAAAAAGTGAAGGGGTCTGAATACTTTCTGAATGCACTGTATATATATATATATTGTTGTGGTTCTACGCCGCCCTTAATCCCCTTATCAAGGGGCGATTAATCCCCTTGTCCTTCTGGGCTTGGCGTAACCGAGACTTGAGACGTCCCTCTCGGACACACGCGGAGTAGGGTTTCAGGACCACTTCTCGCTCGTACCTAATTCCCCGCACTGCCCTGGGAGCGAGGAAACAAGCCTCGCATGAACCACGTGTGGTTTGAGTACGCCGAGCGGATTGCGTACACGTGGTCCGCACAGTTACTTAGATGTTGGAACCCGATTAGAGCGGTTGTGCTCGTGCCACGCTTAGTCAATTGAGGAAACCACAGGAACGATCGAATCAGGAAGAAAGGAAGAACAAAGTTTTTAATTATTCCCACACATATATACAATGTCCAGGGACGCAGAGACACAGAGTAGCCTTAAACAGTCTTAGCTTATCCCTTGGACAACGGGCCCGTCTCACACTCACACAGGGAATTGCAGATGGGTAGATGTTCCCCAACGCGTCACCGTGGTCGTCCAGAGATGGTCCCCGTCCGGCTCTCCATGGCCCCGGCACGTCCAGCGAAGATGGTGGCAGGTGAAGGCAGGGACTCGTAGCGCGTCTCCTGAGC
Source organism: Myxine glutinosa (assembly GCF_964187855.1). Taxonomy (NCBI): domain Eukaryota; kingdom Metazoa; phylum Chordata; class Myxini; order Myxiniformes; family Myxinidae; genus Myxine; species Myxine glutinosa. Next base: position 40,827,972 of record NC_136263.1, read on the forward strand.
AAGGCAGATGTTGGGGGCCGGAACGGCAAAGGGCAGACTTTAGCGCGGCTGGTGGTTACTCAGCCGTTCTCACTCGCGTGTCTCAAATGTACTGTATTCGGTTGAAGTGCGTCTTGCTGTGCCTGCGTATCTGTACCGTTCTCGTGCAAGTGCGTGAAGTTCATCAAGTTCATCAACTGGCGCGAGTCCTCTTATATGCACGTCCCTCTCTCGCGAGTCCTCTCTCTTTGCTGCAGTCCTTTACTTCGAGTCCTCCCGCGCTAGTCCTGTGTTCAACTGCTTTCACCGCTCATCAAATCCTGTTTGCTGCAAGTCCTCTTTTATGCACGTCCCTCTCTCGCGAGTCCCCTCTCTCTTTGCTGCAGTCCTTTACATCGAGTCCTCTTTTATGCACGTCCCTCTCTCACGAGTCCTCTCTCTTTGCGGCAGTCCTTTACATCGAGTCCTCTTTTATGCACGTCCCTCTCTCGCGAGTCCTCTCTCTTTGCTGCAGTCCTTTACATCGAGTCCTCAAGTTCATCAACTGCCGCGAGTCCTTTAACGCTCTCCACTTGCGAGTTCTGTACAACGCGAGTCCTCTCGAGGGCTTTGCGCAGCGGGTCTTATAGCTACGCCCCCCGAACCTTCTGGAACACTCTCGATCCTTTTCACCACGCCCTGTGATGCAACGCCGCCGTCACCACCTCTGAGCCTTGATTGGCGGCTCATGCTTACCGTCATCGCTTCTGCCGCTCTGCCCTCGACTCCACCCCGGTCATCCTCTGCCTGCCTCGTGTTAACTGGCCCAAAATGAACCAACGTTAACGCAAAAGGGATTGAGGCTACGGACGTAGGATTGTCGGTGACAGTAGGGCCTATTTTCTCCTGGCTCTTACTCAACGCAGAACTAACAAAGGACAAGGACTAAGCTTACAAATACTAAGACATAACTATACTATCGCGAGGCTACATGTTGCTTGTGTGACTAACTATGGGGGACAAATTTAACCTTTATTAGACTCACTTGACAGACTCAAAACCGCAACAATATATATATATCTATATATATATATATATATATATATATATATATATATATATATATATATATATATATATATATATATATAGATATATATATATATATATATATATATATATACGTATATATATATATACGTATATATATATATATATATATATATATATATATATATATATATATATATATACAGTGGAACCTTGACTTACGAGTTTAATTCGTTCTGTGACCGAGCTCGTAACTCAAATTGCTCGTTTCTCAAATCAAATTTCCCCATTAAAATGCATTGAAATGCTATTAATCCGTTCCAGCCCGCCAAAAACCACACCAATTTTTTTTTTAATATACAGTATATATAAAAATATCCTGGCCTGGAATGGCCTGGACTGGAGGTACGCACACTTGACTCTAAAGTCTAAACTGTCCAGCCTGGGTTTGAATCCCGACCCAGCTATAACCTGTCATGGGTGAATCACAGGCAGGGTGATTCATCAATGTGTGTACCGCTAAACTGGGCGCCCCGTTTGCGTCCCATTAGTTGTTGGATGTTAAGGATCTCACCGTGTTTTCCACAAAGAGAAGGAGAGCTATCGCCGGCACTCTGAACAAGTTGTGGCCTGGCATGCTCTTCTCCTCTGCCGTTATGTACGTCCTCCTCGGCACCTCGCTCATGTTTTTCGACGATTGCGTGTTTTATATCCAAGCACAAGTTTTATATAAAACACGACGATTGCGTGTTTTATATCCACAAGTTGTGGCCTGGCATGCTCTTCTCCTCTGCCGTTATATACGTCCTCCTCGACACCTCGCTCATGTTTTTCGACGATTGCGTGTTTTATATCCAAGCACATCATCCTCTTCTTCTTCTCAGTACCGTGTTTTCCACAAAGAGAAGGCGAGCTATCGCTGGCACTCTGAACAAGTTGTGGCCTGGCATGCTCTTCTCCTCTGCCGTTATATACGTCCTCCTCGGCACCTCGCTCATGTTTTTCGACGATTGCGTGTTTTATATCCAAGCACAAGTTTTATATAAAACACGACGATTGCGTGTTTTATATCCACAAGTTGTGGCCTGGCATGCTCTTCTCCTCTGCCGTTATATACGTCCTCCTCGACACCTCGCTCATGTTTTTCGACGATTGCGTGTTTTATATCCAAGCACATCATCCTCTTCTTCTTCTCAGTACCGTGTTTTCCACAAAGAGAAGGCGAGCTATCGCCGGCACTCTGAACAAGTTGTGGCCTGGCATGCTCTTCTCCTCTGCCGTTATATATACGTCCTCCTCGGCACCTCGCTCATGTTTTTCGACGATTGCGTGTTTTATATCCAAGCACAAGTTTTATATAAAACACGACGATTGCGTGTTTTATATCCACAAGTTGTGGCCTGGCATGCTCTTCTCCTCTGCCGTTATATACGTCCTCCTCGACACCTCGCTCATGTTTTTCGACGATTGCGTGTTTTATATCCAAGCACATCATCCTCTTCTTCTTCTCAGTACCGTGTTTTCCACAAAGAGAAGGCGAGCTATCGCCGGCACTCTGAACAAGTTGACGGCAGAGATACTGTACTTGCACGGCAAGATAACCACGTGACCAGAACCCACCTGGTGGCGTAAACTCAAAATAACCAACATGCGAAAACAAAAATGCAGCGCTATACGGCAGAGATACTGTACTTGCACGGCAAGATAACCATGTGACCGGAACCCACCTGGTGGCGTAAACTCAAAATAACCAACATGCGAAAACAAAAATGCAGCACTATACGGCAGAGATACTGTACTTGCACGGCAAGATAACCACGTGACCAGGTGGCGAAAGCTCGTAACTCAGATCTCGGCTCGCATCTCAAAGCAATAAACCGCCCGAGCGACGGCTCGTATCTCGAAAAACTCGTAAGTTGGGGCACTCGTAAGTCAAGGTTCCACTGTATATATATATATATATATATATATATATATATATATATATATATATATATATATATATATATATATATATATATATATATATATATATATATATATATAAAATTTGTTGCGGACCTCCCGAAGCCCGTCCACGTTACAAAGGGGGGATTAAACCCCTTTTCCCCCTTGGGTCTTCGTGTCCACGAGGCCGAATCGCCACTTCCGCAGCAAGCGTGAAAAAGGGTATCGGGTCGATGCCGCACGTACCTTTGACCCACGCTCCCACGAAAATGGGGACCGGACCTTGCACAAGCCATGCTAATCGATTACTCCCGAGCGGTGTGCGTATCACGTGACTCATGCCGTTACTTTTATGGAACCCGATTCGAGCGGTTTTATTCGTACTGTTACGGACGCGGTTAAAGATGTTATTTTGACCGAGCGGTGGTATTACCGCGACCGAACAGTGCTTCCTTGATTAATACCCGATTTGCCCCAAACTTTGGCCGGATCGCGCCACCGCTATTCAATCGGGAAAACTCTAAAGCGACCGAATACAAAGAGGAAGAAGACGTACAGAAGAGTAATTGGATTTATTATTTACACATATAATCAAGAAGAAAGCAGTCACGTTTATTTACAGACGAGATTAGATACACAGTGCAACGCTAGCTTACCTACAGTCTTAATTAACCCAGGGACAGAACAAACAAGGACAGGCTCACGCGGGGAATGATGATAGGACTGGCGGGAGATGGATGGCTGGCCGGATAGGGAGGTCCAACTGGTCCTGCAGCCGATCGACTCGTGGGCAGCCGCCGCTCCTTCGCGGCCCTGCTCCAAACTGCCGTCCAGGCCTCACGCTGCTGTGGCTGCAGTTTCGGTGGCTCCAGCTGCAGCAAATGCAGTTGCAGTGGCTCGAGCTGCAGTTCAACTCTGGACTTCTTGGTTGGGCTCAACTCCTTGGACTCCCTCTCGTCTCTCTGTAAAGGCTCATTTCTCTTTGGAAACGCCCTGCCTGCGGGTTATATAGGCCCCACCCCTCAACCTTCGTGAACCTCCTCGATGTTTCTCTCCACACCCTCTCCAAGTCCAACCCCTTGTTCGTGGTTGGTTGAGTGGGGCTGACTCACTCCTCCCCTCTATGACGAGGTGGGGACCCGCCTTTCTTCCCCAACCCTGCCTCGTGGTCAATGGCGGATGAAGAGAAAACCGCCCAAAATGCAATTGGCAATGCGAATGGCAATTGACGAAAAGGGGGGATGGAGGTTTTTGGGAATGGGAATGAAGGGAATCTATCTCTTTCACTGGTGCAATGGAGTATTTCAATTAATGGGAGACACAGCCTTACCCTAAAACACATAATAAGATATAACTATTGAACAGGGGTATTCTATGATTAACTGTGGTGTGGATGCTTTATGGACTAATTATGGGACGCCCTTTGACCCTTACACAGCTCCGGAGGCAGGAAGCGCAGAATAAACAATAATAATAATACACACAATAAAAAAAATACAGTCCTCATATTCGCAACACTGCACCCTCCTCCTCTTAGGCACGGCCCGGCCTACAACTTTTATTTAGTGTGACACGTAGGTGTAGTTCCCTCTACTTTTAACCTGACCCTGAGTGCGACAGTTTTAAAACATAAATAAATGTGTCCCGCTGCTCCATTGCACCCTGCCTAACTGACTTACGCCCACAGTTAACCGAATTGCGGAATGGTCTTCAAACTACACACTGACGGTGGGGAGCATTATTTACAATGACACTACTTTTATTTACAAGACTATCCCAGGACCTGTAATTGTTCTTTCTGGGGGGGGAGACAGTCTGCTCTGCATCAATGCACCATGAAAGCACCTATAACGCACCAGCACACCCTCAAGCACCAATCGGTGCAGTCACCACAGTTCATCAGTGTTCAATGCATGAAAAATAACCAAACAACCCCTAACCCTGCAGGTGATCTCTTGCTCTTCGGCTCCCTCTGCTGGCTATTATTATTTCTTCCAGTTCTTGTCTTTCTTTCATTTTCTTACTGGCGGCCTATTTGCAATAAAGCTTGCCCAAACGTGTCCATTTTATTTATTTTATTTATGGCCCACAGGGCCGACTACGTGTGGTTCACCTGTGGGGCATCGGTGCCCTGTGGCCAAGGTCCGCCAGCAAGATTTCGGGCCCTCATGGCCGGTTCCAGCAGAGGGGCCATGCCCCAACCCATGGGGTCCATCAGTGGTGCTCGGCCACAGGCATGTGGTCCATAATGTGGTGCATCGATGCAGACAGCTGGTTCTGAGAGTTCCGGGCGCACAATGGCCGACTCACGCATGCTCCCCTCGGCGCCCAATGGCGCACAGGTCATGTGGGAGACAAAAGAGACAAATGAGCGAGGGGTAAGGTCACAAGGGTACACATCAATAAGGCAATGCAAGGCGAAATGCGTACGGAGGGCGAAGGTGAGAAAAGCTCGTCCCTACCGTACGTCACCCCCCCTGTCACCTACACTACCCTTGCCCTTACCCCATTTTTACAAAATCTACACATTTACAAATTCGTCGCTACTGTCCCGTCTTCCCCATATTTTCCCATACCAAATTCGTCACCACAATCCCTCTACTTCAAAATTTGCCATCATCAATTCCTCATCAATCCTCATAAGGAGGGAGAGATGGAACACAAAGCACAATGTCACACCCACGTCATGATGCGTCTCACATTCCAAACATCTGCACAATAAAAAATAATCAAACATGGCATGGTGTGGAGTACCTATCACCTCAGGTGAGTGGATGCTGATGGTGCGAGGAGACTTCAATCCTAACTATCCTCTAAATGACATTAACACACTTTACACTACCCGGGGTCTTGCCCTGCCAATCGATTGGCCACTTACACTATGGGTTCTAAAAACCAATTCCCATTGACCAACTGTGGTGCTTCTCAATTTGGGGTCTCACTCCCCCGATTCATCTCCCGGTGCCCTTGCACAATTTCTGGGCTGCGACGTGTAGCTCTCCCAGCAGGTCTACCCACCTGCACACCTCCACCACTGCAGTTGCCACCCGAGCTTACCTAGCTCCTCACCCTAACCTATCTAACTGGGGAAGGCCTCTCCTGGCTCTGTCACCCCTTGGTGCCCTCTGGCACTGGGCTACCCGGGTCCGTCCTCCGGATCCTCAGGCCCCATCCACAACAACTACCGGCTCCCAGAGCCCACCTGCGGCCTCACCTGGCCGACATCCTCACAGTGGTGGAGTGCCCAAACCAACTACACACACTAACAGGCTACACGCCCAGCCATTTCCAAACACTAATGCACCCATCCAATCACCATTCTTTCACCCGCACCACAGATGCCAATATCCAACCACAATTTACCTATACCCTCTACCTAACACTTACACTACCCGCCCCGGGTATTCGTGATGGGGGTCCACTCTTCCCCCATTCACACCTTCGCACCATCCACTCCACTCCATTGTTTCCACCATACTCACTCCACGACCATCCATTCCAATCCGCCATATATCCCACACTCCATGTATTCCACACAACCATTTATTCCATACACCTGTTGGTGCACACCTGTGCACTCACACCTGGTGCCACCTGCACCCTCCTCCTCTTCCTGGACCATTCGGTCAGCACAATACACAATCACCTTCACTCACTCATACACTGCTCCACACACCTGTCCAGTTGCACACCTGTGCAATCACACCTGTTCAATTACACCTGTTCACCATACACTTTCACAATACACTTCCGACGACACCTCCAACACTCACACGGCATCATCTCATCTAACTACTCCCCTCTGAAACTTGCGCTTCCCAGTCGCCCCTTTAAACTATTGCGCTTCCACGTCATTATAATCCACACTAATCTACCTGCATCCCCACTACAGGTATCATTGTCACTAACTAATCTTAACGTTACCTAATGTCAATCTCTAGATCCCTACACACGATATATCCTAACCCTCCCGGGCTAGTTTTCACTGCCATCAACCCCATAAACCTAGTGCTCCTTTGCCCCCCCCCCCCCCCTGTGAGGGATGGTGGTTTGCCCATACCACCACATCGGGGAGGTCCCACTATCAATTTTGCTCACCAAATTTCAGCCAATCAAAATTTTTGCCAATCATCTGCCAATCACCATACCAATCATCAAATTTGGCCTTTTTCTAATTTTGGGTCCAAAACACTAACCTCATCACCCGTCTACTTATTAGATCCTCTCGGTGCGCCAATTCACGTCTACAGCCCGGCTTCGTACAGCCGAGCAATGAATGCGGGTTCTTTGGTACCGGCGGTTGGATGCTTCCCGCATTCGGTGCAGGGAAGGAGGCTTACCCGGGCCGAGATCCCACGCACCATCTCGGCACCGAGCCGTCCAATGGCCCGATCTCGACCTGCCGGAACGTCTCAACAAAAAGTGGTCGCCATGACGACCCTTCCGATCGGGCTGCCCGTTCCGGCTAGTGGAGCACGGACGCGGCCGTTCCAAGCGAGGCCCAGCGTGGATCGCGTACGGCGGTCCTTTCGAACCCGCCGTGGCTCGGATCCCCGCTGGTCCTCGCGGCACGCGAAACTGCCCGACGCGCACCGAGGGCCCGATTCGGCTAACTGTCGTTCTAACCGCTAACCCGGTTACCGTCGATGCCTCCCCTGCATGCTTACACGCATACGCTACCCCTTTCACCCTCACCGAGCTCGGTGTTCCAACGCCGCCCGTACACCCCGCATACTTCGTCATTGCATTCGTTCTTTCGCTCACAAACTTGGTCACACACCTAACCACCGAACACCTTGGCACACATTCGTCGCTCGCACACCTCACCAACACACCTCTTCGCGCTCCCTTCTCGGTCACCTCCTCTGTGACAATCACAGGTGTGCTCTCACTCGCACACCCAACCACGTGCCTCACGACCAACTCAAGTGTGCATTCCCACACACGCTCTACCATTCCAGGTGTGCATCCTCGCTCACCTGTCACAACCAACTCACGCTCCGTGTCACTCTCACTACTTTCACCTCCATTCTTGACAGCGCACTCACCCTTGCTCTCGACAGCGCACTCTTTCCTCATGCCCCTGTCTGTTACACACCTTTCTCATGCACACTCTTCCGTTACACCCTCTGTAACACTCACCACAGGTGTGCATTCCCCCTCACTCTTGACAGCGCACTCTTTCCCCATGCACCCGTCCGTTACACACCTTTCTCGCGCATCCTCTTGCGCACACTCTCCCGTTACATCCTCTGTAACACTCATCACAGGCGTGCATGCTTCCGTTACATCCTCTGTAACACTCCTCACTACGCGCTTCCATGTGCTCCCTCGCACACGCGCTACGACCGACTCACTCTCGACAGCACACTCACTCCTTGGCGTGCACTTTTTCCTCACACACCCCATGGTCGGACATTCTCGCACACCTCTTTTTTCGCACACCAGACTTGTCGCACACTTCACCAACGGCCTCTCACGAACACCCGGGTCTAAATCAACCCCCAAGCCGACTGAAGCTCCCCTCACATCATGTACATTTCCACGTATATCGCCACTCACCTTGGCACCTCGTCTCCTCACCTCCTTTGCCACCTGCAAACTCTTGATTTGGTTAGTGAGTACATCATTATGAGTTGAGCACCGACCTTGCACATATTCCATCACCTCCTCCTGGATTTCTCTCTTAGTTTCTGTCCGTCTCTTCTTAATTTCACTCACCTCTTCTTCCACTTCCTCTAATTTTTGCTTCACCTCTTTTATTTCCCGGTGCGTCTCCTCAAGTTCGTCCTCTAAGGCTACCTTGACCGTCTTTATGTGCGTCCTTACCTGCCGGTCCTTCGTCTCCATTATCTCTGTCACCTCGTCCAACCTCATTGTCAGTCCCTCACGTACCATCTGACATTGCTTCTGTGTCGCTATTAAGTCATTTTTAATTTCTTTTTGTGTCGCCTTTATCCCTCCTAGTACCGCAGTGTTCCTTTGAACCTGCTCCACTAACTCCGTTTGTCCCTCTGTCAGCTGTTCCACCTCCTCCGTCAGATCTTCTATTCCCCCCTGTAACCTCGCCGTATTATTCCTCACCTCTTTCTCTATACGCCTTTCACCTCGCTTTACCTCCTCGCGTACCCCCGAGACCTCCTCACTTACACCTCGTCGTATCTCCTCTTTCATCTCCTCCATCTGGTTCCCCATCTGTTCGATTTCCTGGGCGGATTGCTCCCCTATTTCCCGCAATTTGTCTTCCATCCTATTTTCTAACCCAATTAACCCATTTTTCACCCCCTCTAACTGATTCTCCTGGGCAGCCATTCTATTTTCCACCCCCGTTAACCCATTCTTTACCTCTTTTATCCCGTTGTCTAACCCCTCAAATTTAGCTTCTAGCCGTTCCCCCATTTCTCCCATTTTGCCCCCCATTTCGCCCATTTTGCCCCCCATTTTGCCCCTCATTGCCCCCATTTGCTCACTCTGAGCATCCATCCGGTTCCCCATTACCCCCATTTGGCCCTCCAATCGCTCACCCTGAGCATCCATTTTTGCCATCAGTTGGGTCAAGAATAATCTGAGGTCAAACCCGGTTTGTCCAGCGTCCCCAGCCGCCACCGCGGGCTCGCCCTCCGCGGCACCGCTATTTTGCGACCCTTCAACCACGTGCGCGAGCGCGCCATTTTGTGCGTCTGATACCCCCTCAACCACATTGCCAATGTTCTCCTCTATTTCGTCCCTCTGATCCTGGGTTACTCCTAACCCCTCCTCTAGCTCACCCACCGGCATCCGATCGCCTTGACCAGCCATGGCGCGATTTCAAAATTCGGGTTTTTGTAAAACAACACAAATTTCCAGCAGCTTGTAATTTTGAGCGCGTTAAGCGCGCTTCGGGTCCGTATCTCACTCCCAGACACCAATTGTTACGGACGCGGTTAAAGATGTTATTTTGACCGAGCGGTGGTATTACCGCGACCGAACAGTGCTTCCTTGATTAATACCCGATTTGCCCCAAACTTTGGCCGGATCGCGCCACCGCTATTCAATCGGGAAAACTCTAAAGCGACCAAATACAAAGAGGAAGAAGACGTACAGAAGAGTAATTGGATTTATTATTTACACATATAATCAAGAAGAAAGCAGTCACGTTTATTTACAGACGAGATTAGATACACAGTGCAACGCTAGCTTACCTACAGTCTTAATTAACCCAGGGACAGAACAAACAAGGACAGGCTCACGCGGGGAATGATGATAGGACTGGCGGGAGATGGATGGCTGGCCGGATAGGGAGGTCCAACTGGTCCTGCAGCTGATCGACTCGTGGGCAGCCGCCGCTCCTTCGCGGCCCTGCTCCAAACTGCCGTCCAGGCCTCACGCTGCTGTGGCTGCAGTTTCGGTGGCTCCAGCTGCAGCAAATGCAGTTGCGGTGGCTCGAGCTGCAGTTCAACTCTGGACTTCTTGGTTGGACTCAACTCCTTGGACTCCCTCTCGTCTCTCTGTAAAGGCTCATCTCTCTTTGGAAACGCCCTGCCTGCGGGTTATATAGGCCCCACCCCTCAACCTTCGCGAACCTCCTCGATGTTTCTCTCCACACCCTCTCCAAGTCCAACCCCTTGTTCGTGGTTGGTTGAGTGGGGCTGACTCACTCCTCCCCTCTATGACGAGGTGGGGACCCGCCTTTCTTCCCCAACCCTGCCTCGTGGTCAATGGCGGATGAAGAGAAAACCGCCCAAAATGCAGTTGGCAATGCGAATGGCAATTGACGAAAAGGGGGGATGGAGGTTTTTGGGAATGGGAATGAAGGGAATCTATCTCTTTCACTGGTGCAATGGAGTATTTCAATTAATGGGAGACACAGCCTTACCCTAAAACACATAATAAGATATAACTATCGAACAGGGGTATTCTATGATTAGCTGTGGTGTGGATGCTTTATGGACTAATTATGGGACGCCCTTTGACCCTTACACAGCTCCGGAGGCAGGAGGCGCAGAATAAACAATAATAATAATACACACAATAAAAAAAATACAGTCCTCATATTCGCAACAGTACTATGCAAGGCCAATTAATGGAAGAGACGGGAACGGTCAAATCAGAGGAAGAACACAATTTATTATAACATACAGTGATCAGGATAAAGGAAAGGGGACACAGAGCAGATGCTTAACCAATGTTAACAAATCCCAGACACAGGGCCCACTCACTCACACAGGGAAAAAGAAGGAAGGAAGTTCGCGTTCCCAAATGCGTCCTGGCGTCGTCCACTCCGGACAGCTCGCCCAGCGTGGCCCTCTTGTGGTCACGGCACGTGCAGGGAGCGCAGGCAAGGAGGTCGCGCGTCTGTGGCCCAGAACGGGTCATCTTCACAAGCGCGATTTAGTACAGACAGCAGAGCGTAGGGCACAGGGCACGGGGGATTAGTGTACAATCAGGCTATTTCAAGCAATTCAAGTCCACAACTCCAACTCGTTCTGTTGCGTTCTCTGATACCCCAACTCTGACTCAACGTCCCTCTCAACTCAACTCAGCTCACGCTCTGATTTTCTCTCCTACTGAGGCGGGGGGCTCGGAGCAGGATTTTATGGCTACGCCCGGCCCTACCCGAATGTTCCATGCTCCTCCTCCCGTTGCCGTGGTTAGCCATTCCCCTCGAGCTCTGATTGGCGGCTCGTTGCTTACCAGCCACTCCCTCCTGTAGCTCCTCCCTTCGGCCTTGCCAGACTTGTTCAGGCCGAGCACATGGCATGCTAGCCCAATTGAGGCCTACTCACTGGCCTACTCAACGCAAAATTAACACAGGAAAGGAGACTACCTTACATTTACTAGAAATAACTATACTACAGCGAGGCTACATGTTGTGGTGCATCTACCTACAAGGGGCGTTATCCTTTATTCTCATAACCGCAACAATATAATAGTACTGTGCCGATTAGAAAATTTCACCATAACCGATGACTGATGAGAAAAATAAATCTGCTGATTATTCTCCCGATTCCGATTATAAAATAATTAAATAATGACGTCATTTCGCACATTAAGTGTTTGTCATGCTTGATCGGTGCCATTCCCGGATTGACGTTGTTGAATGGCTGTGAATCGATACATTTTAAATCCCTTCTCTAATCAATTGGTTCATCGAACAGAACAGCATTCTGTCATTTTAAAAACGAACAACGGGGTAATGGGGTAATGTGCGGTAATGTTCATTCTGATGAAGCAGCATTCACGTGGAAGGAAGAAAGGAAGTATGCTCATTTGATAAGTTATGTATGGATGTAAAATGAAGCATTTCCTGCTTGTCAAGTCGTGTGAAAAGCAACTTTCACACAAAATATGAAAATGCAGGAACAGGGAATCTCCGGGTTACAAAGGGATTCCGTTCCGAACAATTATTAATTCATTAAATAAATGGATCACCTGTTCACACGTTGTTATAAATGGTGTTATCAGCACATTAGTGTCGGTACTCACCTGGCGATTTCACAAGGTTAGCGTGAGAAGAACCAAAACAAGGAAAATTTGGCATCCATGGAACTTGTACCACAAGGTAGCCCACCAGCACCGCTCGATTATGGGGCTCTTTATGCCCCGTTCAAAGCACAAATGGAGTTGATGAGAGAAAGAATCAGCGGCGAAATGCAAATGATCGGCACTAGAATTGACGCGATGAGCGGGGAAATCAAACATGAGATGGGTGAAGCGATGCGCAAGGAAATTGCGCCTGTTCGGGAAGAGGTAAGGGGGTGTAGGATCGGTGTCTGGAAAAAGTTGATGGAACGTAAAATGGAAACGGTTAAGGTGGCGTTTGGAGGGGGAACTCGTAGAGGGTGACTGGGAAATAACGAGGGTAACAGAGGATGTAGAAGGGGTTAAAAACAAAGTAATCATAATTACGGAGGACAAATAGAGTTCCATGTGTTTGGTTCCGTGTAGTGGAACACGTTGGAATATTAGTGTAGAGGGATGTAACATCTGCTGTGACTAAAATGGTTTGGGAGTTGAAAGGTGAGTATATTCTGTTCAATCCTTGGATGTGGGTCAGAAAACTGGTTGTGTTCTTGAGGTATGAGGAGAGATTCATCACAAGAGGACGTAAATGACAGTCAACAAATTTTGATATTAGAACAGTTGGACATGTGCAGCCAGATACGATTGGTCGACCTGGATTGTTTACCTTGTGTATTTTAGGAAGAAAATCAAGGTTAGGGCAATGAGGATCTTTCGGAACCAAGCGAGATTTGATGGTTTTATCCACCCGAATAGAATCTACTACCCTTTTAACCTCTTCAAGATGTAAAATGGTAGGGTCGGATGGGAGCTCTTTGTAAGTATCACTATGTAGTTGACGATTACCTTCTGCAACGTAATCGGTAGTCGACATAATGACAATGGCAGTACCTTTATCTGCTGGCTTTATGACTATCTTTTCATTGTTTTGGAGATTGTGAAGTGCTCGTCGCTCTGCCTTTGTAAGATTGTCCTTATGTCTGGAACAATTATATTTTGTGCCACCTTTTCAATTTCATTGCTCACTTGTTCCATATAGACATGTAGATATGGATTGTCAACACGTGGTGTCCAGGTGCTTTTTGGTTTAGGTAAAGTGAGTTGTGGTGTATTAGTATCGGTGTATGTGATTGTATGCGTGTTTGTTGGTGTTGTTTGTTGTGGTGCTGATGGTGCTGGGTGTACTTTAGCAAAGTATGCCTTTAATGTCATTCGCCTACAGATATCTTTTAAATCCTCTTTCAATTGTAATTGGTCTATTTGTGGAGCGATTGGGCAAAATTTTAAACCCTTAGAGAGCAGGTTTATTTCCGCCTCACTGAGGGAATGATTGGAAAGATTGATGATCCCGAGTTTAGGTAGATCCACAAGTTTGGTTGTAGTAGAAGTTCTATTGTTGTTGGTTTGACTATTTTCAACCTCAGCTGTGTTTATTTCCATGGAGGAACGGTTCTGTATGTAATGATGTCTGCGGTTTGTGTATTGTTTTTTACGATAATGTCGATTTTAGTGTTTATGCTTAAGTTGGTTATAAGTGGTTGGAGAAGTGGTTGGAAGTGGTTGGAGTGGTTGGAGTTGGAGTTGGAGTGGTTGAAGTGGTGGAGAAGTGGTTGGAAGTGGTTGGAGAAGTGGTTGTAGTGGTTGGTCAAAAGTAGTTGGACTGAAGTGGTTGAAGTGGTTGGGAGTGGTGGTTGGAGTTACCTGGTTATTGTTCACAATGGGTGTATTCTCTTGAGATGGTTTTATATGCTTGCATAACATTTTTTGTTATGCATTTTATATTTAATTATAAAATTAAATTTTATATGCATTTTATATGCATTTCATTCACTCATTCACTCATTCATTCATTCTACCTTTATATGTCATTTATATAAATATATAAATAAATATATAAATATATTATATGAATATAAATGGTATATGAATATATGCTTGAGTGTTTATGTATGTATGTATCTCTATATTTGTATATGCACGTGCACCAACTGTTACATGAACAATAACTGTAAGCTGTGCTTCACTTCCACTGAACTTCAATCACTTCAATCACTGGTTCACAAGTCGGCGAGGTCACGTCTTTTCGAAGCTGTCCATGCGCTCACGCTTTCGAAGTTAAGTAATTTTTCACAATTGTGTTTTTGTCGAAACTGTATCTATCTTTAGTTGTGTGTACCTATAGTGTGTCTTTAGTAAGATTCTCGGTGTTAATTGTTCATACCTGTCTAGAAAATCGTCCGTTAATTTGTGTCACGTATTTTGAGGCCTAGTAGGCTACCGTGTCCGACCTTGAGGCTTTCTTTTTCTCTCAGCGGTCCATCGATTGTGCTGCAATTACTTTCGTTCTCTGTTTTTGTTCCAGTCTTTCACCCCATACTTCCTTGTTTAAAATCTCAACTCCAAAAAAAAACAAAAAAACAAAAAAAAAACATTTCCTTCTCTGTTCTTGTTCGTTGTTCTTAGTCGTTTATTCGTTGTTCTTATTTGTTCGTTCGTTCTTCGATCATGTGTTTCACCCCCATTTCCATTTTCCATTTCCCCAGATAGTTTTCACTGCTCAATTTTAAAATGTTTAAACTTGCCCCTGAAGAACTGTATTCTGTCGTATATTATAACACCTTTTTCTTCTTCTTCTATAAAAGGATGCTTTCGACTTGCTCACCAAATCTATTCATTCCAAAAAAAAATTCCATCTCTTACAGTTCCTCTTTTCTACATTCCCGAAACTCTCCTGCACTCCACCCCTCCTTCAGCGTCCTCAAACGTATTTTTGACTTGAAGGTCACAAGAAACTCATTTTGCAATAAATGTTCGTTTCCCATTAATCGTACACTTTCTAAAATCCAATCTCACCCCTCCCCTCCAAATCTTCCCCATCACCCCTTCCCTCCAAAACTTCCCCATCACCCCTCCCCTCCAAATCCACCCCCTTGCCCATCCCCTCCAAATCTTCCCCATCACCCATCTCTTTCAAATATTCCCACTTGCCCCTCCCCTCCAAATCTTCCCCATCACCCATCCCTTTCAAATCTTCCCCCTTGCCCCTCCCCTCCAAATCTTCCCCATCACCCCTTCCCTCCAAAACTTCCCCATCACCCCTCCCCTCCAAAACTTCCCCATCACCCCTCCCTTCCAAATCTACCCCCTTGCCCCTCCCCTCCAAATCTTCCCCATCACCCATCTCTTTCAAATCTTTCCCCTTGCCCCTCCCCTCCAAATCTTCCCCATCACCCATCCCTTTCAAATCTTCCCCCTTGCCCCTTCCCTCCTAAACTCCCCCCACACACCTCCCCTCCAAGACTCTCCCTCGCACCTCCCCTCCATGACTCCCCTCTCACCCCTCCTCCTCAAAGCGTCCTCCCTGCTTCTTCCCCCTTCCAACTTTCACCTTCATCTCCCCCAACCTTCTGCCTCGCTCTTCCCCCTCCTCAAATAACACCTCACTGTGCCTCACCCAATCACCATCAAACCTTTTGTCCGCCCCATTGTTCCCTTTCTCCAAGCTATTCTGAAGTCTCTGACACACCTTCAACAGCTCTCCCTACCACTTCCTCCTCTTCCACATCTTACCCTACCCCCCCCCCCCTCCCGATCTGTATCCAAAGGTCCCCCTTCCTCTTCATTAACGTTATGGACCGCAAACATCCGGGGCCTTCGCTCAAACTTGACTGATCTCTCCATACAGGTTGCTTCTGACAAACCAGACGTGATCTGCTTAACATAAACTTTCCTCCTTCATGATGTCTCTGATTCCTTGGTATCTCTCCCAGGTTACTCCCTCCTCCGGTATGATAGACCTGAGCCTCGTCCTGGAGGTGGGGTTGCTATCTTTATAAAAAAAACTCTCTTCCTCACTCGCCCTGCACTGCCCTCTCTCCACCTCACCCCCAGGAATACCTTTGGCTACGGCTTCCCCTTCGCTCCCACCTTTTGCTCATATGTGTGCTGTACCGTCCACCAAACAGTGATGACTCCATCTACATCTCGCTGCCTGATAATATGGACCAACTTCTATCTACCCATCCTAACTCTCTCTTCCTCATATGTGGTGATTTCAATTGTCACCATGCCAGTTGGCTGGGTGTGGGTACTGCTTTCACCAGCCATGGCTCCTCAGCAAAGGACTTCTGTGACTCACTGGGACTGACACAATCTTTTAATTTGCCGACCCAGATCTCAGTCAACGGAGCATCTTTTTCTTCTGGACTTGGTTATGACTAACTACCCTGAAAATGTCTGCTGCTCTTCTTCTGCTCCAATCGGCTCATCTGATCATGTGCTTGTTAAAGTGGACATCTCTCTGACCATTCTCAGAGAGCCTCCTCAGCGTCGACGAGTCTGGCATTTCACTCAGGCCAACTGGCACGGTCTTCAAGCAGCCATCAATCATCTGGACTGGTCTCCCATCTCTACCGCCTCTGACATCAACTCATCCTGGGAATTCTTCCAAAGTAAATTGCTCTCTCTCTCATGCACAGATTTATCCCATCTCGTCTTCAGTTGTCATACCCTTCCTCCCGTCCATGGTACACGGAATCTTGCGGTGAGGCTGTTGCCCAGAAACAAGTTGCCTTCGTCTCCTGGAAAGCAAATCCAATGGAAGGGAATCTCATTTCCTTTAATGAAGCGCGAAGCAAGTGTGTGTCCACCCTCAGGAGAGCAAGGAAACAATATCTCTCCGTTCTCAAGACCGAACTCTCTTATCTGTCTCCCTCTTCCAAATCCTGGTGGCATCTGGTCAAATCTGTTTCTGGTGTTTGTTCCCCCTCCATCCCCTCCCTCACCTCTAACGGCTACACGGCTGACTCCGCACTTGAAAAAGCTGAATGCCTCAACTCTGTGTTTGCCTCTAAATCTTGTGTCCCAAACCCATCCCTCTCTGTACCTACCGTGCCCAGTCATACCCAGCTGCTCCTGGACTCTGTGTCCTTTCCTCCTGACAAGGTGGAAAAGTTTCTGTCAACCCTCGACTCTGATTCTGCAAATGGACCTGACGGCATCAGCCCACGGGTCCTAAAATCTTGTTCTTCCGCTCTTTCACTCCCTCTCTCTGTTCTCTTCACCCTCTCTTTTGCTCAAGGTCATCTGCCATCTGCTTGGAAATCAGCCAACATCACCGCTTTGCACAAAAATGTGCAAAAACACATCCTAGCAACTACAGACCAATCAGCTTTCTCCCAATTATTAGCAAAGTCATGGAATCCATCATTGCTTCAGATATGAAATCTTTCCCCTTATCCAATGGCTTGATCTCTGATCATCAATTTGGTTTCAGACCTGGTCACTCTACTCTGGACATGCTGCTTCTGCTTTCTCAACAATGGATGGAGGTCCTCAATGCCAAACAGGAAATTAGAGCTGTCTCCCTTGACATATCACGTGCCTTCGATACGGTCTGGCACCCCGCTCTGCTCACCAAACTCTCCTCCTTTGGTATCCATGGAAATCTCCACGCATGGCTGGCGGACTTCCTCTCTAGTCGTAGTCAATGCGTGGTCCTGAATGGGTTTCTCTCATCTCCTCTTCCTGTTCAGGCTGGAGTTCCCCAAGGCAGTGTTCTGGGCCCTGTGCTTTTTCTGGTCTTCATCAATGATCCCTCCGACTCTCTTGAAAATCCTCTCTATCTCTTTGCTGATGACTCCACTCTCTGCCGCTCCATTCCTCATCCTCAGATCGGCAGTCTGCAGCCTCCTCACTCTCTGCAGACCTGGACAAAATCACAGACTGGGCAAACAAGTGGAACATGTCTTTCAACGCTGACAAATCTCACACTCTTACGATGTCTCTCCAAAAAGACCGGCTGGACAACCCTCCCATCCACTTTCTGAATAATCCTCTCCAAGAAGTTCTGTCACTCAAGCTTTTGGGTCTCACTATCTGCCATGATCTTTCCTAGGAAAACCACATTTCAAATCTGGCCTCCAAAGCCAGTCGCCGACTGGGCATCCTCCGTCGTGCGAAGTCCTTCCTTGGCACACCTGAGCTCCTCACCACATACAAGGCTTTCATCCGCAGCTCAATGGAATACTGCTCTCCCCTCTGGGCTGGTGCTCCTGCCTCACACCTAGCTCTTCTTCACGCTGTTGAAACCAAAGCGTTCAGAATCATTGGAATCTCCCGCGATGAAGCTAACTCCAAGGGCCTTTCACTCACTCACTGCAGGCAGATTGGTGGTCTTTCCGTCTTCTACCGACTCCTCTCCGGCCTTGCCCGCCCCCCCCCCCCCCAGCTCTCTCTGGGCTCTGTCGCCCAAATATTCCTGCAGTTCACACAAGATCAGCCTGCAACCCCCTTATGGTTAAACTGCCAAAATCAAGACCTTCTGCTCACCTTCATTCCTCTTTTCTCCCACCTCTGGAACAAACTCCCTCACTCTCTTCAATCCCACTCCTCCCTCCAGGTCTTTAAAACAGCTGTTCACCACCATCTCTTATCTTCCCCCATCCAAAACCTTGATCTTTTCTACCCCTGCTAATTTCAGCCCAAATCCACTTTTTGAAATACCAACTTCTGTCCTGGACGTCCTTGGTGTCCTTGTGTTTTATACTTCTCCCATCCCCCCCCCCCCCCCTTCCCACGCCTCCTCCCCCCAAGCCCTCTCCCTCCCACACATCTCCCGATGTCCCTGCTCTCAAATGCTGTGTTTGTGTGCTTCCCCTTCTCTCCCCATCTTGTCTACCGCTCCCTCCTTTGATATATTTTGTTTGTCTGTTTGATTTGTCTGTGAAATAAATGTTGGCTCTTTCATGAGCCTCGATTCTGTATACAAAAAAAAAATGACAAAAAACTTGGGGACGGTGAGTGAGCTTTCGTGTGGCGCTTCCTTTTGTATGCATTTTCTACACATATCACACATCTTACACACATATCACTATACATACTTGTCTGATATATATGCCTGTTGTTTCTGTAGACTAAGAAGAAGACCTTTGTTGGTTGAAAGCTTGTCGAGAATTAAAGGTCTACCGTCCTGAAGCTACGTCCGCGTCTGATTTAATCTCCCGATTATATTTATATATATAATCACCGCAGCCTGTCACTTTATTTGGTGTTATTACTCTGCGCTCGCGAAGTGAAAAGCGGGGTTAAGCATTCGGGTACATACGTGTGCCATATGTGTGCCGTACGTGTGCCGTGTCTGCATTTTTAAATTCATTTTCTCGGCAACCATTGGTCCAATTGACACGAAATTTTACCATAAGAGCGCCTCCACCTGTATAAATTTTTTAATCATAATTATGATATCATATGTCACCAGTCACATGGTACGGACGCAATCTTGGAAAAACGTTACACCTCTATATCTCCCAAACCACTCAATGGAAAAAATGGAAACATGGCTCATTGTCAACTACTCTCCATGGGGAATAAGATATGTTGATGATGATGTCATCGGTGCCTTAATTATGACGTCATAATTCGGCAAGTACAACGCTTGATCTGATCAGTCTAAAAAAAAAATTCCTCTGCAACTGTTAGTCCGATTGGCACGAAATTTTCAGAATATGAGCGGCTCCTCCTTTGGAATTATTAAAATGATAATTATGACGTTATAGGTCACATGGTACAGGCACCATCTTGGAAAAATCGAAAACGTTTGCACCTCTATATCTCCGAAACCGCTCCATGGAAAAAAATTTAAACATGGCTTATTGTCAAGTACTCCCCTTGGGGAATAAGATATGTTAATGATGATGTCAGCGGCACCTTAATTATGACGTCATAATTCGACAAGTACAACGCTTTATTCGACCAGTAATTTTTTTTTTTCTCTGCACTTCTTGGTCTGATTGACACAAAATTTTCACCATAGGAGGGCCTCCTCCTGTAGAACATTTTAATGATTTTTATGACGTAATAGGTTATGTGGTACAGGCACCATCTTGGAAAAAATTCGCACCTCTCTATCTCTGAAACCACACCATGGAAAAAATTAAGACCTGGCTCATTGTCAACTACTCCACATGGGGAATAAGATATGTTAATGATATCATCGGTGCCTTCGTTATGACGTCATAATTCGACAAATACAACACTTATCCATCCGATCATTATTTTAAAAATTTCAGCAACTGTTCGTCTGATGGAAATGAAATTTTCACCATAGGAGCGCCTCCTTTGGAATATTTTAATGATAATCATGACGTCATAGGGCATCTGTTACAGGCGCCATCTTGGAAAAACCGAAAAAGGTTGCACCTCTATATCTCCACAACCGTTCTATCAAAAAAATTGAAACATGGCTCATTGTAAGTAACTCCAAATGGAGAATAGGTGTTGTTAATAATTACGTCATTGGTGCCCATAATTATGACATCATAATTCGACAGGGACAACACTTAGTCTGATCAGTTTGAAATTTATTAAGCATGATCGATGCAACAATTATATTAGAGAATATCAATTTATGATGTCATCACTCATGTGGTCTGGCAGCCATATTGGATCAAAAAAAATGAAACGTTCAAAAACAGAAGAGTTGGCTCACACCAAGTTGACTGCGCAAGGTAAGTATTCTATGTAAACCATCTAGTTAAATATGGGGTCGATGGCTTGGCTGGTAGTGTGTGCAGTGCATTGTCATAAGGAACAAAGGAAAAGATCACAGAGGCAATTTACATACAGGGATTTACCCTTAACCCCTAACTAATCAACATAGCCCCACCCCTCGCCATGGGCACAAAGATACTCTCTTACACGACAACTGGTCTAACGGATCCCGACTTAGTTACAGGTTTCTTTTTCTTCACGACAGTCAGAGCACACGACCTATACAATCCTACCTGGCCCTAAGGTATTTCATTGCCCACCCCCATAAACGTAACAATAGTAATTGTGGAGGTCCAACAAGTCGATAAACTTTTAAAGATTTAGACCAATCCTGGACAGAACATCATTCCATTTCAGGATACTCGACTATGAAGATGCAGAATTTTTGAATTAGTTAGGGTGCTGCCGAAAACTGGCCTAATCTTTGTGAAGAACACCGTGGGGTATTTAACATTCACCCATGAATGGTAGCAGATGCAACATCAAGCTTAGTGTCCATCTGATGGATGGCACAGATGTTGAGGCCTTACCTTGCATAAGAAGCACTTGGATGACAGTTTAATGACAGATGACAGGGTCGTAATTCAAACATGACAGGATAACAGACGAAAGGGTCGTAATTCAAATCTGGGCTAGACAGCTCAAAGTTGACTGCATGCACTTCTAAGGCCTAAGTTATTCAGCAGCCAGCCTGATGTACGAGGGCCAGAACAAAAGTATGACCGTGTGCTATGCCTCTTATTTTTTTTCTCACTAAATATAATAATTCAAATTACAATGAAAACTAGAAAGAGCAATCAGAGATTTCAGACCCTCGCCAGGACGTGTTTTCAGTGGTTTTTAGGGCTCTTGTGTTAAAACAAATATGGCGGCTGAACCATGTGATGGATGACGTTATCATTTTTTTTCATCCTCCAATTTATCTCTAGATGATGTTCAAGAAACTTCATCTTTATCGAATGATGTTTTGTACTTGTCGAATTATGAGGTCATAATGGAGGAAACTATGACATCATTATTAACATATGTTATTCCACATGGAGAGTTCTTTACAATGAGCCATGTCTCAATTTTCTCTATGCAGCGGTTTCAGAGATATAGAGGTGCAGGTTTTTTGTTTTTTTTCCAAGATGGCGCCCATACCACGTGACCTATGACGTCATAATTATCATTAAAAAAAATTCTACAGGTGGAGTTGCACCCATGGTGAAAATTTCCTGTCAATTAGACCAACGGTTGCAGAGAAAATCATATTTATTCTGTGTGGACAAAGAGACAGACAAGCAGACAGACAAACAGACAGACAAACGGACAGATAAACGGACAGACAAACGGACAGACAAACGGACAGACAAACAGACAGACAGACAAACAGACAGACAAACAGATAGACAAACAGCCAGACAAACAGACAAACAGACAGACAGACAGACAGACAAACAGACAGACAGACAAACAGACAGACAGACAGACAGACAGACAGACAAACAGACAGACAGACAGACAAACAGATAGACAGACAAACTGACAAATAAAAAATCACTCATAGAGCGACACTCGGCAAAACTGACAAAACAGAATGGCACTCAGTGGAGCATCCTTTTGACCTCAAAAATAACTGGTGGTTGAATTCAGTGACCAGACATGCAAATCGTCTTCAAATTTTAAGTTAATCAGATGAAAATTGACAATTTTCGAAATTTGGCCTATGTTGACCTTTCAGCCTATGTTGATCTAAAAATAGCTGGTGGTTGGTTTCAGTAAGCTGATATGAAAATCCTTTTCAAATTTCAAGTCAATTGGATGAAAATTGAGGATTTTAGAAATTTGAAAAAAGTTGTTGACCTTTTGGCCTATGTTGACTTTTTGGCCTATGCTGACCTTTTGGCCTATGTCGACCTCAAAAATAGTTGGTGGTTGGTTTGAGTTAGCTGATATGCAAATCCTATTCAAATTTCAAGTCCATCGGATGAAAATTGAGGATTTTAGAAATTTGAAAAAAAATAGTGGTTGACCTTTGGCCCATGTTGACCTTTTGACCAATGGTAATCTCAAAAATAGTTTTTGGTTGAAATCAGTTAGCTGATATGAAAATCCTATTCAAATTACAAGTCAATCAGATGAAAATTGAGGATTTTATCAATTTGACTAGGTTGTTGACATTTTGGCCTATGTTGACCTTTTGGCCTGTGCTGATCTCCAAAATAGTCTCTCCAAAATAGTCTCTTAAAAATAGTGACGATCGGTTTAAAATTGTGACTTGTCGGCAGCTATAATTGAGCGGACAGGCAAACACACACACAAACACACAACCACACACACAAACGCACAAACGGCAGTGATCAACATACATACTTGTCAAAAAATTTTTTTACCAAGCAACAAACGGACTCAAATGCAATACCCTCTCCTCAGGCGAGGGTAAATAAAATAGAACTCAGTTGAGCTCATTCCACTGGCAAGCTGAACCGTTTACATCTTGTAACCCACTGATAGGCTGGATCTGCAGACAAACTTTAGCGAAAGTGTAATCAGCTTGTTTGTGTCACCTACCCAACTCATCCACAAAGTTTCATCTGAATCAGTCCATAACTTTTTGAGATATCGTTCTCCATAATATAAGATAGATGGCCCAATCTCTCAATGTATCTCTGTATCTCTCAATACTCAATACTCAACAATACTCAACACTCTCAATGTATCTCTCAATGTATCTCAATCTCTCAATGCCCAATCTCTCAATCTCTCAATGTGAAGAATCCCTTCAAATTTTTTTGAAAGACATATCTGGATCTGGATCTTCACCAAAGTCTCATCAATTCGTCCTTGTCACACACCCAACATGTCAACCAAATTTTGTCAAAATCTGTCCATAACCTTTTGAGATATCCTCCACACAGACAAACAGACAGGGGTGAAAACGCTGGGTGGAGGTAATAAACAGCTGCATCATAGCATGACTTCCTTGTTAATACGCAACACAAGTGATGAGGTACCCACAATACACTTCTCACTGTTGGAAGCATTTGGTGTCAGCCATTAATTCCCATCTCCTCGTCTGGCTTTTCCAGAGTGCCATGCTGCCCCGAGATTGATCAATCTTTCCGGCTTCATTTCATCACGCGCTCGGCCTTGATGTATGGATGGCACTGCTTCTCTGCTTGGCTCTGCAGTCCAGTACCATCTGGACTGCCATGAATTTTTACTGATATTACGACTCGCCCTGCTATTGGCTGTTTGCCCAGGTAGAAAATATCACTTGGACTGAGAAAGATCGGAAAGGTGAAAAGGTCACCCAGTGAAGGCAGAGCCAAATAAAACATTCTGAATGTTCTTATACTGAGAACTGACAGTTTTGTTGATGAGCCATTTATTTCCAGCTTAAACTTCAAGCCAGAAGTTTCAAAAGCCATTTAATTTTGATCATTGGCTGATGAGAAATAGATGTTTGTATCATTTTCTCAAACAATTTCAAAAGATTTTTTAAATTTAGATTCAATGAGCTGAGATTTTCATTTTGCTTCATAACAAGCCTCAGTCCTTCCATCAAGTTTTAAGTATATATACAGTATATATATATATATATATATATATATATATATATATATATATATATATATATATATATATATATATATATATATATATACACACACACAGACATAGCATTTAATATGGAATATTTTTTTTTTGTGGGGGTGAACTTACTTTTCAAGATGTCTTAGAACCAAAAGTTCATTAGAATTATGTTGAAATTATTCTAGATTTTGTTAATGTGACCTTTAAAAGAAACAAAAACCAAATTTGACATTTTGAAGTAAATAAATTGATCCTTGAAAGTGATGTAAACTGATATCGAACTCAATTCACGGACAGTACTGTGTTAAACTTCTGTACGTTTTCCAGAAGTATCTCTTTATTTTGCACATTAGCCAAAAAAAATTTCAACAAAAACAAAAGTTAAATTATGACTGGGATTACGGACAGTAAAATTACAGTTCAGTACTTCGTGTAACCCCCACGAACATTCAGGAGAGCACATACACATAGAGGCATGCTGTTCACGAGATTTGCCAAGGTTTGGACAGGAATCGCTTGCCATGCAGTGAAAATAGCCTGCTGCAACTAACGCACAGAGGTCGGCTGCTGGTCCAAGTTGTCGATTTGACACGTTAATTCTGCCCACAAGTTCTCTATCGGATTCATATCCGGGGACATGGCAGGCCACTCCATATGCTCAACACCATGGTCAGCAAGAAAATGTTGGATCATGCGAGCACGACGAGACAGTGCATTTTCATCTTGGAAGACAAAGTTTCCTCGAAAGGCTGCCCGAGCAGATGGAAGCAATGTTTCTTCCAGAATGACCCTGTACTTCAACTGGTTCAGGTTTCCATTCAGAACAACCAGGTCAGTTTTTCCCCCTGCATGAAAAGCAGCCCAAACGGTCACCCCACCACCTCCAGCTTGGACTCTTGGCACAATACAATCTTCGTTGTAGGCTTCATGCACTTGTCTGCGCACTCGGTTGTGGCCATCTTGACGATAGACCAGAAATCTAGACTCGTCACTGAAGGTCACATGATTCCAGTGTCCTGGCTGCCATTGACGGTGCTCTCTGGCCCACTGCAATCGACGCTGGCGGTGTCGTCTGGTCAGGCGTGGCTTTCTCAGGGTATGCCTGGCACGATAGCCTGCTTGAACCAGTCGTTGGTTGACTAGCCTTCTGGATACAGGCACATTTGTCAGTTGCTGCCACTCAGCCCGAAGCCGATTAGCTGACTTGGTACGGCCGTTGCAGACTAACCGGTGCAGCTGGCGATCATCTCTCCTTGTGGTTCTGCGCGGACGTCCTGGCCTCGGTATTGGAGTAGGGACACCCCTCTGAGCATTTCGTTTCAGGATCTTTGACACCTGACCTTGAGTGATGCCAGACTGCCGAGCAATAGCATGCTGTTTCATGCCAGAATTTCGTAAAGCCACCACTCCATGACAAACAGCATTGTCGAGTTGACGGACCATCTCCAGAGGAAGCGGCAATAACTTTTGTAGACGTGCAGCAGTTGTTTTCCACTAATACAGAATGCAACAACCCTTATATACACGATTGTGAAGCCAATCGTCAAATGTACCTGTCCTTACATTTTGGCACGCCACCTGTGATATTATCCTGTTACTGACTTCTTGCTGCGAAAGACAATCAGTGACATGGTTCTTTTAACAAAGAATTCACCGAAGCGTAAAAGAAACTCACCAGATTGATATACTGAGTTCAGAAAGTAAACCCAAGTCAAGAAAAAATATATATTCCATATTAAATGCCAAGTCTGTGTATATATATATATATATATATATATGTATATGTATATATATATATATATATATATATATATATATATATATATATATATATATATATATATATATATGTATATATATATATATATATATATATATATGTATATATATATATATATATATATATATATATATATATATATATATGTATATATATATATATATATATATATATATATGTATATATATATGTATATATATATATATATATATATATGTATATATATATATATATATATATATATATATATATATATAATATATATACTGTATATATATATATTGTTGCGGATTCAGGGTCCGGCACTCCCGTTACCAAGGGGGGGTTAATCCTCTTGTCCTTTAAGCTGGCCGTTCCCCCAACCCTAGAAGTTATAACGCTCCTTCCGGTCGGGATTAGCCAGGGTGATTGGTCAATGAAGTCCAAAATACCTGAGTGCTACCCCTGGCCGTGAAGCAGGGAGATAACTCCTGCTCGGACCGCGGACAAGATGGAATTTGCCGAGCGGTTAGCAATCCGAAGCCCGAGCCGTTAGCGGTTGACTAACCCGATCCTGAGCGATTGCCGAAATCGTGCCACGTATATTCAATTGTGAAAAGACTAAGACAATCGGACAGAAGAAACCAAAGTAAGGAAGAACACAGGAATTTATTACCACAATAATTAAAAGGAAACGGAAGGGTAAATGTACAAGGGAAGAAGAAGAAGCATACACAGGGCAACCTTATACAGTCTTAATTATCACGCCCAGGACAACACAAACAGACTTACACGAAAGGAGTAATGGTGGCAGGGAAGGAAGGTCCAAGCAGAAGGACGGCGTGGGCTCCGGCTCCGATCCACGCTCCACCCCGGTCCACGCTCTGGTTCCGATCCATGCTCCAGCCCCGCAGCGAAACCCGGCAGGTAGCGCTGCTCATATATTGTTGCACGCGAGCGGACCTTACTTAGCGGGGTTCATATATCGGGGAAGGTATTCGGCTTTCTCTCTCTCAACGTTCATAACGTGCTGCAGTTCAACAGAAGTCCCCGGCGCAGTCCGATACAGTTGGTTGCTCCCTGCGCAGTTCGTAATCATCAGCATCCCCCAGCGCAGTTCTAGGTAATCGAGCTCTCTTTTGGCGCAGTTCATATCGAGCAATGGTTCCCTGCGCAGTCCGTAATCAATGATGCAATCTGCTCAGTCCGTCATCAATGGTGGCTCCCTGCGCAGTCTGTAATAGGACTTCGTGCTCGAGCTTAAATCTCGCGCGTTGAAATCAAGCCGCCTTCATAGGGCTACGCCCACTAGCGAGCTTACCTCAGCCCTGGTTGGTCGGCGAGGGCTCGCTGGCTCCACCTTTGATGATGAGTCAAGGGGGTGGGGGGGGGCACGCCTCCTCCCCGTGCTCCGCCCTTCTTCGCCAGCCTGACCGCGTCCCAATGGCATTTGATGCAGCGAACGCTGCTAGCAAGCAAGCGCTAAGGCGCGTAATAGCAAGACTGAGACAACCCCCACCTGTAGGTGCGCATGATGGAGTAGCTTGGAGAGAGAGAGAGAGAGAGAGAGAGAGAGAGAGACAAACCCCGCCTGTAGGTGTGCATGATGGAGTAGCTTGGAGAGAGAGAGAGATCAAAATGCACGGGATTGAAGGACCTATCTTATTTAATTAATGCAACGCAGAGTCAAGCTATTGGAAACAGAGCCTTACCTGAAACACATACTAATGAAATAACTGAAAGAGTTCCTATGGTGCCCTGCGTGTTGTATATGGACTAATTAGGGTGCGACCTTTAACCTTTAGAAAATGGGAATATTTACAGGGAATTATTTACAAGGATTATTATTTACAAGTGCCGGTTCTAATAACCATAACACTGCACCCTCCCTTTCTCCAGTTCTGAACCGGGCCGTTTCACAAGGGATATCTTTTACAATTATGTGTGACACTTAGGTGTATTTACCCTCTCGTGTTAACCTCACCCTGAGTGCGACATTTTAAAAACTAGATATGTCCCGCCTGCTGCGTTGCATTCTACCTGGCAGACTCACGCCCACAGACTAACCAAATTGCGGAATTAATTTTCAAACTAAACCTTTAACCGGTGGGGAGAATTATTTACAAAGACACTACTACTATTTGGATTATTTACAACTAGAACCCAGGACCTGTCTTTTGGGAAGACAAAAGCAGAGCTTTTGAAAAGAGGGAAGGTCATGCACTACACTGTACCGATACACCATACCCACATGCACAGAAATGCACAATCAAATAATAAAGTGCACTAAAAAGCACAAAAAGCACCACCAAAAAGCACCATCAAATGCACAGTCATACACATTTCCAAAAATAAACTGGCGTCTTCCCCGCTGGACCGATGGCTGCTGGGCCGATGTTTTTTGGCGTCTTGATGTTCTTTCTTGCGGCCTATTTAATCAATAAAAAGGGCACAAACTGCGTCCATTTTTTTAAATTACGGCCAGCAGGGGCCAACTAAGGTGGTCCACCTGCTTGGCATAGGTGCCACCTTGACCGTGGTCCGCAAGCAAGATGCTGGCAGCAATGGTTTGTGCCAGCAGAGGGGCCAGGCCACAGAACATGTGGTCCATAGGTGGTGTTAGGCCACAAAACGTGTGGTCCATAAGGTGGGCTTGGCCACAGAACATGTGGTCCATAGGTGGTGTACCGGTCCAGGCAGGCAAGCAGCGAGGGTGCGGGCGCACAACTGCGACACCTGCACACTTTCCCCTCGCCACACAAAGACCACGGTCCATGAGTGGGGAAGGGTGACAAAGCAGGGTTAGCGGGGTGCAAGGGCGCAAGGGTACACATAAACACAAGATAATGCAAAGTGAGGTGCACAGGAGAGCGAGCTGAGAAAGCTCGCCCCGACCGTACGTCCCCCCCATGTCACCTACTCTACCCTTGCCCCTACCCCGTATTTACACAATCTACACATTTATCAAATCCGTCGCTATCGTCCTGTCTCCTATATCTCCCCTAATCCAAATTGGTCATCAATCCCTCCTAAGGAGGAAGGGATGGAATTACAAACACAATGTCACCCCCTTGTCACCCCCTTGGAAAACACAATTCCCCCTTGCCCCTCCCCTCCAAATCTTCCCCATCACCCATCCCTTGCAAATCTTCCCCCTTGCCCCTCCCCTCCAAATCTTCCCCATCACCCCTTCCCTCCAAAACTTCCCCATCACCCCTTCCCTCCAAAACTTCCCCATCACCCCTCCCCTCCAAATCTCCCCCCTTTCCCCTTCCCTCCTAAACTCCCCCCACACCCCTCCCCTCCAAGACTCTCCCTCGCTCCTCCCCTCCTAGACTCCCCTCTCACCCCTCCTCCTCAAAGCGACCTCCCCGCTTCTTCCCCTTCCAACTTTCACTTAAATCTCCCCCAACCTTCTGCCTCGCTCTTCCCCCTCCTCAAATAACACCTCACTGTGCCTCACCCAATCACCATCAAACCTTTTGTCTGCCCCATTCTTCCCTTTCTCCAAGCTATTCTGAAATCTCTGACACACCTTCAACAGCTCTCCCTACCTCTTCCTCCTCTTCCACATCTTATCCTACCCTTCCCCCCCCCCCCCCTGTTCTGTATCCGATGCTCCCCCTTCCTCTCCATTAACGGTATGGACCTCAAACATCCAGGGCCTTCGCTCAAACCTGACTGATCTCTCCATACAGGTTGCTTCTGACAAACCAGATGTGATCTGCTTAACAGAAACTTTCCTCCTTCATGATGTCTCTGATTCCTTTGTATCTCTCCCAGGTTACTCCCTCCTCCGGTATGATAGACCTGAGCCTCGTCCTGGAGAGGGGTTGCTATCTTTATTTAAAAAAACTCTCTTCCTCACTCGCCCTGCACTGCCCTCTCTCCACCTCACCCCCAGGAATACCTTTGGCTACGGCTTCCCCTTCGCTCCCACCTTTTGTTCATATGTGTGTTGTACCGTCCACCAAACAGTGATGACTTCTATCTACCCATCTATCTATCCATATGGACCAACTTCTATCTACCCATCCCAACTCTCTCCTCCTTATATGTGGTGATTTCAATTGTCACCATGCCAGTTGGCTGGGTGTGGGTACCTCTCTCACCAGCCATGGCTCTTCAGCAAAGGACTTCTGCTACTCACTGGGACTGACACAATCTGTCAATTTCCCGACCCGGATCTCAGTCAACGGAGCATCTTCTCTTCTGGACTTGGTTATGACTAACTTCCCTGAAAATGTGAAAAGGAGTGAAAGCTCTTCTTCTGCTCCAATTGGCTCATCTGACCATGTGCTTGTTAAAGTGGACATCTCTCTGACCATTCTCAGAGAGCCTCCTCAGCGTCAACGAGTCTGGCATTTCACTCAGGCCAACTGGCACGGTCTTCAAGCAGCCATCAATCATCTGGACTGGTCTCCCATCTCTACCGCCTCTGACATCAACTCATCCTGGGAATGCTTCCAAAGTAAATTGCTCTCTCTCATGCACAGATTTATCCCATCTCGTCTTCAGTTGTCATACCCTTCCTCTCATCCATGGTACATGGAATCTTGTGGTGAGGCTGTTGCCCAGAAACAACTTGCTTTCGTCTCCTGGAAAGCAAATCCAATGGAAGGAAATCTCATTTCCTTTCACAAAGCCCGAAACAAGTGTGTGTCCACCCTCAGGAGAGCCAGGAAACAATATCTCGCCGTTCTCAAGACCGAACTCTCTTATCTGTCTCCCTCTTCCAAATCCTGGTGGCGTCTGGTCAAATCTGTTTCTGGTGTTTGTTCCCCCTCCATCCCCTCCCTCACCTCAAATGGCTACACGGCTGACTCAGCACGTGAAAAAGCTGAATGCCTCAACTCTGTGTTTGCCTCTAAAACTTGTGTCCCAAACCCATCCCTCTCTGTACCCACCATACCCAGTCGTACCCAGCTGCTCCTGGACTCTGTGTCCTTTCCTCCTGACAAGGCAGAAAAGTTTCTGTCAAACCTCGACTCTGATTCTGCAACTGGACCTGACGGCATCAGCCCACGGGTCCTAAAATCCTGTTCTTCCGCTCTTTCACTCCCTCTCTCTGTTCTCTTCACCCTCTCTTTTGCTCAAGGTCATCTGCCATCTGCTTGGAAATCAGCCAACATCACCGCTTTGCACAAAAAGGTGCAAAAACAGATCCTAGCAACTACAGACCAATCAGCCTTCTCCCAATTATCAGCAAAGTCATGGAATCCATGATTGCTTCAGATCTGAAATCTTTCCTATTCTCCAATGGCTTGATCTCTGATCATCAATTTGGTTTCAGACCTGGTCACTCTACTCTGGACATGCTGCAATTCCTCATTTCTCAACAATGGATGGAGGTCCTCAATGCCAAACAGGAAATTAGAGCTGTCTCCCTTGACATATCACGAGCCTTCGATACGGTCTGGCACCCCGCTCTGCTCACCAAACTCTCCTGCTTTGGTATCCATGGAAATCTCCACGCATGGCTGGCGGACTTCTTCTCTAGTCGTAGTCAACGTGTGGCCCTGAATGGGTTTCTCTCATCTCCTCTTCCTGTTCAGGCTGGAGTTCAGCAAGGCAGTGTTCTGGGCCCTGTGCTTTTTCTGGTCTTCATCAATGATCTCTCTGACTCTCTTGAAAATCCTCTCTTTCTCTTTGCTGATGACTCTACTCTCTGTCGCTCCATTCCTCATCCCTCAGATCGGCAGTCTGCAGCCGCCTCACTCTCTGCAGACCTGGACAAAATCACAGACTGGGCAAACAAGTGGAACATGCCTTTCAATCCTGACAAATCTCACACTCTTACGATGTCTCTCCGAAAAGACCGACTGGACAACCCTCCCATCCACTTTCTGAATAATCCTCTCCAAGAAGTTCTGTCACTCAAGCTTTTGGGGCTCACTATCTGCCATGATCTTTCCTGGGAAAACCACATTTCAAATCTGGCCTCCAAAGCCAGTCGCCGACTGGGCATCCTCCATCGTGCGAAGTCCTTCCTTGACACACCTGAGCTCCTCACCACATACAAGGCTTTCATCCGCAGCTCAATGGAATACTTCTCTCCCCTCTGGGCTGGTGCTCCTGCCTCACACCTAGCAGCTCGTCTTCACGCTGTTGAAACCAAAGCGTTCAGAATCATTGGAATCTCCCGCGATGAAGCTAACTCCAAGGGCCTTTCACTCACTCACCGCAGGCAGGTTGGTGGTCTTTCCGTCTTCTACCGACTCCTCTCTGGCCTTGCCCCCCCATCTCTCTCTGGGCTCTGGCCCCCAAATATTCCTACAGGTCGCACAAGATCTGCCTGCAACCCTCTTATGGTTAAACTGCCAAAAACAAGACTCTCTGCTCACCTTCACTCCTTCATTCCTCTTTTCTCCCGCCTCTGGAACAAACTCCCTCACTCTCTTCAATCCCACTCCACCCTCCAGGTCTTTAAAACAGCTGTTCACCACCATCTCTTATCTTCCCCCATCCAAAACCTTGATCTTTTCTACCCCCGCTAATTTCACCCCAAATCCACTTTTTTGAAATACCAACTTCTGTCCTGGAAGTCCTTGGTGTCCTTGTGTTTTACACTTCTCCCACCCCCCCCCCCTTCCCACGCCTCCTCCCCCCAAGCCCTCTCCCTCCCACACATCTCCCTGCTCTCAAATGTTATGTTTGTGTGCTTCCCCTTCTCTCCCCATCTTGTCTTCCGCTCCCTCTTTTTATATATTTTGTTTGTCTGGTTGATTTGTTTGTGAAATAAATGTTAGCTCTTTCATGAGCCTCGATTCAGTATACCAAAAATAAAAATAAAAAACCCCCACGTCTCGATGCGTCCTTCACATACCAAACATTTGCAAAATCGGTGTGGAGTCTTCTCACCTCAGGTGAGTGGATGCATATGATGCGAAGAGACTTTCTCCTATCTATCTATCTATAATTCCATTAATCTCTGTGTGTATGTGTGTATGTGTGTATGTGTGTATGTGTGTATGTGTGTATGTGTGTATGTGTGTTTGTATGTTTGTCTGTGACCGCTGTTTCTCGACAACCACGGGTCCGATATACTTTAAACTTGCCAGGTATATTGCTGGGGACCCGAGGATGTGCCTTTTCAAGGTTTGAAATTAATCGGACAAGTACTTACCGAGCTATGGCGATTTAGCCGTTCGCCGTTCGCTTTGGCGTTGCGAATGGACCAAACCATTGCATGTAAATAGAGGGGGGGGGGGTTCTGTGGTCGTTGCGAATGGACCAAACCATTCATGTAAATAGAGGGGGGGGGGTTCTGTGGTCGTTACTGCCACGTGGTTTCAAAGTTTTTTTTTGTTGTTGTTGTTTGCACGCATGTTTTTTTGCACCCACGTACGGGCACGCCCTAGGATGTTTACACACACACACCCCTACACAAATTTTTTTTTTTTTTTTTTTTGGCAAGGAACGGGCACCCACGTACGGGCACGTCCTAGCTTATATATAGTACGGGCATGCCCTAGTACTCTCAATGACATTAACACTTTTACACTACCCGGGGTCTTTCCCTACCAAACCATTGGCCATCTTTACTCTATGTGGTTCTAAAAACCAATTCCCATTGAACATACTGTGGTGCTCACCAATTTAGGGTCTCACTCCCCCGATTCTTCACCCTGTGCCCTTGCACAATTTCGGCGCTGGGTCGTGTGGCTCTCCCAGCAGGTCCGCTCACCTGCACACCTCCGCCACTGTACGTCGCCACCCGAGCTTACCTGCTCCTCACCCTAACCTACCTGGGGAAGGCCCTCCCTGGCTCTCTCACCCCACTACCACCCTCTCTGGCATCGGGCTACCCGGGTCCGTCCTCCGGATCCTCGGGCCCCATTGAACACTAACTCTGAACTGGCTCCCAGAGCCTACCTGCGGCCTCACCTGGCCGAGAGACTAACAGTGGCGGAGTGCTCAACCAATCACACACACTAACAGGCCACACGCCCAGCCATTCCACTTTACTTACGCACAAATCCAAGCAGTACTCTGCTACTCTCGCACCACAGATGTCAATAACCACCAAATTTACCTCCTCCCTCTACCTAACTTTAAACTACCCTACCCAGGTACTCGTGAAGGGGGTCCATCCTTCCCCCATTCACTCTTTCGCACCATACACTCCACTCCACATATTCCACACTCCTCACTCCACACCATTCATTCCAGACCATTTATTCCAGACCACCTAATCCATCCAACCATTCTCACTTGCCACCATGCAAGTCAATCACTCAATGCACAATCACACCTTTCACAATACTCTGCTCATGCACTTTCTACACACACACATCGCATTCACGAGCAATGCCTCATTTCAACAAGCTCACCACAAAGAACTTCCATACCAATTCCTCATTCAATAAACAACCACAAACACACTGCATCATCTAATCTACCTGGTTTTCCCCCTAACTTAGTGCTTCCCTGTCACCCCTTATACTATTGCACATCCCTCGTCATTATCAACCATCTACCCTACTCTACGTCCCCACTACAGGTATAATGTCGCTACTTAAATCTTGTGTTACCTATGGTCATCTCTAGATTCCCTATCAATAACCTAAACCTCCCGGGCTAGTTTGTATTGCCATACCCCATAAAACTACTGCTCATGTGCCCAAACGAATGGTACAACTACCATTCCTATCACTACTACTACCAAATGTTCATTAAACTATGAGCCTCTCGTGGTGGACATGCCTTTTCATAGCTCGACTTCGAAAAGCCGGCTATCCGTGTGGATGGTCAGTCTCCTGATGGTTGGGTCCATCCGGCATCGATTCTGGGGAGGAGGCATACTCGGTCCGAGATTCAACGGTCCACCCCGGCGCGGAGCCTTGTGGTCTCCGGCCCGATGACCCAACCTCACCTGGTCGGAACACCGCCCCCACCAAGGGGCGCAGGTCCGACCTGGCCTTTCTCCCCCGGAATCGCGCTGATCGCCTGAACGACGCGGCCCCGACCATAAAGGGCGGGCCCCGGTCCGAATCGTGCACGGCATCCCATGCAGGAGCGACGCGGCCACGATCCCAGCCAGCTCCCGCAACACAAAAAGAACACTGCGCACCGAGAGCTCGCATTGGCTAAATGT
The DNA here is from genome assembly GCF_964187855.1 of Myxine glutinosa. Lineage (NCBI taxonomy): Eukaryota > Metazoa > Chordata > Myxini > Myxiniformes > Myxinidae > Myxine > Myxine glutinosa. Next base: position 40,863,413 of record NC_136263.1, read on the forward strand.
CGGCCTAACCGCTGCCCCGGTCAATGTCGATGCTCGATTCTCACACCACGCGTTCCTTTTCCTACTCACACACCCAGGTGTATCCATACACTCCGCACATTTCGTCACCGCACTCTCTCTCCGTGCACACCACCCAGGCACACTCATTCCGCTCACAGACTTCGTTACACACCTGACCACCACACACCTCCTCGCACACCTTGGTGCACACTCATCGTTCGCAGACTTCATTAACACACCTCCTCATGCCCACTCCTCGGTTACTTCCTCTGTAACAACCATGGGTGTGCACTCTTCTGCACACCCAATCACGCGCTCCGGTATGCACTCCCGCACACTCGCCACAACCAACTCACTCTCCGTGTCACTCTGACCCCCACTTCCACACTCTGTTGTGCACTCACCCTCACTTTCAGTATCACACTCATGCTTCGGCACCATTCACACACGCGTGCCATCTCCACTCACACAGCGCACCACAGACCTCCCACAAACGCCCGGGTTACGCTGGGATCCCAAGCGCGTGAAAATTCTTTTTGCGCCAAACACTCTCCTGCAAATCTTTTTGCACCATATACAGCCCGGCTCAGCTTTGGGATCCTCCTCTCCACACGCACCTGCAAATCTTTATAAGGATTAGCAAGCGCGGCATCAGGATGCGAATACAGACTTTGGGCATATTCCATTCCTTTCTCCGATTCAATTCCTATTCCTGCCGTCTCTCCAATTTCAGTTCCCACTATACCCATTTCATTTTCTTTTTCCTCGACAACCGCCTGCTCTAATAAAATTTTCTCTTCTACTTCGGCGGTCGCCGGCTTCCCCATACCCCGGGTCGCGATTTCTATACCCGTCCATGTGACTTCGCTTTTCTCAACGTCGCTCAACCCGCGTTCCTCGAGTCGCGCTACCTCATCGCATACCCCTGCAACCTTTCCGCCTGATCTGCGGTCTATGTCTCTCCCCAATGCTTTTATCTGGCCACCCACTCTATTTTCAAACCCCGTTAACCCGTCCTTCATTCTTTTCATTTGATTTTCCCGGGTGTCCATCTTGCTTTTCACCCTAGTTAACCCCTCGTTCATTTCGCCACTTACGTCCTCCAATCGGGCCCCTAATTTGCCTTCTAACCCCCCTATTTGGTCTCCCATTTCATGTCTCAACCCCCCAATTTGGTTCTCGAATCTCCCAAATTTACTTTCTAACCCCCCTATTTGGTCTCCCAATTAATTTCTCAATTGCTCGCTGTTCTTTTCCATCTCCCTACTCAATCCCCCAATTTGCTCCTGAGTTCTGTCCACCCCCAATTGTATGGCTGCCTGTAGCTGCGCAATGAGGGCCTGCATGTCCATCCCTCCCACTTGTGCCGTGGGCGCGGCCCTCATCGCCATGCGCGAGGCGCCGCCATTTTGTGTGCCTGCAACCCCCACTACCGCACCTCCTTCACCCTCCTCTTCCATTTCTCCCACTTCTTCCCTGGGGTCCTGGGTTGCCTCTAACCCTTCTATTTCCCCCACTGGCATCCGATTGCCTTGACTATCCATGGCATGACTCAAATTTAGGTGTTAATAAAAATTTCGGCCACTCGAAATTTTGACAAAATCTTTTAAGATGGTAGAAAATTTGGTTCGGGTCCAATCCCACTCCTGACACCAATTGTTGCGGATTCGGGGTCCGGCACTCCGGTTACCAGGGGGGGGGGGTTAATCCCCTTGTCCTTTAAGCTGGCCGTTCCCCCAACCCTAGAAGTTATAACGCTCCTTCTGGTCGGGAGTAGCCAGGGTGATTGGTCAATGAAGTTCCAAATACCTGAGTGCTACCCCTGGCCGTGAAGCAGGGAGATAACTCCTGCTCGGACCGCGGACAAGATGGAATTTGCCGAGCGGTTAGCAATCCGAAGCCCGAGCCGTTAGCAGTTGACTAACCCGATCCTGAGCGATTGCCGAAATCGTGCCACATATATTCAATTGTGAAAAGACTAAGACGATCGGACAGAAGAAACCAGAGTAAGGAAGAACACAGGAATTTATTACCACAATAATTGAAGAGGAAACGGAAGGGTAAATGTACAAGGGAAGAAGAAGAAGCAGACACAGGGCAACCTTATACAGTCTTAATTATCACGCCCAGGACAACACAAACAGACTTACACGAAAGGAGTAATGGTGGCAGGGAAGGAAGGTCCAAGCAGAAGGACTGCGTGGGCTCCGGCTACGATCCATGCTCCACCCCGGTCCACGCTCCAGCTCCGCGGCGAAACCCGACAGGTAGCATTGCTCGTATATTGTTGCACGCGAGCGGACCTTACTTAGCGGGGTTCATATATCGGGGAAGGTATTAGGCTTTCTCTCTCTCAACGTTCATAACGTGCTGCAGTTCAACAGAAGTCCCCGGCGCAGTCTGATACAGTTGGTCGCTCCTTGTGCAGTTTGTAATCATCAGCATCCCCCAGCACAGTTCTAGGTAATCGAGCGCTCTTTTGGCGCAGTTCATATCGAGCAATGGTTCCCTGCGCAGTCCGTAATCAATGTTGCAATCTGCTCAGTCCGTCATCAATGGTGGCTCCCTGCGCAGTCCGTAATCAATGATGCAATCTGCTCAGTCCATCATCAATGGTGGCACCTTGCGCAGTCCGCAATAGAGCTTCGCGCTCGCGCTTATATCTCGCGCGTTGAAATCAAGCCGCCTTCATAGGGCTACGCCCACTAGCGAGCTTACCTCAGCCCTGGTTGGTCGGCGAGGGCTCGCTGGCTCCACCTTTGATGATGAGTCGACGGGGGGGGGGCACGCCTCCTCCCCATGCTCCGCCCTTCTTCGCCAGCCTGACCACGTGCGCAATGGCGTTTGATGCAGCGAACGCTGCTAGTAAGCAAGCGCTAAGGCGCGTAATAGCAAGAGAGAGACAACCCCCGCCTGTAGGTGTGCATGATGGAGTAGCTTGGAGAGAGAGAGACAAACCCCGCCTGTAGGTGCGCATGATGGAGTAGCTTGGAGAGAGAGAGAGAGATCAAAATGCACGGGATTGAAGGACCTATCTTATTTAATTAATGCAACGCAGAGTCAAACTATTGGAAACAGAGCCTTACCTGAAACACACACTAATGAAATAACTGAAAGAGTTCCTATGGTGCCCTGCGTGTCGTATATGGCCTAATTAGGGTGCGACCTTTAACCTTAAAAAATGGGAATATTTACATGGAATTATTTACAAGGATTATTATTTACAAGTGCCGGTTCTAAAAACCGTAACAATATATATATATATATATATATATATATATATATATATATATATATATATATATATATATATAGTATAAGTACAGTCACGTGAAAACGTAAGTACACCCAATGTAAAGTTTTGACTTTTTAAACATATTTCAACATACAGCTATTTGATCTTCATTTCAACAATATTGATAGATAAAGGTGATATAATATAACAAATATCATGAAACCTTTACATTTTGTAGTCCATTGCATAATTGAAATAAACATAAATGCAAATTTCGCATGTGTAAAAAGTAAGTACACCCCTGCATTTATCACCACATCAAATACCTAAAATTAGAATCAGGTGCACCAGCTCAGGTGCAAATGATTAGAATATCGTTAGAGAGGATCTTGGAGGAACCTGTCTTATTTTATACCTCAGACATTTAGTTTGGTTTGCTCTTTGTTGTTGAAGTGTGCGGCGTCACCATGCCTAGATCAAAAGAGCTCTCTGAGGCCTTCAGAAAGAAGGTTATAGATGCCTACGAGTCTGATAAGGGATTTAAAAAGATCTCCAAACAATTTGAAATCAATCATTCGACTGTCCAGAAGATCATCTACAAGTGGAGAAGATTCCAAACAACTGCCTACTTGTTCAGGCCAGGCCGCCCCAGCAAGTTCAGCCCGAGAGGAGAACGCAAGATGCTGAAAGAGGTCTCTAAGAACCCCAGAATGTTATCACGGGACCTCCAGGTAGCTCTTGCCACTGTTGATGTCAAAGTGCACGAGTCTACCATTAGAAAGAGGCTGCACAAATTTGATCTACATGGGAGGTGTGCCAGGATGAAACCTTTGCTTTCCAGAAAGAACATCAGGGCAAGACTAAAGTTTGCCAATGAACACCTAGGCAAAGACCAGCACTTCTGGAACAATGTGCTCTGGACAGATGAGTCAAATGTAGAGCTATTTTGCCACAGTACCAGAAGACATGTTTGGCGAAAACCAAAGACAGCATTTGAACACAAGAACCTGATACCAACTGTAAAGCATGGTGGTGGAAATATTATGGTTTGGGACAGCTTTGTTGCATCAGGTCCTGGGCAGCTCACCATCATATAATCCACTATGAAGTATTCATTGTACCAGAGGGTGCTTGAGGATAATGTGAGGCCATCTGTCGGAAAGTTGAAGCTCAACCGAAGGTCGACATTGCAACATGACAATGACCCTAAACATACCAGTAAATCCACCAAGGAATGGCTGAAAAGAATGAAATGGAGGGTTCTGGAATGGCCAAGTCAAAGCCCGGATCTAAATCCCATCGAGATGTTGTGGGGGGATTTGAAACGAGCTGTGCATGCAAGAAACCCCATCAAACATCGCACAGCTGAAAGATTTCTGCACGGAGGAGTGGGCAAAAATTTCTCCCAGTCGATGTCAGACTGGTAGACAGTTATAAGAAACGCCAACTTGAGGTTGTTTCTGCCAAAGGGGGTAATACCACCTATTAGAGCCGAGGGTGTACTTACTTTTTCCACATGCAAAATTTGCATTTATGTTTTTTTAAATTATACAATGGACTACAAAATGTAAATGTTTCATGATATTTGTTGTATTATATCACCTTTATCTGTCAATATTGTTGAAATGAAGATCAAATAGCTGTATGTTGAAATATGTTGAAAAAGTCAAAACTTTACATGGGGTGTACTTACTTTTTCACGTGACTGTAGTTATGTCCTGAAGGTGGTGTATATAGTTATGTCCTGGAATCTCCCGCGATGAGGCTAACTCCGAGGGCCTATCACTTACTCACCGCAGGCAGGTTGGTGGGCTTTCTGTCTTCTACCGACTCCTCTCCGGCCTTGCTCCTCCTGCTCTGTCTGTGCTCTGTCCCCGAAATATTCCTGCAGGTCGCACAAGATCTGCCTGCAACCCTCTTATGGTTAAACTGCCAAAATCAAGACTCTCTATTCCCCTCCACTCCTTCATTCCTTTTTTCTCCGGCCTCTAGAACAAACTCCCTCACTCTCTTCAATCCCACCCCTCCCTCCAGGTCTTTACAACAGCTGTTCACCACCATTTTTTATCTTCCCCCATCCAAAACCTTGATCTTTTCTACGTCCACTAATTTCACCCCAGATTCACTCTTTTGAAATACCAACTTCCTTCCTGGAAGTCCTTGCAGTGTCCTTGTGTTGTATACTACTCCCACCCCTCCCCCCCCTTCCCACGCCGCCTCACCCCAAGCCCTCTCCCTCCCACAGATCTCCCGATGTCCCTACACTCAAATGTTGTACTTGTATGCTTCCCCCTCTCTCTCCCCATCTTGTCTACCGCTCCCCTTATTATATGTTTTGTGTGTCTGTTTGATTTTTTTTTGTGTGATAAATAGCTCTTTCACGAGCCTCGATCCTGTATTTTTAAAATAAAAAAAAAGGTCATAAAACTATTGCGTAGTCTGTATAGAAACTCCTTGAGAAGAAACTCAGTTATTACTCAGGAATACAAACGATAAAGATTGACTGGATGTACTGGAGTGGTGTTGCTGTAGTCCTACATGCCAGGTTGATAAAATATATATCGTGTTTCAGTGTATGTTGGTACCAGGGTATTTGTGAAAAGCAGCCCCTACTCAACCAAGCTCTTCATTTAATGGTTCTTTGAAACAACAAACTCTTAAGTAGTTTCGGATAGCTCTGCTGTTGTTAGTGTTCTTTTGTCTAAGCTGTTTGATGCTCATTTTACTCCGTTGCTTATTAGAATCCAATTATAAACTTGCTGCTCGCATCCATTCCTTTGCTCCTCTTTTCTTCTGTCTGTGGAATATGGTCTCCCCCAACCCCCAGTCATTGCAATCCCATTCTCTTTCCTCCAGGGTTACAAGACGGTCATCTTTCACCTATCCATCATCTTTTCTACCTCCGCTAACCATCCCAACACCCATCTCTTTTACCCGCAGGTTACTCTCTTTTGCTCTCGTTCCTCCCTTGTCCCATCTCCTTGTTTATGTGATGAGTATGCCATCCTTTGGATCAGGGTGTAAAGCAAGCTTTCCATCTTGGAAGTTAAAGAAGCCAATCTCTATATATAAAGGAGGACTGTCTGTGTGTGTGTATATGTGTGTGTGTCTGTCTGGATGTCCGCTTAAAACTCAAGAACTACACATCGGAGAAAAGTTTTGGACACAGATTCGGAATCAGCATAAAATCCCGGTGGTTTTAGGCTACGTTTTATTTTAATATCAATTGTTTAAAAAAACCGCGCCAGCTGCAATTCCATGTTTGAGGCGGCGCTAAACGTTCGGGGTGTATTGCAATGGTTTGTCGGGTTTGGCTGTGGGTCCAGAATAGCTCCCATTTCCTTATGTTCTTCCACTTTTATTTTGATTCTTCTGTTACAACGCCTTCCTTATCTACCTTATATCCCCCCGACGAGGCCTCTACATAATTTCATGCGGCAGAATTTCGTGCATTTTGAGTGAAAGAAGTGAGACGAAGTTGTAGGAGGACGAAGAGGGCGGTCACTTTCGAGGCCTCGATCGTGAGTGGAAATGGCGGGAATTGCGTTTGTATCGCAAAGTAAAGGATCTGCATTCATTTCTGAACTTGCATTGGTGGATTGTTATACATCTGCATTATTTTTCATAAAAAAACTTTATGTTGAACTTGAAGGCTCCTGCACGGAACTCCTCCTCCACTCCCCGACCTCCCCTCATCCTGCTTCCAGGCCCTGGGCTCCTCTGGTTTTGCCGATTGTGAGAGTCCAAAGCTTTTTAGCTCCAGTCAGAGCTGACTCGGTGCTGCAAAGTCTGCCATTTCAATCGTTGTGGGACGGGTCGGGTGTTGTGGGACGGGTCGGGTGTTGTGGGACGGGTCGGGTGTTGTGGGACGGGTCGGGTGTTGTGGGACGGGTCGGGTGTTGTGGGATTGGTCGGGTGTTGTGGGACGGGTCGGGTGTTGTGGGACTGGTCGGGTATTGTGGGACGGGTCGGGTATTGTGGGACGGGTCGGGTTTTGTGGGACGGGTCGGGTACTGTGGGACGGGTCGGGTACTGTGGGACGGGTCGGGTACGTGGGATGGGTCGGGTGTTGTGGGACGGGTCGGGTTTTGTGGGACGGGTCGGGTACTGTGGGACGGGTCGGGTACTGTGGGACGGGTTGGGTACTGTGGGACGGGTCGGGTACTGTGGGACGGGTCGGGTACTGTGGGACGGGTCGGGTACGTGGTACGGGTCGGGTGTTGTGGGACGGGTCGGGTGTTGTGGGACGGGTCGGGTGTTGTGGGACGGGTCGGGTGTTGTGGGTCGGGTCGGGTGTTGTGGGACGGGTCGGGTGTTGTGGGACGGGTCGGGTGTTGTGGGACGGGTCGGGTGTTGTGGGACGGGTCGGGTGTTGTGGGGCGGGTCGGGTGTTGTGGGACTGGTCGGGTGTTGTGGGACTGGTCGGGTGTTGTGGGACGGGTCGGGTATTGTGGGACGGGTCTGGTATTGTGGGACGGGTCTGGTACTGTGGGACAGGTTGGGTATTGTGGGACGGGTGATGTTGAAGCGATCGTCAGAACGATGTTGTTTCGAGACCAGAATCCCGCTCGGTTGACAGTCACACTGCCAAAGTCACACTGCCCCAAAGTTAACCAGAAATGTTGTATACCAAGAGGTTTTGAGAAATTGAAAATTGACAAAACGTCATGTAGGAAATGTACTGTGATATTGCTCTAAAATATACATGTTCTTTTCATCATATATTTGTATTATTCTTATTCAACCCGGGCGAAGCCGGGTACCTCAGCTAGTGCCTTTATAAAAGAGAACGAAGGCTACTACTATTGTGTGCCAAATTCCTGGCCTCGACTGGGGTTGACGTTGGCCGCAATTCTGCGATAAATTCTCGCATAAAGTTGGAAAATATTGCATACAATTTTGGCCAGAACGATAAAAAAAATCGCATAGAGCGTGTCAGTTGTCGCGGTATAGTTTTCAGGCGAAACAGTTTCAAATCGTGTACTTACTACTGCTTTTGTCAGGTCTGGAAGTTGTCAAAGACGAAGCTATTCTAAACTGTAAACAGACCGTAGCCATTTTTATTTCGCTTTTATGCTTTACGGTAGCCATGACAATGTTTTGTGGCATTAAACGACGGATTTTCGGCAACCACGTGTTCGCTGTCTGCAGTAGTTTCTCGATTACGCTTTTTCCCAAAATGCCGCCGAAAAAGATAGTCAGGTTCACTATGTTTTTTCGTTCAAAATCATGGTAGATTAGCAAACCTATACATTTTTGGAAACGTTATTACATGGAAAATCTGAAAATCAATGTTTACATTTGCCAATTCCGACCAATTCGATTCGACCAATTCGACCAATTCGACCAATCGACCAATTCGACCATTCGACCAATCGCTTCGATCGACCATTCGACCATTCGACCAATTCGATCGATTCGATTCGATTCGATTCATCGAATTCGATTCGATCGACCATTCGACCAATTCGATTTGCCAATCAATTTGACCGACCTTTGCTTGTGTGGAACGGACTGTGAAAACGATGCGGACTATATTGTCGGATACGACACACAGGACAGTGATGACGAACTCTAAATGGCATATTCTGTAATCGTGTATGTTTGATGCCATTGACTGCCTGTGTATATTTTGTCATTGACTGCCTGTGTAGATGTGAAGTTATACTGACTGCATGTGTATATATGATTTTGCTGACTGCCTGTGTATGTTTGGTGATATGAATTATTGTGACACATTTTGATGTTATTAACTGCCTGTACAAAATGATAACATGTATTTGATTATGCAACTTATCGCGAATATAAAGACAGTATTTTGCAATTCAAAACCTTTGATTCGTGTCTTACCATTCCCCATAGCACTAATTTGATACTTTCATTGGATTCCTTGTCCCTGAAAATATAGGTTTAGTATATTATAAAAAGTTTTTAGGGTAATTAGAGGCAGAAATAGAACAAAATATGTATTTTACAGTGGCCATTTTGAAAATCCAAAATGGCCGCCATACAGGTATCTCTCCAAATGTAAACATTGATTTTTAGTTTCCTTATGCTATAACCTTTCCAAAAATGTATAGGTATGCTAATCTACCATGATTTTGAACGAAATATAATTTATTGACATAGTGAACCTGACTAAGAGATCTCCGCAACCACAGCCTGATGGGCAAAGTATAAAGTGGCGTTGTCACGAACTGTGCCCCGATTCCATATTCTGATTGCACGAAAACAGCAGCAACAATCTCACTCGATTAGTAAAACTGCTTGCATAAAACTTGCATGTTTTAGTTTAGTTTAGTTTGTTTTGTTTCTTTGTTAACAAGCAAAGAAATAAATAGGGATAAAATCCGAATGATTTTCTTTCCTGATCTGTTCCCAATTATCCATATGTAAAACTAAGCTATTGAGATATTTTGAAGTCACACTGGAGCCTAATGGGACTGGTAATCAGGCGCGGATCCCCGAACCTGGCCCATTTTCTGGGTAATAAGTTAGCAATTTTCATCCAAAAAAATAGGCAATTAAAGTAAAAACACCCTTCAGAATGCACCACAGAGCACCTATAAATCAGGGACATGCCCCCAGCCCCCCCTAGCTATGCGCACCTTTGGTGGTCAGTCAACAGTCTGGCGAACAGGGTATGGGGACATCGTGGGCAATCCGTTTGGGGTCTTGACAGGAAAAAAGGTTAAGAACCCCTAGTCTAAGTCAAGGTACAAATAATTCCAAAACGGCTGCAATAACACGACATGTATCGTCATCTGATCAACAATGAGCGATGATGATGATGGTGATGATGATGATGATGATGATGATGATGATGATGATGATGATGATGATGATGATGATGATGTGGTGGTGGTGTCTTGTGCTGATGATTTACTGTCTAATGTTAAGAACATTGTTTCTTGTCTTATGATAACTATCTTCAGGGAGGTGGACATTGTCATGTGATCAAACAACATGACTTTTGATGTTTTCAATCAGTATTATCAAATGTGATCAAATGTGCTAATTCATGGCAACTTATGTGTTAAACTTATATGTGGCATGTGTTACGGATTCATCACTTCCGCTGTTGTGGTTTTCATCCACTTGACACACTTCTGGTTCTATGTATTATTATTATCATCAGTGTTTAAGTGAAATGGCCATTAGTATTATCACAATGTAAAAGGGTTAACTTTAAATGCAACCGGAAACCGGATCGGGAACCGGATGACGACGAGAAGACGAGTAGGAAGAAGATGAGGAAGAAAAGGGTGTGCCGAGTGAGGTCGGACAAGAAGCAAGTCGTTTCCAGCTCCGTAGCGAGCGTTGTCGAACGAAAGTCGCGAGTGAACTTTGAGTTTCCTTGAAAGGAATTCATGCGATAGGTGTTATCGCTGGGAGAAACCTGTGTGGTCAGGTTTGGCGTTGGGATTCTGATGAATCATCGCCAGGTCGTTTCGACTCCAGTACGGGCCGCCAGCCATTTTGACCCTCGCGCTTTGTTCATCGCAAAAGGTCTTTGCTACGCGATATCTTTTCTTCACCATCCTGTCGTCTGTCGGGGATGTGTGTGCACAACGCTGAGTCTGGAGATTAAGTGGCGATTCGCCGACTGAACCAGGGAACGTTCATACCTGGAGGAACTTTGGGATTTCCCATTCCGCCGCGAGTTTGCTTCGTTTTGGACCACGTGACTTTTTGTGTCGCTTCGACCGCCTACGCCTGAGACCTGCGTCTGCGATGCGACTGCCCTTGCCATCCGCACGGGATTCTGGTTTTGATATTGTTCTAGCGATCGCTGGAGCGAGTCAACTTCGTCTTGAGGAAGGGAATATAGAGACATTGGGGAAGGTTTTTTTCTACTCACCTGGAACACCGTGAGTTATCCTATGCTAGTTGATGGTATCATAAGATGTATTGAGTGTACTTTTGATTGCTATTTGTTGTACCGTTATTCTTGTGTGCTTTTTAATACAATATTTGTTTGTTGATAATCATTGGTGTGGTTTCACTATTGATTTCGGACACAGAATAACATATTTTTCTGCCGTGGCTCCTCTCGGGGCTCGGAGGTACCCCGTGACCCGGGCGTCGGAGAGGAGCACGTAACACATGGTTCATCATTTACGCAATAAAAGCCCCAGGGAGTGAGATAGTCTATTTGAATACAGAAAGAAATACACAAGTCTTTGTTTTCTTGACCATATTTATTTTTAATTAATACCCCGAGAATAATGAGATTTGACGAGCGCGAGTAAAATTTTATCTCAAAACAATTTTGTATAATCACATCGTGTTTGGAAAAAATCTCATTGTTTTGTACACAGGGAGATTTTCTCCCATTGCCAAAATCCTCCAGGATAATCCCTGCCTCGATATTAAACGGTAGACTCATATGCAAATAGATTATAGCACAAGAAGATGTGTATGTTGTGGTTAAAACCTGCGGTTAAAAAAATGTAATTCAAAGACAATATTGTTGATATCGGTGATATCGGTACTTGACATGTGAATATTGAGTCTTTAATAGGTCTATGCAGACACATGAATGTAAATGCAAGAATGGAGATTGGGAAGGGAGCAATCGAGGGAAATTATCACGAAATCGGTCTTGGCACAGCCTTCGAGTCCCAATTGGCTACGTATGTTCATACGCAGCATGTGGCTGCAGGTTTGCATCAGTTATTGGAGGGGTATGATAATACTGCTGATGCAGTTTAGTTTAGAGCAGGAACTTGGAATTTGTTCAGGGTGCTGACGATAGCTCACCTATCATTCATCAGGCCACCATGGGATTTGTACTGTCCACCATCTAATGCTGGCAGATGGGACACGCTGTTTAACATCCGTCTGAGGTATGGCACACACTGATGCATTGCCCTCCCAATTGGCTATCTCAAAGAATTGATGCACCATTCCTTCACTGGTCCAAAGACCCTTCACGCTGTAAAAAGCAATATGCTTCGTTATTGTAACTGTAAATCTATTTTACATAGGCTCAGCCATTTACCATTGGCATACATTGAATGAAAGACTGAACCAGAAAATTTATAATAAAAAAATGGACTCATTCATTTTGCTTGCACACCCGTTTTTTACGGGGGCAGCAGGAAGGGTCATTCCTCTCTGGGATATATAGATTACAGTATATCTAGGGTCGTGCCTCAAGAACATTGGGTGTGTGTTCATTTACCAAGTTTATTGTGGAGAGATCACCAAGTGGTTTTACCATTCAAGCATGCACTCCATTCAAAACCATTGATAAGGAACGGCTGGCTTGGCAAGTGCTAGCTAGCTGCTTGTTAAATGAACACACCCCGGATTTCCTCCCTTTCACTTTCGTGTAAAACAGTATTGGCGATTGTTTCAAAAGGCCGCCCCGAAAAATCCCACGTTACCAGCAGGGCAGGTACATAGATTACAGTAGATCTTCGCTCAGTTCCATAAGTAAAATTTGCGTCACGGATGTCGGGATTCCTCCAAATTTATTTCAGTTTAGTGTTAAACAGCATTAGCGACTGTTTAAAAAGGTAATCATAGGTGTTTGTGGTTTGTAATATTTTTACTTATGGTAGAGGTGCTCCCACAAAAACGTCACGATAAGCTATTTATAAACGTTCACATGGTGTTTGTTCATGGAGGAAATACCCCTTGTGGTAGGGGAGATATTATTACTATTAATTTTGTTTTGTAATAGCATGAATATTATGCTTTTGTTTTAAGAAGCGTTGTTGGAAAAACGGCACGATAAAGCTATCTTAACATGGTTATACACCTCAACATGCTACCCCCTTGGCGGAGAAAACCCCCTTGGTGAGGGGGGCAAATCAAGGTGCTACAACCTTCATTGTGTGACCCTTAGTCCTCCTCTCAAGTTTGGTTGAGATTGGAAAAGTAACAACCGGATGTATCACGGTCAAAAATAGTCAGACAGACAGACACCAAATTGCGGATTTTAGTATGACCTTGTAGCGGTTACCGCTGGATGTACATAATCGCCTTGCACCGGCCAGAACACGGCCAGATGCGCCTCTCCCGGGCATGCCCGGACTCACTGTTCCCGGGCACGCCCGAACCTCCCGGGCACGCCCGGTCTCGTCTTTCCCGGGCATGCCCGCTCTCGCCTTTCCAGGGCTCGCCCAGAGCGTCCGGGCATGCCCGCTATCGCCTTTCCAGGGCTCGCCCAGAGCGTCCGGGCATGCCCGCTATCGCCTTTCCAGGGCTCGCCCAGAGCGTCCGGGCATGCCCGCTATCGCCTTTCCAGGGCTCGCCCAGAGCGTCCGGGCATGCCCGCTATCGCCTTTCCAGTGCTCACCCAGAGCGCCCGGGCACGCCCAGCCTCGACTTGCCAGGCCGCAGCCAAACACGCCCGGGCAGGTCCAGACTCGCCTTTCCAAGGCTCGCCCTTGATACCCGGGCATACCCGGTATAGCTTTTGCCGGGCAAACTTCCCGACATAAATGTGTATATATATTGTTGCCCGAAAAACGGGCTTGTCAGAATACCTGAGCTGTTTGGTTTCAATAAAGCAACTCGGACGAATTCCGTCTTTGGTCGCGTCAATTCTTTTGACTCGCGTTGGAGCGCAGCTCCTTCATTGGTGACCTACCGACATGGATACGGCAGTGACGCTTAAACTGCCTACCTTCTGGGAGGCTCACGTGGCTGTTTGGTTCGCCCAGGCGGACTCCCAGTTCGCCCTGCGAGGCATCACCGCGGACGACACCCGCTTCCACCATGTTGTGGCGGCGCTCGGTTCCGCCACCGCGGCCCGCGCCTTGAGCCTCCTCCAGCACCCGCCGGCTGCTGACAAATACGACGCGCTGAAGACGCTCCTCCTCGGCGCTTTCGCCCTCTCACCGGCAGCACGCGCACGGCGCCTGCTTGACCTGCCCAAGCTCGGCGACACGCGCCCGTCCGAGCGCATGGACTATATGCTCTCGTTGCTCGGCGAGCACTCTCCGGCATTCCTGTTCCGGGAGCTGTTCCTCCGTCAGCTGCCTAACCCGGTACGCCTCGCCCTGGCTGGCACGTTGATCACGGATTCCCGCGCCCTCGCCAGGGAAGCCGATAAGATCTCCTCGGCGGGCCAGCACATCGGCGCGGTTACCTGGAGCCCGCCGCCGTCCGAGGCGACGCCCACGACGCCCGAGCGCCCTGCGCGGTTGGAGGCCGAACTGCCGGTGCAACTGGCGGCCGCCACGCCGCACCGCCCGCTTCCGACACGACGGCCGGGGCCTCCACCTGACCGGGCGTGGTGTTATTACCATGCCAGGTTCGGACACAAGGCTCGGACGTGCCGGCCCCCGTGCACTTTCGGCAGGTCGGGAAACGGCCGGGCCGGCGTTCATTCCCAGCCATGAGCGCCGGCCACTCGGGCAACTTGCTGTTTATTCGGGACAAAGCGTCTGGACGGCGTTTCCTGTGCGACACCGGCGCCCAACTGAGCGTCATACCTGCCTCCGAGCAGGACAGGCTGGACGCAGTTTGCGGCCCCTCTTTGGTCGCTGCTAATGGCTCGGCCATACGCACTTTCGGCCCAAGCGTCATCACCCTCTGCTTCGGCAGCCAGCGCTTTCAATGAACTTTTGTTACCGCCAGCGTCCCCGTGGCTTTACTGGGCGCCGACTTCCTCTGCGCGCACGGGCTGCTGGTCGACGTCAAACGACGTCGCCTTGTCCACGCCAAGATCTTCAGCTCCCTGGCGTGCACAATGAGCAGCTCCGCGCCGACCGAACTGGCGTGCGCCCTCCCGGCAACGAACGAGTTCGCTCGCCAGCTCGTGGAATTCCCGGCCCTCACGCGGCCGACGTTTTCGGCCGTCGCGGTGCGGCACGGGATCGAGCACCACATACCCACTACGGGCCCGCCGGTCTACGCCAGGGCCCACCGCCTCGACCCAGCCAAGCTCGCCGTGGCAAAGGCCGAATTCGACGCGTTGGAGCACCTCGGCATCGTGCGGCGCTCCGATAGCGCGTGGGCCTCGCCACTGCACATCGTGCCAAACCCGGGGGTTGGATGGCGCCCGTGTGGCGACTACCGCCGTCTCAATGACGCTACCACCCCCGACAGGTACCCGATCCCGCATATTCAGGACTTTTCCGCCCGTTTGGCGGGACGGGTCATCTTTTCGAAAATTGACCTGATACGGGGCTACCACCAGGTACCTGTCCGGGCGGCCGACGTCCCGAAGACGGCCGTCATCACGCCGTTCGGCCTGTTCGAATTTTTGCGGATGCCGTTTGGCCTCAAGAACGCTGCCCAGGCGTTCCAGCGCTTGATGGACGGCGTGCTGCGCGACCTGCCGTTTCTTTTCGTCTTTCTGGACGACATCCTCGTCGCCAGCACGTCCCGCGCCGAGCACCTCCTCCACCTCCGAACACTGTTCGGTCGCCTCAGCGAGCACGGCTTAATTGTCAACCCGGTCAAATGCCACTTCGGCGCGACGACCGTTGACTTTTTGGGCCACCGCATCACCAAGACCGGGGCCGTGCCGCTGCCGACCAAGGTCGAGGCCATCACCACGTTCCCGCGTCCCCGTTCCATCAAGGCCCTCCAAGAGTTCCTCGGCATGGTGAATTTTTATCACCGATTCGTGCCCCACGCTGCTCAGCTCATGCGGCCCCTTTACGAGGCCCTCCGGGGCAAGCCGGCCAAGCATGACATTGTTTGGTCCGCGGCCATGGACGCGGCCTTCGCCAGTGCCAAACGGGCCCTCGCCGACGCAACGCTGCTGGCTCACCCGGTGCTCAACGCGCCCATCGCCCTCACTACGGACGCCTCCAACTACGCAGTGGGCGCCGTCCATGAGCAATGGGTGGACGGGGTTTGGCAGCCACTCGCTTTTTTCAGCCGGCAACTCCGGCCGAACGAGTTAAACTACAGCACGTTCGACCGCGAGCTGCTCGGGCTATTCCTGGCCGTTCGCCATTTCCGACACCTCCTGGAGGGCCGCCCGTTCACGGCTTTCGTCGACCACAAGCCGTTGGTCTACGCAATGGCTAAGATCACGGAGCCGTGGTCGGCCCGCCAGCAGCGCCACCTCTCCGCCGTGTCGGAGTTCACCACGGACATCCAGCACGTCGCCGGCAAAGACAACGCCGTGAACGACTGCCTTTCGCGGGCCAGCGCGAACGCGGTCCACCTCGGCGTGGACTTCACGCTCATGGCGGCCGACCAGACCACCGACGCCTCGGTGCAGGCACTCCGCGTGGCGGACACGGGCCTCCGCCTGGCCGACATCCCCTTCGCGGGCACCGTCCTGCTCTGCGACGTCTCCCAGGGCCAGCCTCGCCCCATCGTGCCCGTTTCCTGGCAGCGCCGCATCTTCGCCTCCATCCACGGCCTTTCTCACCCGGGCCGGAAAGCTTATCAGAAGCTGGTGTCGGCGCGTTTCGTCTGGCACGGCCTTCGACGAAACATCCGCGACTGGGCCAACGCCTGCACGGCCTGCCAGCGAGCCAAGGTCCACCGCCACACCCAGGCCCCGCTGGCACCTTTCGCCGTGCCTGAACGGCGTTTCGACCACGTCCACGTGGACCTGGTGGGTCCCCTGCCCCCCTCGCGGGGGTTCACCCACCTGCTCACCATGGTGGACAGGACCACCAGGTGGCCGGAGGCCGTGCCCCTCACCTCCACCACCACCGCCGACGTGGCGCAGGCGTTCATCGCCACCTGGGTCGCGCGCTTCGGCGCACCAGCGGACATCTCGTCCGACCGCGGCCCACAGTTCACGTCTGAGCTTTGGGGCGCGGTCGCCCATTCATTGGGGGGTCACGCTGCACCGCACCATGGCCTACCACCCCCAAGCCAATGGGTTGTGCGAGCGGTTTCACCGCTCCATGAAGGCCGCACTCATGGCCGGCCTTCAGGACGACGGTTGGGCCGACCGGCTGCCGTGGGTCCTTTTGGGCCTTCGCACGGCCCCCAAGGAAGACCTCCAGGTGTCCGCCGCCGAGCTCGTCTACGGCCAGCCACTCCGCGTCCCGGGCGAATTCGTGCCTGACGCTACCAGTCCCTGGTCCGCCGCTCGCCAGCGCTCGGACCTCCAGGAGGCCGCCCGACGATTTGCCCCCGTGCCGACGTCCCGCCACGGTGGCCCCCAGTCCTACGTCCCCCCGGCGCTTCGCACAGCGGAGTACGTCTTTGTGCGTCATGACGCGCACCGGGGGCCACTCCGGCCGCCGTACGACGGGCCCTTCCGGGTCCTGCGACGGGGCGACAAGTCTTTCATCGTCGACTTCGGCGGCCGGCCGGACCGGATTTCTGTGGACCGCCTCAAACCGGCGCACATGGACGTCGACCAACCACCACGGTTGGCCCTTCCTCCGCGGCGAGGCCGCCCCCCGTCCACAGTTCCCCCCGCTCGACCACCCACCACCACGTCAGACCCCTCCCCACGACCCTCCAGGGGTCGCTTCGGCCGGGTCATCCGGACCCCCCTTAAATTGACCCTGCCAGTGCAGGTCGATTCTGGAGGGGCGTGTGTAGCAGTTACCGCTGGATGTACATAATCGCCTTGCACCGGCCAGAACACGGCCAGACGCGCCTCTCCCGGGCATGCCCGGACTCACTGTTCCCGGGCACGACCGAACCTCCCGGGCACGCCCGGTCTCGTCTTTCCCGGGCATGCCCGCTCTCGCCTTTCCAGGGCTCGCCCAGAGCGTCCGGGCATGCCCGCTATCGCCTTTCCAGGGCTCGCCCAGAGCGTCCGGGCATGCCCGCTATCGCCTTTCCAGGGCTCGCCCAGAGCGTCCGGGCATGCCCGCTATCACCTTTCCAGTGCTCGCCCAGAGCGCCCGGGCACGCCCAGCCTCGACTTGCCAGGCCGCAGCCAAACACGCCCGGGCAGGTCCAGACTCGCCTTTCCAAGGCTCGCCCTTGATACCCGGGCATGCCCGGTATAGCTTTTGCCGGGCAAACTTCCCGACATAAATGTGTATATATATTGTTGCCCGAAAAACGGGCTTGTCAGAATACCTGAGCTGTTTGGTTTCAATAAAGCAACTCGGACGAATTCCGTCTTTGGTCGCGTCAATTCTTTCGACTCGCGTTGGAGCGCAGCTCCTTCAACCTCACACATATTTAATTACAATAACTGTACAATTACTACACATTAAATGATTGCACAGGCAAGCATAACCAACCAAACCACCGTTTAGAGGCCATTTTTCCCCGCAAAGCGGGGGTTGGCCTTTTCGGGGACCGTGGTAGTTGTTGTTTTTTGGTCCCCTTTTTGAAGCAATGTTTTACGGCCGGATGCCCTTCCTGACGCCAACCCTTTTTGCCGCCTTCAACGACAAACAGGGAAAGCATAAAGGATCAAAATTCTTCAACTCAATAAAATGGTTAACCAATAATAGTTCTCAATCCCTTCACTTTAAAAAGAATCATTACTATAATTTACGGACCAGTTTTTGTTTGTTTGTTTGTGTGTTTTTAGTGCTACTCCTCCTACATTTCTGGGCTGATTACATCCAGACTTGCTACATAGGATCACCATGACCCCGATTAGTGTATAGGGGTGTTTTTATCTTTACTGCTGGTCTTGGGGTGGTAGGTGTGAGGGATGATGCAAATTCTCCATATACATTTGTATCGTAAAGCGCCACTTCAGGTCGGAGAGGGTATAACAAGTCCCACCCTTCACAGTATAGGGTGGCCACAATGTCTTGTTCATTATAAAAGTAATTACAATTTCCCAAAGCTGCTGTGTAGTGAAATTTCCATATATAACACAAAAGATGCATAAAATAACACACAAAAAATAATTTTGGGACCACCCTTCAATAACAAATGAAAGCCTGGTGTTGGCTTAGCGGTTAGCATGCCGGCTTGGGATCTTAGGATCCTGGGTTTGAATCCTGGTAAAATCGCTAAATTAACACCAGGGGGGTTGACTCAGCCTGTCATCCTTCCGAGTGGGCAAATTGAGTACCTGTTCACTGGTAATTCCCTGTGTGTAGCAAGAGGCGACTAACAGGGTTGGTGGCAGGAAGGGCATCTGGCCGTAAAACATTGCTTCAAAAAGGGGACCACAGTACCCAAAAAGGCCAACCCCCACTCTGTGGGGAAAAATGGCCTCTAAAGGCGGTTCCTTCAATAACAAATGATTTCTTGCCTGAACTAAATTGGAGGTCATTTATTCTAGTTAGTTTGCCTGAGAGAGACTTTAGCCAATTCACGATTCCTTTGATGAAACTCGATGTCAATCTCGTTCCTGGTCACAGTAGATGGGATGTTTCCCCTCTGCACCCTCTATAGTCTGGAGTATTGACAAGATAAGTGCTTTTCATTAGCTACAGTCTTGATTGAGTGCCATCCTTGTCTCATCCGTACACACTAGCTTTGTGCCCAGGTCGTGGAATTTGGCTCCGGACATCACTGGTCAACTTGATTGCTCGATCAAGAGTGCCACCACTCTGGCCTCGCTGCCCCATAGCTGTTCCAATTCTTTACGCTGCATTAGCATCGCTGCAGGTCCCCATGACTCGTCTTTTCCACTGTCGCTCATTGGAAGAGGTAGGGTGAGGGCAACATTAACCACCCTGACTCCCTCCCCTACTAATGCATCTCACTCCTAAAGATGTAAAGGAGACATTTATCCATAACTTCTGGAAAATTAATTTCACTTTTCTTGGTGTTTCCACCTCACCAAGATTTGGTCCAACTTTTTACTGAAATAATGGTCGTAGTATAATTCCTTGTAACTTGCATATCCTTGTCTTTAATTTTCTGCATGCTAAGATTCAGCCAAAAAAAAAACAGCACAGACAGGACTTACTTTTCCACATGCGAAATTTGCATTCATGTTTATTTAAATTATACAATGGACTACAAAATGTAAATGTTCCATGATATTTGTTATATTATATCACCTTTATCTATCAATATTGTTGAAATGAAGATCAAATAGCTGTATATTGAAATATGTTGAAAAAGTCAAAACTTTACATGGGGTGTACTTACTTTTTCACGTGACTGTATATAAAATAAAATATATATATAAATATATGTCTACATACATACTACATAGACAATCCATATATCAAATCACTCGCGTAATATATCTAACCCACCTATCGTAAAACAAGACCGACCGTTAACATTCCAATGCCCCACCGGTGTACGTCGATTATAGTAGATCTGAGTACGACCAGTATCAAAGTAGATCTGCATGCCGACTCACTGTCACTGACATGCACAGATCATTCCAATAGCCTCTCCCTTTCATGAATGGGTGATGCTAATATAAGAGGGGGTGGTGGATGAGATTTAATCCATGGCATCCCAGACAATCTGTTTCTATTTGCTCATTACAATAACCATCTTGGAAAAGCAAAGCTACCCACAGTCTACAAGGCCTTTGTCTGTGGCACAATGGAGTGTGGCTCTCTGCCCTGGGCTGGTGCTCCAACATCAAAATTGTCTCTCCTGGATTCTTTGGAACCTAGAGCTCTCAAAATCATTCAAATCTTCCGTGATGAGGCCGAAATAGTATGTGTGTTGCTCTCACATCACAGGCACGTCAGTGGTCTCTTTCTTTATGATACTGCTCCCTCTGCTCTCTAAGTCCTCAGACCATCCCTATTTGCTCCAGGATCAATGTGGCTTCCAAAATCCAGGTTTTCTGCACACCTCATATTTTTTTTATTTCGAAATTTCCCCATCTGTGGGACCACATTCCAGAGGCTGTTCTGTCTCTTTCTTCCCCCAGTGCTTCAAGCAAGCAGTTTGCTTTCAAGCAAGCACCACTACCAACTCTTGCCATTCATAAATCTGTCCCATGATCTTTATTTCCCCCATTAACCTTTCCTTACCCAACCATTTTACTTGCTTGTTTCAGTATTTCCTCCCATTCTCCCTCTACTCTTTTCCTGTTCCCGATGGTCTTCCACAACCCCCGCTCCTGTAAACAAATAAAGAAGACGCAGATGAAAATTGCAAAATGCAAATGTCTGAAATATTTTTTATTAATTTAAAATACCTGCCAATTTTACACTGTTATTGGGATAATGCTTGATTTAACATCCTCACATATTTGGAATACCAGCTACTGATGTGGTGTTTAACTCAACCACATGAATGGAATTTTATTCCACAGGGTGGAAGTTGATGTGAGCCTGATGCTTGTAAAGAAACTTTGCTAATTCAACTTTGCAAGCAATGCCAAGTCGATTTTATTTTTGTCTTTAATGTGATGACTCGATGCATGTTCCTTCAACCTCGTTCAATTATTCAGCAGCTGAATCATAAATGTTTTGGAATCTGGTGTTATAGCTCTTGGAATGAGTGCAGGGTTGGAGTCACATGAGATCAGCACTAAGCATGAATGTGTAACAGTTTTACTGAACGAGAACCAGATGAAGAAGTATTTAAAGTGATAGAGAACAAAGAAATAAACGAAGAGTGGTGAAGGAGAGGCAGATAATGGAAGATGCTTTGTGCTTATCTGGAGGTTTTGGGAGTGGAGGAGGGGGCTCGGTTGGGCTGAGAGTGCAATGTGAAAGGGATACAATAGCTTAGGGAAGGAGGAAAAAAGGAGAAGGGAAATGAAAGGAATTGTGAAAAGTCTTCAAGGTCATGATCTTGAAATGGAACGTGGAGAAAATAACTTTGTGCACACAGTTTAGTGAGAGAAAATATAAATGTGCTTAAATTTCTCAATTTATGTTTCTCACCTTGTACAGTATTACAATCTATTACATTGTACTTTTATTCTATACTAGCAAAGGTACCCGGCATTTCCAGGCAATGCAGGGTCCTTCCTCTTTCCCAAAATCCACCTCCCTCCCTCCAGACTCCCACCCCATCCTTTCCCCTCCCTCCTCATCCCGGCCCCTCCCTCCAGACTCTCACCCCACCCCTCCCCCTCCCTCCCTCCAGATTCCACCCCACCCCTTCCCCTTCCTCCCTCCAGATTCCCACCCCTTCCCCTCCATCCTCCCACCCTCTCCCCTCCCTCTTACAACTCCTTCCCATCACTCCTCCAACCCCACCTCCTCCTCCAGTCCCCCTCCCAGAGGAGATATAGAGGGGAGAAGGAGAGAGCGGTACAGGATCCCTCCTTCCTCTCCCTCATTCCATCCCATCCCCTGCCTCCTCCCACCCACCCCTCCTCCAAACTCCCACCTCACCCCTTCCCTTTCATCCTCCCCCCACGCTACCCCTTCCCCTCCATCCTCACCCCTTCTCCACCCTCCTCTTTAGAGGAAGAAATTTTAAGTCAAGGGAAAGAAATTTTGGCAGAAGTGATGCCCAGTTTAACGTCCATTTGATGGACGGCACATACACTGATGAATCACCCTGCCTGTGAACCACCAGGATGGCACTTTATAGCTGGGTTTATATTCAAACCCAGGTTAGACAACATAGAGCGAGTGTGCATACCAGTAGGCCATCCTGCCATGATGTAGTTAATCATTGATTTGTAGCCACTGAAAACAATTTTCAATTCTCTCTTGAACTCATAGTTAACTTGTCCTGTTGCTTTACTAATTCTATGCCTCTAATTTATTTTACCTTCCTAACTCTGGGGATGTCCCCATTTATCCAAGCTGCGGTATCGCCATGGAAGCTTGTAGAGATAGGACCTTGTAGAGCACTTGCCAAGTAGCTTAAGTACTCGGGCAATAACTCCAACAAAACAGTGAACCCGTCACTTCACTGAATATGGAGAAGGAGGGATCTTGTTGTTCTTCTTTTTAAGTTTTATGCCGTTTTCAGATATACTAGGCCCAATATACTGTTTCAGCGCAGTTCATTCTCAGTGTTAAGATGAGAGGAGACAGGTCCATTGATATCAATGCATTGAATGCACAAATAGAGGAAATCAGAAAGCCAGGTAGGAAAGTCGCTGTGCATGTCAAGGGCGCCGAACTTGGCAAGCAAGTAACATGTTGTACTCAGTCGAATATCCAGGGAGATAGTCCACAGGACACCTACAAACAGAATATTTAGTGGAACAGATGAAAATTAAACTCGGTGACAATTTAACCAAATAAAATGAGCTACAGTTCCGTCACTACTTGTGACTCGGACTAAACTTTGGCCGACGCTGCTGCACCATTGGAATTCTGCCTTAAGCAAGTTATACCAGTGCAACTGGCCAAATGAAAAAGGAAATTGTTAGAAATCCAAAATTCATTTTCAGAAATCTGATATTCTCACTGGCTGTGCCTCGAAGGATCAAAGGCACTCTCATCAAACAGGTTATCGAGATGCAACCACACCGATCACTGCTTGCAATTTCAATAAACAGGGTGAATTTAATTTGCAATTATAACAACAGTTCCATTTGCAATAATCCCTTTATTGAAGCAAGCTTACAACTTGGTATCACGTTTCTATGAAATGTTTACTAATGCAATTTGCGTGATTCTGGGCTTTGCTAAGAGCATTAGATTTGCCAGAAAAGGATGAACTAGTTTGAGTGGCTGGTCTATCAGCATTCCTTTATATCAGTAGTGATCCATCCTTGCACCTTGCAACTCCGATTACAGTAAGGTATTTACCGT
This sequence comes from Myxine glutinosa, assembly GCF_964187855.1. Lineage (NCBI taxonomy): Eukaryota > Metazoa > Chordata > Myxini > Myxiniformes > Myxinidae > Myxine > Myxine glutinosa. Next base: position 40,887,158 of record NC_136263.1, read on the forward strand.
ATGTACTGTGATCGATTACCATAAAAGCCCTGGACCTTTGCAGGAAGAGTTGATAACGGTCCAGCCAGTTTCATTTTTGTTTCGATCAAGCGATGAAATAGAGAACATCATTACCAAGGTAGTACTGTACTGTGTACAAATAACAGCATGCCATGTGCTATTGTACTCCCCCTCTCCCTATTCCATCTCCAGGCGCTGCACAATGTCATCGCCGGGCACCGAAGGGGGTCCGGCGATAAGCGCGCTGAACGAGCGTACTCAGTATTCACTCCGTTAATACTTTTCCTTCTTCTTTGTCCGGGCGATATCTCAGGCACCTTTTCACCTAGGAAGCTGACAATGTTATTTATTTATTTGGCATTGGCCAGTGTACTTTGAATGTCGCTCTACTTGATCTTTAACTCTTCTTCCATGCATCAAAAAACATTTTGTTTACGCATCTGTATAAGTTATACATTGTTATACCTTGTTATGCTACCATTACTCATTGGGCAGCATTAATTAGGAAGTTGTACATTTTCATCCATATTTGCTTTCCACCCCCAAGCTATTTATTATTTAATTAATTGTCAAAGTGTGCGTGAGTGCGTGCGTGCTTTTTCGTGTCTGTTTCAAGCTGGTATGTTTATCTTCTTATTTCGTTTGTTGCACATGGAAGCTAGTATCATCATTTGCTGTGGGTGTGGCTGTGCCACTGCAGTGCCCCCTGTAGGTTAGAGCATGAATTTGATATTTGCCAAAGGTGCTGGTACTGTACGAGCTCGTCGACCTTTCCAGAAAGGACACGTTGTGTTACTTTTATGCTTTCTGAGGTTAAAATTACTTGCACTGTATTGGTTGCAGCATCCACAAAGAATCACGTGACACTCGTTTTACACATAGTCAATACAAGGAAATGCAGAAAACTTGGAATGCCCGCTTTTTGTTTCCATCCACAGAAGCAAATATTCTGAGATGTAGTGCCCTGTGCTGCCCACTACACCAGAATGCCAATTTACAGAATGCCAAACCCAGAATGCCAAATCCCCTATGGGGGATTGATCCAATACGGATAGCTCAATTATGAGCCCACTATCAACTAAGATATCCTGCTGACCCAAACCTCCCCTTCCATTTATTTTCTTTAAAAATTCAGTGTTTTCTTTCATCTTGAGTTTATGAAAGGCCAGTCAGTCCTTGAATGGTTCTTCATCAGGAGAACATTTGTAAGATTCTTCGTAAGTGATGCTCTGGGGAGGACTCCGACTGAGGAAATGCTCTGTGTGTGTAAACTTCACTTGAGGCTTGATTGTCTCCAGCTGTTTTAACGTTGCAGGAATTTGCCTCCAATTGTTTCTTACAAATAGTCAGGTTCACTATGTTTTTTCGTTCAAAATCATGGTAGATAAGCAAACCTATACATTTTTGGAAACGTTATTACATGGAAAATCTGAAAATCAATGTTTACATTTGCCAATTCCGACCAATTCGATTCGACCAATTCGACCAATTCGACCAATCGACCAATTCCATTCGACCAATTCGACCATTCGACCAATCGCTTCGATCGACCATTCGACCATTCGACCAATTCGATCGATTCGATTCATCGAATTCGATTCGATCGACCATTCGACCAATTCGATTTGCCAATCAATTTGACCGACCTTTGCTTGTGTGGAACGGACTGTGAAAACGATGCGGACTATATTGTCGGATACGACACACAGGACAGTGATGACGAACTCTAAATGGCATATTCTGTAATCGTGTATGTTTGATGCCATTGACTGCCTGTGTATATTTTGTCATTGACTGCCTGTGTAGATGTGAAGTTATACTTACTGCATGTGTATATATGATTTTGCTGACTGCCTGTGTATGTTTGGTGATATGAATTATTGTGACACATTTTGATGTTATTAACTGCCTGTACAAAATGATAACATGTATTTGATTATGCAACTTATCGCGAATATAAAGACAGTATTTTGCAATTCAAAACCTTTGATTCGTGTCTTACCATTCCCCATAGCATTAATTTGATACTTTCATTGGATTCCTTGTCCCTGAAAATATAGGTTTAGTATATTTTTTAAAGTTTTTAGGGTAATTAGAGGCAGAAATAGAACAAAATATGTATTTTACAGTGGCCATTTTGAAAATCCAAAATGGCCACCATACAGGTATCTCTCCAAATGTAAACATTGATTTTTAGTTTCCTTATGCTATAACCTTTCCAAAAATGTATAGGTTTGCTAATCTACCATGATTTTGAACGAAATATAATTTATTGCCATAGTGAACCTGACTAAAAGCTTAATACACCACGACTGTTGTTATTTACAAGGTACTGTTCTTTAGAGAGGTACACACACTCACCTCTAAGCTGTCTAGCCTGGGTTAAAATTTCGGCCCAGATATAAAATGTCTTCTTGGTGTCTCGTATAAAGCAGGGTGAGGCAACAATGTGTGGTGTCGTCCCTTGGATGGACATTAAACTGGGTGTCCCGTCTGTCAGCATTAGTCGACCGGCGTTAAAGATCCCACGATATATCCTTCGCGAAGAGTAGATGAGTTATCGGCGGCACCATGAACAAATCACGAATTCTTAAAAAAAATCCTCCACATTCTGTTGAGTATCCGGCGTCGGAATGGCAACCCATTCGGGACTTTAACACGACCTAAGAAACTGCTTTGGCAGAACAAACACTCTGGTGGATGTGAAGCATTGTTAATTATAATTTTTTTCCCATCTGTAACAATGTAAGAGGCCCATGGAGCACGAGAATTGTATCTGCAAGACATTGACAGCAGGAGGCATCATTGCACTTTATTCTGATTTAAATTGTGTTTAGTCGACAATTGACAAACAATCAAGGAACAGCTTAGCTTGTTTTGGGGAAAATCCGTAATTATCAAAATTGTGAGAAGATGAGAGGATACAACACTAAAGCACAATCAAGCCGAGGTTTGGTTTAAAAAAAATCTTACTCTTGATTTTAAAAAAAAAGATTTAAAAATCTGAAAAATTCTCGACTTATTTTTTTCTTTTTTTCTTTTTTTACAAGATTGAGGCTCATGTATGGGAGAGAGGACACAGAGGTGTGGCAGCGGAGCAGTAGTTGGAAAAAATAAACAAGGGAATTGACCAATAAGAGGGAAGTGAAAAGAGGAGCGGGATGACGGAAGGAAACAGTAATCCGCAACTCAGATAATTCGTTCAGGAGGGGTTAATATGGGAAAGAAAATAATCATGTATCTGATTGGCTGGGTGGGAAGGTGTGGTGGTAGTGCACCAGCTGGTTCAAGCCCTGGAGTGAAAAATGGGAGAGAACAGCCTCAGAAAGGCAGTTGCTATCACAGGCAACCTGGCCAAGTCCAAAATTCCTGCTCTAACCTACAAAGGTCGCTGCATCAGCGGTACTGCCTCTCGTGCAGCAAATCATGACACATGGAGCCATATGCTGCATTTAAAATGTCAGGTGCTTGGTTCAATATCCACTATTGAAGCCAGACCAGTTTGCCAGCACTGGTCATTAATGATCGTTAAAGTTCCCAAAGAGTAGGAAAGTTATCGCCGGCACTCTAGGTAAATCACTATTGGAATGTCAGGCCTGTGTAGTCGGTTCGTTAAAGACTTTGGCCAAAAGCTATCTTCAGCCGACCGCACAAGGATGTGAGAAGAATTGCGGCCATTAAAGTGTACAGGGTGTCCCTTAAGTCCCTTTATCACCATGGTAACAGGTTTCTTTTGTTCCAGATCAACGATTGTGTTCACAATGATCCTCTTGATTTTTGCCCGTCACAATACGTACTTGAAATATAATATGTGAAAATAAGTGTAAAAATAAATAAATAAGTCGATGTATTTATTTTATTCTTCTCTCCCTATTCTAGTCGGAAAATATTCATGGGTAATGTGACTTATTGGAATCGATGTTGTCGTAGTTGTAGTTGTGATGGTAGTAGTAATACAAGTAGGTCAGTTGAGCATGAAAATGAAAAAAATACTTCCTGCACAAGGTTTATTTTCCAATATTGGTTCAGTTATTGCAAGCATTATTTGCTGAAGCCAAATGTGCACTTTGTAAATATTTATGAGTTCAGTTTTAGCAATATATAATAACATTTACGAATGAAATACAAACCTTAATAAACCTCCTATTGGGGATTCTTCGTTTCTTTGTTTTCATGCCAACCAAACAGATTATTGCAATATGTGCACAAAAGAGCTTCTGGGTCTCGAGTTAACAAAATCACAAAACAGTGAAAAGTCATATGAGAATGCAAGATAAGTGTTTGGTACTATATTTATTTTTTATTTTTTGGAGTGGACATGCAACATGGCCTTTGCTTTTAGTTTGCTTTGCTTTCTTCATCGCCATCGAGGGTCCTTGTGGAATTTAGCCACAACTATTAGAGACTTAAAAGAGTTTTAATTTCTCAATATTAATCTTTGTTTGTTTTTTTGTTTGTTTTGTGTGACTTTGCACCATCCATTGCTTTTTCCGTGAACTAAATCTTAGCTTGGGCTGACAATGTGAAATAATTTTCTATTCGGCCAATTAAAAATATATAAATTGTCGCGCGAATGCCCTTGGTTAAGACCGTGGGATCGCGGATAGCCTCAACGAGCTTTAACTCCGAGGCGACGATCAATTGCGGATTTGACTATGCAAGCATGGGAGGAAGAAGGGGAAGAGGAAGAAGCGGGAATTAACCTGACGCGATCCAAGCAGTCTTCAACCCTGCAAATTAATCTCACACGAACACGGGATTTGGAATGAAAGGGAAAATAAGACCGTGAGAAGGGTTTATTCAAAATAAATATTGGGACTGGGAAACGCGGTGATAAAACTAAACTCTCGGCTGGGACGTCCCCACTCACAGACTTCGGATACAACAATGGGAGATTGAATAAAATAAATGTCTCGTCGTGTTTTGGAAAATGTGGTCCATCTTATCTGTGTCTGGCAGTGCAGCATCGGGTCGATCAGGCACCGTCCGACGCGGCTCTGGTCAGCGTGAACCGCTCGGTTCCGTCTGCTGGCATTCCACCGCCACCCCAGCCCCCCGTTCACCAGGCCTCTCGTGCCAAGCGAGCGAATGTGCAACGGTCTCCGGCTGCTGCGGCCCATGCACTCGCCGTCCACACGTGAACGCCAGGGAAAATAATCGTCAGCGCTCCAACGTCTTTCCAAACGAACTCCAACCGATCACGAAAAGCAAGGGCAGAAGGGAGGTCCGGGAAGGAGCAAAGCCAAAGCGAGAAAGGAGGTCGAGACGGAGGTCCGGGCAGGATGGATCCAAAATGAGAAGGCCAAGGGAAGAAAAGAGGAGAAGGGCAAAATCATTTGATTTTCATTAGAATCATTGGAATCTCCCGCGATGACGCTATCTCCGAGGGCCTTTCACTTACTCACCGCAGGCAGGTTGGTGGTCTTTCCGTCTTCTCCCGACTCCTCTCCGGCCTTGCTCCCCCAGCTCTCTCTGGGCTCTGTCCCCCAAATATTCCTACAGGTCACACAAGATCTGCCTGCAACCCTCTTATGGTTAAACTGCCAAAATCAAGACTCTCTGCTCACCTTCACTCCTTCATTCCTCTTTTCTCCCACCTCTGGGACAAACTCCCTCACTCTCTTTAATCCCACTCCTCCCTCCAGGTCTTTAAAATGGCTGTTCACCACCATCTCTTATCTTCCCCAATCCAAAACCTTGATCTTTTCTACCCCCGCTAATTTCACCCCAATCCACTTTTTTTAGGTGACTTTTGACTTCTTTCCTGGAAGTCCTTGGTGTCCTTGCGTTTTATACCTATCCTGCCTCCCCCCAGGCCCTCTCCCTCCCACACATCTCCCGATGTCCCTGCTCTCAAATGTTGTGTTTGTGTGCTTCCTCCCCTTCTCTCCCCATCTTGTCGACCGCTCCCCTTTTTATATACTTTGTTTGCTTGTTTGTTTGATTTGTTTGTTTGATAAATGTTAGCTCTTTCACGAGCCTCGACTCTGTATACAAATGCCGGTGAGCGAGCGGTTTTACTCGCGATCTTCTGACGTCAGCTCACTTTTCCTCCAACCAGTCCGTCGCTTATAACCTTCCAGAATCTTCTGATCTCCTCCGTCCCCTCCCATTGGTCGAGCGCTTGGCGCCCTGCTTTTGCTCGCCCCTCCCCCTGGCCAATCAAGAGTCCTCCTGGGCATGGCTCCCAGCCTGCCTGTGCAATGTCTGAAGGCCATGGTGTACCACTGTGCGGCCGCTGCCTGCTTGTCTTTCCGGTTTGTTTTATTGTAAGGGAGGGGATTTAATTAATGTGGTGCACTAAGGGCCTATCTAAGTGTCTATAGTCTATAGGATGTATTGCCATAAGGGACACTGGGATGCCCACAGAAGGAACGACACACAAGGGAATTTTACCCATAATCCCTGTACTAATTAGCATGCTCCGCCCCCTCGTAACAAGGACGAAGATACAAGCTTAATCCGACATTCAGGCTACACAGAACTTATTACAGGTGAGGTTCCCTATCACGACAGCCGGACACCTACCTATGCAGATCTACCTGGATCTAGATATTCCTCTACAGTCTACACCAAAATTCATAACAATATATATTGTAACGATTTTGAGAAGTGTAACGGGTTTTGAGAAGTGTAACGGGTTTTGGGAAGTGTAACGGGTTTTGAGGAGTGTAACAATTTTGGAGGAAGGGTAACGGATGTGAAGAGTATGGTTTTGGTATGGTAACATCCTGGTAAGGTAAATAATGGTCGCAGCCGTCCTCCTAATTAATTTCATAGAACATACACGCAGGTCACGATATATCTTTTAAATAGTGTATTTCCTTATTCCATGTAGGCTAAGTATGTGTTTTCCACTAGATTGACTTTGCATTGTATCAAACAAAATAAGCGTAGGCCCTTCCAATTTCCCCAAAACCTCCCTTCCAATTGCCTTCCGCATTTTGGCTGGTTTTCTTCAAACCACCATTGACCACGAGGTAAGGTTGGAGAAGAAAGGCGTGTCTCCACCTCGTCAGAAGAGGGCAGGAGTGAACCGGCCCTAACAGCCAATCAACACCGCGGTGAGTGACCCGGTAGGCGTGCCCTCGGAGCCGGCGGCTTAATTCCGCCGGAGGTGATAAAAGCGACTGCAGGGGACTGCTTGACGAGTCCAGATGAGAGATGACTGGAGAGAGGCCTTGAGAGATACGCTGGGGGATGACCTGGAAGAGGAGCGCAATCCACCGCAAGCCCTACCTACCTACCTACCTACCTACCTACCTGCCTGCCTGCAATACCCCCCTGTCGTTGGAGAGACGCGCTGAACGGAGGGAGACGGCTCCACCCCAGGAAGAGGAGCAGGTGTGCCGAGCCAGCGCGTGACGGCCGCGGATACGCGACGGAGGTTTTCCCGCCAAAACCGCGAGGGGTGCTGCGGCCTCCGACCTGGCCTTTCCTCTCAAGCAATCAACCTCGAGCCATTACCTGCCTGCAATATCCACCGTGTGAGTGTGAACGTCCTGTCCTACTCGTTTGTCTTGGGGATTAAGTAAATGAAATAGAATAAGTTAACAATGCACTGTGTGACTGCTCTTTTCCATCTATTGCTGTAAATAATATTGGTCGCTCTAAAATATTGCTTGTGTGTGTATAATAAATCTGTTCTTCCTCCAAACTCTGTCTTTCTTCTCTCTTCTTCTCTTTCGGTCGCTTTAGAGGTTTCCCAATTGAATATCTGTAGCGCGATTAGTCAACGTTCGGGTGGAATCGGGTTTTAATCGGGGAGTAACTGTTCGGACGCGGTTAAATACACCACCGCTCGGTCAATATAACATCTAAAAGCCGTGTCCGTAACAATTGGTTGTCAGGAGTTGGGATTCGGACCTGGGACTAAATTTGTTAGGCCCAAATTTTGGAACACCAATTGTGTTATAGTAACAATTGGTGTCGGGGAGTGAGATCGACCCGGAGCGCGCTGCACGCGCTCAAAATTATAAAGCGGACGAAATTGTGTTGTTTTATAAAACCCGAATTTTTAGATCGCGCCATGGACAATCAAGGCGATCGGATGTCGGTGGGGGAGATAGACGGGTTAGGGGTAACCCAGGAACCAGGGGAAATGTATGTGGAAGAAAGGGAGGAGGAAAATGGCAATGTGGTTGCGGGAATTTCAGGTGCACAAAATGGCGCTCTAGCGCACGTGATTACAGCGGCGCCACATTTAGCCACGCCCATGGTCGCGGTAGTCGAACCGGAGATGCCAATGGATTTGAACCTTTTTTTTATACAAATGAAGGCCCTTATGGCCCAGAATAGTGAGCAAATGGGGGTAATGGGAAACCAAATGGGGGTAATGGGGAACCGGATGGATGCTCAGAGTGAGCAATTGGGGGTAATGGGGAACCGGATGGATGCTCAGGGTGAGCGATTGGAGGGCCAAATGGGGGTAATGAGGGACGAAGCGAGGGGTACCGGTGAGGGATTAGAAAAGAAATTTGAGGGATTAGACAAGAAATTTGAGGGATTAGACAAGAAATTTGAGGGGTTAGACAATGGGATAGAAGGGGTGAAACATGGGTTAACGGGGGTGGAAAACAGAATGGCTGCCCAGGAGAATCAGTTAGAGGGGGTGAAAAATGGGTTAATGGGGTTAGAAAATAGGATGGAGGACAAATTGCGGGAAATAGGGGAACAATCCGCCCGGGAAATCGAACAGATGGGGAACCAGATGGAGGAAATACGACGAGGGGTGAGTGAGGAGGTCTCGGGGCTGCGCGAGGAGGTAAAGCGAGGCGAAAAGCGTATAGAGAAAGAGGTGAGAAATAATACGGCAAAGTTACAGGGGGGAATAGAAGATCTGACGAAAGGAGTAGAACAGCTGACAGTGGGACAAAAGGAACTAACGGACCAAGTGGAAAAGAACACAGCAATCATCGGGGGTTTAAAAGCAACACAAAAGGACATAAAAAATGAATTAATAGCAACACAAAAGGAATGTCAAATGGTACATGAGGGATTGACGAAGAGGTTGGAAGAGGTGACAGAAGCAATGGAGACGAAGGACCGGGAGGTAAGGACGCACATAGAAACGGTTAAAGTAGCAATGGAGGAAGAAATCGAGGGGGCGCACCGGGAGCTGAAAGAGGTAAAGGAAAAATTAGAGGAGGTGGAAGAAGGGGTGAGTGAAATTAAGAAGAGACGGAGGGAAGCTAAGAGGGAAATAAAGGAGGAAGTCATGGAATATGTACAAGGTCTGTGTTCAAATCATGATGCGGTGCTCACTAACCAAATAAAAAGTTTGCAGGTGGCAGAGGAGGTGCGACGAGGTACGGAGGTGAGTGGCAATGTACATGATGTGAGGGGAGATTCAGTCGGCTTGGGGGGTGGTGTAGACCCGGGTGTTCGTGAGGGACCAATGGTAAGATGTATGACTGGTCCGGAGTGTATGGACAGAAGAGGTGTGCAAGGAGGTTTGGCTATGGGAAGTGAGGGGGGTGCTGGTGAGCAAGGCTGTGGGGGTATGGCGTGGGTAGCGGGTTGCGGAGGGGCGACCCAGGCATCGACACCGGGAGGGGTAGTGTTTGGAGGGACGGGGGATGCGCGGGAGCCCCCCGGGAATAGCGTACTGTGGGAGCCCGAACGGGTTGGTCCCGCGTTGATCCCGCAAGGAGTGACGCGCGGGGTCCGACCTTCGGGCGCCCACAAGGTCCCACTCGCGCCGTATGACGGCAAGAGTGATTTGAGGGCGTACCTGGCGCAGTTTGAGTATGTGTGTAAAGGCAACGGTTGGAATCCGGACGAAGGTGGAGTACACCTGGTGGGGGCACTGCGCGGTGCGGCGGCGGAGGTGCTGACAGCTTTACCACCGGGTGCTCTCACCCTGCCAGCTCTCCGTGCGGCTTTAATTAACCGTTTCGGTATCGAGCAGCAAAGCGAGCTTGTTAAAGCTCAACTTGCGCAGCGTAAACGCAAGCCCCAGGAGACCATCGGGGAACTTGCTCACGATATTCGCCGCGCAGTAGGGATTGCACACGCAGACATGGCAGCGAGTTCCCAGGAAAGCCTGGCGCTGGATCATTTTATTCAGGCCCTTCCGGATCTGGAGCTCCGACAACAGCTCGCCATGTGGCGCCCGCAGACCATGAGTCAGGCGGCCGACGCTGCAGCCCGTTGGGAAGCAGCGAGGCCCCTGGCCCGGGGAGGCGAGCGCCATGCAGTGGCGGTGCGTCAGATGGGGCCCGTGGTGGGGGGCGGCCCCCCAAGGGGGCCCGCCCCCGACGGGGGCCCTGATCTGGAAAGCATGGTCCAGAGGTTAGTGGATCGGCGCCTGGCGGGACCTGGACCATGGCAGGCGGCCCCAGCGGTGGCACCCGGTAGTCCCCGACAGAGTACCCCAATTCGGACATACAGGGGGGGGAATTTGGAATACCGGAGGCAAGCACCTTACCAGGTGAGGTGCTATAACTGTGCTCGGATGGGTCACCGTGCGTGGGAGTGTCGAGCTCCGCGCCGGGACGTTTCCCGCCAACCGATGCCCTCAACTCCGCCCAGTATCGATCGGCCTAGCCGACCACAGACACCCCCCCGCCAGGGCCCGGGAAACTAGAACGTGCCGGGCATGCAGGGCGGTGTTCGGCAGTAGGGGATGGAGAGAAGCCCTCGTTGACGCGACAGGTCATTCATTGTGGCCAAATTGGGACGGGTAGTTTGACAATTCGGTGCAAAATTGCCGGCGTGGGGGTAGACGCCGTGGTGGACACGGGAGCCAGCGCCACGATCATCAGCCCCGTGGTCCTTAATTCGAGTGCAGACGGCTGGGGTAAAATCCAGCGTCTGGAAAATCATAGTTTGCAGTTGGCTACCGGGGCAACGGCTCCGATCATAGGGCGTGGTTTTGTGACCCTCAAGTTGGGATCGGTAAAGCAAGAGATAGAGGTTTGGGTGGCGGAGGTGTGCGACCCATGCTTAATAGGGTTGGATTTGTTGACTGCCAGCGGTTGTAAAATCGACTTGAGTCGGGGGATCCTGCGATGGGGAGTGGAAGAGCTACCATTGGAGGGGGTGAGCACGGCCGAGAGGGTGGAGCTGGAGGCTCCTGAGGCCGTGACCATCCCTCCGGGGGCCGAGGCCGTAGTGCCGGCCCGATGGTCAGCTCGCCCGACATGGCAGGAATCCTGCGGCCTGGTCGAACCGGTGGCAGCGCTATCCGTACCTGGTTTAATCGTGGGCCGTACCCTTGTAACAACGGACGGGCCGGTGGTGGCCGTCCGAGTAATTAATATTAGCACAGAACCACGCACTATAGTGAGGGGCACGAAGGTAGCTGGCTGCACCCCAGTTAGAGAAGTCGCGTCAGTGAGGGGCGAGAACGTCCAGCCGAGCCGGCCCCAGGGGGAGCCTTCAATAAGTTCTAGGAATTGGCCCGATTCCATTTGCGAGATGGTAAATCGTAGTAGCGTAGAGTTGGGAGGTACCCAGAGGGAGGCCTTACACAAACTGGTTGGGTCCCATTTGGACCTCTTCTCCCTGTCCACCGAAGATATTGGACGTACGGGCCTGGTGAAACATCAGATCCACACCGGTGAGGCCCGGCCTATTCGTCAGGCCGCCCGACGGCTCCCTTGGAGCAAGAGGGCGGAAGCTGACGAGCAGGTTGAAAAAATGCTCGACGCAGGCGTGATCGAGCCCTCGGGAAGTCCTTGGATGTCACCTGTTGTGCTGGTCAAAAAGAAGGATGGGACCACGCGGTTCTGCGTGGACTATCGCCAGCTAAACAACGTGACACTCAAGGACTCATATCCCCTGCCAAGGATTGATGACACCCTCGATGCCGTTGCGGGCTCAAATTGGTTCACAACTTTGGACCTCAAGAGTGGGTATTGGCAGGTGGAGATGGATAGGGCAGGGAAGGAGAAAACGGCATTTTCCACAGGTAAGGGACTGTACCAGTTTACTGTGATGCCGTTTGGTTTGTGTAACGCCCCCGCCACCTTTGAAAGATTGATGGAGCATGTACTAGGCGGCATGCCATGGCAAACATGCCTGGTGTACCTGGATGACGTCCTGGTACATGCCCAAACGTTCCCCCAGGCAGTAGCGAATTTGGACCAGGTGTTCGGGTGCCTCAGACAGGCAGGGTTGAAGCTGAACCCGAGTAAGTGCACTTTGTTTGCAAGAGAGGTGGCCTATCTAGGTCACGTGATCGGCCGCGAGGGGGTAAAAACGGACCCAGACAAAATTAAAGCGGTAGAGGAGTGGCCCGCACCATGTACCATCAAAGAGGTGCGGGGATTTTTGGGACTCTGCTCCTACTACCGGCGCTTTGTGGCGAAATTTGCGGAGTTGGCCCGTCCCCTCCACCGGCTTACGGAGAAGGGGACGCGATTTAATTGGACACCGGAGTGCCACGAGGCCTTCCAGAAATTGAAGGGGTGTCTAACATCCGCACCCCTTCTAGCTTACCCCACTAGTAACGGGGCATTTACCCTGGACACGGATGCGAGCCAGGAAGGATTGGGCGCAGTTTTGTCCCAGACACAGGAGGGCGTGGAGAGAGTGATTGGTTACTATAGTCGGGCCTTAAGTAGGCCCGAGCGAAATTATTGCGTCACTCGCAAAGAGTTATTGGCCATGCTGGCTGCCATGAACCATTTCCACCCGTACCTGTACGGGCGGAAATTTTTGGTTAGAACTGACCATTCCTCCTTGCAATGGCTCCTTCGGTTCAAGGAACCGGAGGGCCAAATTGCAAGGTGGTTGGAAAAGTTGCAGCAGTACGATTTTGATGTGGCCCATAGGGCCGGGAAGGCCCATGGTAATGCGGACGCACTCTCTCGGCGTCCTTGTCTGGGGGAAAACTGTAAATTTTGTGCGAGACACGAGGAGAGGGAGCAATTGGGCGATTCCGCCCCGATTCTCGTCGTCCGGGCAACCCGGGTGAGAGGGCCAATTTTGCCACTAACCGCGGACGAGGAATTTGGAGAGTTGGCTTGGAGCACGGCCCAGCAGGAGGATCCTGTTCTGGGGCCGGTGTTCCAATGGGTCAAATTGGGGCAAAGGCCAAAGGGGGAAGAGGTCACCCCCCTCGGGGCGCAAACAAAGGCATATTGGGCTCAGTGGCAGACCCTGGAGTTGAAAGGCAACATCTTATATCGCAAGTGGGTGGAGGTTCCCTCTGATAGAACTTCCTGGCTGGTGATAGTCCCTGACAAATTCAAGAACGTCATATTGCAACAGGTGCATGGTACCCGCTCCGGCGGCCATTTGGGCAGGACAAAGACAATATCTCGGGTCCGCCGGAGGTTCTATTGGGTGAATATGGGGCGCGACATACAGGACTGGTGTCGGAGATGCGACGCCTGTTCTGCCAAAAAGGGACCAGCACGGAGGATGAGGGCCCCCCTTCAATTACATCAGGTGGGGGCCCCCCTTGAGCGGGTGGCTATGGATATTCTAGGACCGCTGCCCCGCACCCGCCAAGGTAATAAGTATATCCTCGTTGTAATGGACTATTTCACCAAGTGGCCGGAGGCCTATGCCCTCCCCAACCAAGAAGCAGGGGTGGTAGCACAGGCCTTCGTAGAAGGATTTGTATGTCGGCACGGGATTCCACAGGAGCTGCACACCGATCAGGGTCGAAATTTTGAAAGCCAATTGCTAAAAGATGTGTGCAGACTCCTGTCAATTCGGAAAACCAGGACCACGCCCTTGCGGCCACAATCTGACGGGATGGTGGAAAGGTTCAATCGAACATTGATCCAACAACTGGCATTGTTCACCACCACCCGTCAGGATGACTGGGACGAACATCTCCCGTACCTGTTGATGGCCTACCGAACTAGCCAGCACGGGGCCACCGCATGCAGTCCAGCGTTGCTTATGTATGGGCGGGAGTTACGGGCTCCCGCCGACTTGCTATGCGGTCCCGTGCCAGACACCACGGATACACCGCCGAGGGAGGGGTACGCACGTCACCTGGAGGAAGGCATGGAGCGGGTCCATGCCTTCGCCCGCCGCCAGCTCCATCTGGCGGGGGCCAAGATGAAGCGCAGGTACGACGACCGGAGCCAGGGGAGTCAATACGCTCCGGGGATGAAGATTTGGTTCTTTAATCCCCGGAGGCGGAAGGGAAGGTGCCCAAAACTCACCTCCCCCTGGCAAGGCCCAGGAGTCGTCCTGTCGCAAATCTGTGACGTGGTCATTAAGATCAAAATGGGGCCACGGACCCCCCCTCGGATCGTCCATGCCGACCGGATAAGACCTTATGCCGGCGAGCAGGCGCCCTCATGGATCGCCTCGGCTCTAGATGCCGAGGCAGGACCCAGTACCTCTTGCGACGGGGGCTCGTAGCGTCAGAGGACTGGGGGGATGGTAGTAGGAGATGCCCCGCTGTGGGGGGGATGGCAACTCTGTCATCCCTCACCAGTGGGGCAAATGCACTAGGTTTATGGGGTGTATGGCAGTGAAAACTAGCCCGGGTGGGTTAGGATATATCGTGTGTAGGGATCTAGAGATTGACCTTAGGTAACGTTAAGATTAGTTAGTGACTGATACCTGTAGTGGGGACGCAGGTAGATTAGTGTGGATTATAATGACGTGGGAGCGCAATAGTTTAAAGGGACGACTGGGAAGCGCAAGTTTCAGAGGGGAGAAGTTAGCGGAGATGATGCCGTGCGTGTGAGGATTGAACAGGTGAGAATGGAACAGGTGTGATTGCACAGGTGTGCAACTGAACAGGTGTGTGGAGCAGTGTATGAGGGAGTAGTGGTGATTGCGTGTTGTGTTGACCAAATGGTCCAGGAAGAAAGGAGGGTGCAGGTGGCACCAGGTATGATTGCACAGGTGTGCAACGACAGGTGAATGAAGAACAGGTGTATGTGGCTGTGTGGAATAAATGGTAGTGTGGAATATCTGGAGTATTGGAATGGATGGTCGTGGAGTGAGTATGGTGGAAATTGTGGAGTGGAGTGGATGGTGCGAAGGTGTGAATGGGGGAAGAGTGGACCCCCATCACGGATACCCTGGGCGGGTAGTGTAAGTGTTAGGTAGAGGGTATAGGTAAATTGTGGTTGGATATTGGCATCTGTGGTGCGAGTGGAAGAATGGTCTTTGGATGGGTGCATTAGTGTTGTGGAAATGGCTGGGCGTGTAGCCTGTTAGTGTGTGTAGTTGGTTTGGGCACTCCACCACTGTGAGGATGTCGGCCAGGTGAGGCCGCAGGTGGGCTCTGGGAGCCGGTAGTAGTTGTTGTGGATGGGGCCCGAGGATCCGGAGGACGGACCCGGGTAGCCCAGTGCCAGAGGGCACCAGTGGGGTGACAGAGCCAGGAGAGGGGCTGTCCCCAGGTAGTTAGGTTAGGGTGAGGAGCTAGGTAAGCTCGGGTGGCAACTACAGTGGTGGAGGTGTGCAGGTGGGTAGACCTGTTGGGAGAGGTACACGTCGCAGCCCAGAAATTGTGCGAGGGCACCGGGAGATGAATCGGGGGAGTGAGACCCCAAATTGAAAAGCACCACAGTTTGGCCAATGGGAATTGGTTATTAGAACCCATAGTGTAAGTTGGCCAATGAATTGGCAGGGAAAGACCCCGGGTAGTGTAAAGTGTGTTAAAATCATTTAGAGGATAGTTAGGATGAAGGATCTCCTCACACCATCTGCATCCACTCACCTGAGGTGACAGGTACTCCACACCATGCCATGTTTTGATTATTTTTTATGATGCAAATGTTTGGATTGTGAGACGCATCATGACGTGGGTGTGACATTGTGCTTTGATGTTCCATCTCTGCCCCCTTATGAGGATTGATGATGAATTTGGTGATGGCAAATTTTGAAGTAAAGGGATTGTGGGGACGAATTTGGTATAGGGGAAATATGGGGAAGACGTGACAGTAGTGACGAATTTGTAAATGTGTAGATTTTTGTACATATGGGGTGAGAACAAGGGTAGGGTAGGTGACAGGGGGGTGACGTACGGTAGGGACGAGCTTTCTCACTTCGCCCTCCGTACGCATTTCACCTTGCATTGCCTTGTTTGACGTGTACCCTTGTGACCTTACCCCTCGCTCAATTGTCTTTCTTTTGTCTCCCACATGACCTGTGCGCCATTGGGTGCCGAGGGGAGCGTGCGTGAGGTGGCCATTGTGCGCCCGAGATTCCCAGAACCAGCATGCATTGCGTTGATGTACCACTTTATGGACCGCTGTTCTGCGGCCAAGTACCACTTGATGGACCCCAGGTTCTGGGGCAGGGCACCTCTGTTGGAAACCGGCCATAGTGGCCAGGGAATCTTGCTTGCGGACCTCGGTAAGGTGGCACCTATGCCAAAGAGGTGGACCACCCTTAGTTGGCCCCTGAGGCCCTAAATAAAAATGGACACAAGTTGTGCTTTTTATTATGTCCAAATAGGCCGCATGAAGCCTGAAGACGTCAGGAAGAACATCGGCCCAGCAGACAAGGAGAAGACCACCACCAGTTGTTTTGTTGTGTTTATTATGAGCCATGGTGACCGCACCGGATGGTGCTTTTGGGTGCTTTGTGGTGTTTGGGTGCTTTTGGGTGCTTTGGTGGTACTGGTACTGGTGCATCGATGCAATGCGTGCTGTCTCCTCCCTCCCAACAGGAATTTCTTTCTCTTGTTCCCTAAAAAAAAAAGAAAAAAAAAACACAGGTCCTGGGTTGCGTTGTAAATAAGAAATCACGTCATTGTAAATAATGCTCCCCACCGTAAATGTATAGTTTCAGAATAATTCCGTAATTCGGTTAGCTGTGGGCTTGAGTCTGTTAGACAGGATGCAATGCAATAGGGGGACATACTTATTTGTGTTTTAAAATTGTCACACTCAGGGTCAGGTTAATTGTAGAAGGAATTACACCTACATGTCACACTCAGTTAAGTCTAGTAGGCCCGAGGACGTGCCTGAAGAAAGGAGGGTGCAGTGTAACGATTTTGAGAAGTGTAACGGGTTTTGAGAAGTGTAACGGGTTTTGGGAAGTGTAACGGGTTTTGAGGAGTGTAACAATTTTGGAGGAAGGGTAACGGATGTGAAGAGTATGGTTTTGGTATGGTAACATCCTGGTAAGGTAAATAATGGTCGCAGCCGTCCTCCTAATTAATTTCATAGAACATACACGCAGGTCACGATATATCTTTTAAATAGTGTATTTCCTTATTCCATGTAGGCTAAGTATGTGTTTTCCACTAGATTGACTTTGCATTGTATCAAACAAAATAAGCGTAGGCCCTTCCAATTTCCCCAAAACCTCCCTTCCAATTGCCTTCCGCATTTTGGCTGGTTTTCTTCAAACCACCATTGACCACGAGGTAAGGTTGGAGAAGAAAGGCGTGTCTCCACCTCGTCAGAAGAGGGCAGGAGTGAACCGGCCCTAACAGCCAATCAACACCGCGGTGAGTGACCCGGTAGGCGTGCCCTCGGAGCCGGCGGCTTAATTCCGCCGGAGGTGATAAAAGCGACTGCAGGGGACTGCTTGACGAGTCCAGATGAGAGATGACTGGAGAGAGGCCTTGAGAGATACGCTGGGGGATGACCTGGAAGAGGAGCGCAATCCACCGCAAGCCCTACCTACCTACCTACCTACCTACCTACCTACCTGCCTGCCTGCAATACCCCCCTGTCGTTGGAGAGACGCGCTGAACGGAGGGAGACGGCTCCACCCCAGGAAGAGGAGCAGGTGTGCCGAGCCAGCGCGTGACGGCCGCGGATACGCGACGGAGGTTTTCCCGCCAAAACCGCGAGGGGTGCTGCGGCCTCCGACCTGGCCTTTCCTCTCAAGCAATCAACCTCGAGCCATTACCTGCCTGCAATATCCACCGTGTGAGTGTGAACGTCCTGTCCTACTCGTTTGTCTTGGGGATTAAGTAAATGAACTAGAATAAGTTAACAATGCACTGTGTGACTGCTCTTTTCCATCTATTGCTGTAAATAATATTGGTCGCTCTAAAATATTGCTTGTGTGTGTATAATAAATCTGTTCTTCCTCCAAACTCTGTCTTTCTTCTCTCTTCTTCTCTTTCGGTCGCTTTAGAGGTTTCCCAATTGAATATCTGTAGCGCGATTAGTCAACGTTCGGGTGGAATCGGGTTTTAATCGGGGAGTAACTGTTCGGACGCGGTTAAATACACCACCGCTCGGTCAATATAACATCTAAAAGCCGTGTCCGTAACAATATATATACCAGTTTATTGTCCCTGCCCACTTCCTTATGTCCCCGCTAAGCTGAAATTTCGGCACAATAGTGAGTGAGTGCTTTGGCAAAAACTGTATTTTTTATGATTAATAAATTAATTGATTAGTTACTTAATTATTATCGATTCATTAATCACTTATTTATTTTCTTTCTCATCTGGGCGTTATCTCAGGCACCTTTTGAGCGAGGAAGCTAATATTTGGACACGATAGTGAACAAGTGATGTGGCTATAAACTATATTTTGGATTTATTGATTAATCGATTAAATATTTATTGATTTGATTAATTGATCGATTAATTATTTAATTTTTGATTAATTAATTATTTAATTGGTTTTCAAAAAGTTACACATTTGGATGAAACACTGGTGGTTTAGGTATGCTATTAACCAGTTGATTAAGAAATTATTTATTTTACAATTATTATATATTAATTTTATTATTACAATTAATCAATCAATTATATTGTGCACCTCTCCCTCCCAAAACCGTCTCCATGTGCAGCACTAGAGGATGTTATTTATTTATTTGGCGTGGGGGAGGTGTACTTTGAATGTATCTGTACTTGTTTATTACCTCCGCCACCAAAGCTGCATGGAGGTTATGTTTTCACCCCTGTTTGTTTATGTGTCCGTTTGTCTGTCTGTCCGTTTGGAAACAAAATATCTCAAAAAGTTGTGGACGGATTCGGACGAAATTCGGCAGATAGGTAGCATATGTGACAAGGAAGAAATGATTAGATTTTTGTGAAGATCTGGATTCGGTCCGGCCTGTAGGATTTTTAAAGTGATTCTTCACCATTTTGGGAGGCAGGGCCGAAAATGATACATAGCAGAATATCTCAAAATATTCTGGACGGATTGGGACGAAACTTGGTGGACCGGTTGGGTGTCTGACAAGGCCGATTCGATTCCATTTTGGGGAAGATCTGAATATGGATTCGGATATGATAATTATTTGCTGATGAGGAGGGGAGTGTCGTTGAAGCTGAAGGGAAAGGTGTAGGCTGCATGTGTAATAAGTGTTATGATTTATGGTAGCGAGACATGGGTAATGAACGTAGAGCAGCAACGAAGGCTGGAAAGGGTGGAAATGCGAATGGTTCGATGGGTGTGCGGAGTATCGTTGAGAGAGAGGAAGACAAATGATGAATTGCGAAAGATGATGGGAATAGAGCCTGTGATTGATGCTGTGAAGAGGACCAGTTTGAGATGGTTTGGTCATATGTTGAGGAAGGATGAAAGTGACTGGTTGAGAAGAGTGATGGAAATGAATGTAGAAGGAAGTAGAGGACGGGGAAGACCCAGAAAGACTTGGCTAAAGATGGTGGAAGAAGAAATGCGGGCAAGGGGGTTAACAAGGAGAGATGCAGAAAATAGGGCAAAATGGAGAAGATTGTCATGGGACCGCAAGGCTAACCCCGCTCTAGCAGGGAAAATGGCCTTAAAATGCATGTTGTGTTGTATATGATAATTATTTGGTTTTTAAGTGATTCTTCACCATTGCGTGATGGGGCTAAAACCAACATGTTGCAGGATATCTCAAAAAGTTATGGACGGATTGGACGAAACTTGGACAGATTGTGTGTGTCACAAGGATGAATCGGTTCAATTTTGGTGAAGATCCAGATTCGGATCTGGCCAGTATAATTTTTAAGTGATTCTTCACCATTGGAAGATAGGGCCAAAAACGATACATAGCAGGATATCTCAAAAAGTTGTGGATGGATGACTTTGATTAAATGCGATTCTGTATTGTGATTTTCTTGTCTACTCTAGGATACAAAAGGTAAACTGTTCAACTGGTGGAGGTATGTTCTCTAATGAGTGCCGTTGTAGTTATTTTTGTCAAACATCCTGAAAACATCCATATCTTCGTGTACGACTCTTGTGCCATTCTTTGAATCGATTATTTTGACGATGTCGATATTAAGTTTTTATAGCTTCTACCGAGCAGCAGCACCGAGAGCTGTAAGTTTAGGCAGGTAATTGTAATTTGTTCAGGATGCCAGCGATAACTCACTTACTCTTCATGAAAAACATCGTAGGATGTTTATGTCGACCGCCTGATGCTAACAGACGAGACAACCATATTAGGTAGCATGCATCTGAGGGACAGCGCACTCGTTGATCCACTGCTTCATCACCTTGAAACACCAATCCGACAGGTAATAGTTATGTTGAGAAACGGAACCGGAGTAGACTGACTGGTCAAAGGTACACTACATGACCAAAAGTATGCGGACACCCCTTCTAGTTAGTGGATTCACAGCCATGCAATCTACATAGACAAACATTGGTAGTAGAATGGGCCTTTCTGAAGAGCTCAGTGACTTTCAACGTGGCACCGTCATAGAATGACACCTTTCCAACAAGTCAGTTCGTCAAATTTCTGCCCTGCTAGAGCTGCCCCGGTCAACTGTAAGTGCTGTTATTGTGAAGTGGAAACGTCTAGGTGCAACAACAGCTCAGCTACGAAGTGGTAGACCACACAAGCCCACAGAACGGGACTGCCGAGTGCTGAAGCGCGTAGCGTGTAAACATCATCTGTCCTCGGTTGCAATACTCACTACCGAGTTCCAAACTGCCTCTGGAAGCAAGGTCAGCACAACAACTGTTCGTCGGGAGCTTCATGAAATGGGTTTCCATGGCTGAGCAACCACACACAAGCCTAAGATCACCATGCGCAATGCCAAGCGTCGGCTGGAGTGGTGTAAAGCTCGCAGCCATTGGGCTCTGGAGCAGTGGAAATGCATTCTCTGGAGTGATGAATCACGCTTCACCATCTGGCAGTCCGACGGACGAATCTGGGTTTGGCGGATGCCAGGAGAATGCTCCCTGCCCGAATGCATAGTGACAACTGCAAAGTTTGGTGGAGGAGGAATAATGGTCTGGGCTGTTTTATGGTTCGGGCTAGGCCCCTTAGTTCCATTGAAGGGAAATCTTAACGCTGCAGCATACAATGACATTCTGGATGATTGTGGCCTTCCAACTTTGTGACAACAGTTTGGGGAAGGCCATTTCCTGTTTCAGCATGACAATGCCCCCGTGCACAAAGCGAGGTCCATACAGAAATGGTTTGTCGAGATCGGTGGGGATCGGAACTTGACGGACCTGCACAGAGCCCTGTCCTCAACCCCATCGAACACCTTTGGGATGAATTGGAACGCCGACTGTGAGCCAGGCCTAATCGCCCAACATCCGTGCCCGACCTCACTACTGCTCTTGTGGCTGAATGGAAGTAAATCCCCACAGCAATGTTCCAACATCTAGTGGAAATCCTTCCCAGAAGAGTTGAGGCTGTTATAGCAGCAAAGGGGAACCAATTTAATATTAATGCCCATGATTTTGGAATGAGATGTGTGAGGTTTGGGTGTCCACATACTTCTGGCTGTGTAGTGTAAGTACGATATCTCTGCATCATCATGTCAAATTAATGAGAGCAAATACATGTTGTCATATATTGTTTACTCCTTTGTGACAATAACAAAGAAGGAAATCAGGAGAGAAATTTAATCAAGAAATTATTTTACGTTTGTTGTTTATTGATTTTAATGATGCAATTAATCAATTATTGCACACCTCTCCCTCTCAATCCTGTCTCTATGTGCTGCACGGCGGCATCGCCGGGCGCCAAAGTTGCCCCGGCAATGCCGCGTACTGCAGGATGTTATTTATTTATTTGGCATGGGGGTGGTGTACTTTGAATGTATCTGTACTTGTCTTTCAGTTACTTTCAAGATGTGTTATTGCTAACTAGCAGAAGTACCCCGGCATTGCCGGGCGGGGGAGGAGGAGGGGAGGGGGAAGAGGAGGGGAGGGGGAATGGGGGGGGGGGGAGGGGGGAGGGGGAAGGGGGGGAGGAGGAGGGGTGGGGGAAGGGGGGGGGGAGGAGGGGGAGGGGGAAGAGAGGGGAGGGGAACAGGGGGGAGGGGGAGGGGGAAGAGGGGGCGGAGGGGAAGGGGGGAGGGGAGGGTGTGGGGGTGCCCGGGGGAAGAAGGGCCCCTCCCCTCCCTCCCCCTTCCCCTCCCCCCCTTCACCTCCCCTTCCCCCCCTCCCCCCCCTTGCCCCTCCCCCCTCCCCCCCTTCCCCCCTCCCCCTCCCCCTTTCCCCCTTCCCCCTCTCCCCCTCCCCCTTCCCCTCCCCCCTCCCCCCCGGTTCCCCTCCCCTCCTCTTCCCCCTCCCCTCCACCTCCCCTAAACACCAGGGGGTTGACTCAGCCTGTCATCCTACCGAGGTCGGCAAATTGAGTACCAGTTCACTGGTAATCCTTGTGTGCCGCAAGAGGCGCCTAACAGGGTTTGCGGCACGAACCTGGAAGTCGGAACTCATTGTCGTCAAATAAATGTAGCATGTATGTTTCACTCTCTGTCACATGCCATTGGTCCCATGTCAATCGGATGAAGTTGAAAAATTAACATTACGAAGTTTCTCTGGGACGTACTGATTCCGAATAATGAAGTTGAAAAATTAACGTTCCGAAATACGCTAATTACGCTAACAGAAGCGCTGGTGCTGCAAAGCGCTAGAGGAGCGCTGCGCTCCCTCCCTTCGATTCCCTCCCTCTTCTGCTAGCGCTTCTGCGCTAATACGCTAATTTAAAACCCGAAGTTTTTTAAATTTAAGGCGTGCTGTAGTTGCTCTGAGACGTACTGATTCCGAATATTCCTTTGGTTTTCTCTGCGATGAGTAGTTCTCGAGTTATAAGAGGACAAACAAACATACTTTACTGCTTTATATATACTAGGGCGTGCCGTACTATATATATATATCTAAAATTATATCCCCCCCTCTATTTACATTAAATGGTTTGGTCCATACGGGTTTGGTCCCGTACGTGCGTGCAAAAAAACATGCGTGCAAACAACAACAACAAAAAAAAACTTTGAAACCACGTGGCAGTAACGACCACAGAACCCCCCCCCCTCTATTTACATGAAATGGTTTGGTCCATTGGCAACTTTGAAACCACGTGGCAGTAACGACCACAGAACCCCCCCCCCCCCCCCTCTATTTACATGAAATGGTTTGGTCCATTCGCAAAGCCAAAGCGAACGGCTTGCGAGTACGGTGACCATACCTTGGGAACCACTTGTCCGATTAATTTCAAACCTTGAAAAGGCACATCCTCGGGTCCCCAGCAATATACCTGGCAAGTTTCAAGTATATCGGACCCGTGGTTGTCGAGAAACAGCGGTCACAGACAAACACACAGACACACACACACACAGAGATTACTGGAATTATAGATAGACTAGGGCATGCCCGTACTATATATATATCTAAAATTATATCCCCCCCCTCTATTTACATGAAATGGTTTGGTCCAAAGCGAACGGCTTGCGAGTACGGTGACAATCCCCCCCCCCCCCTCTATTTACATGGAATGGTTTGGTCCAAAGCGAACGGCTTGCGAGTACGGTGACAATCCCCCCCCCCCCCCCCTCTATTTACATGAAATGGTTTGGTCCAAAGCGAACGGCTTGCGGAGTTTGGTAAAGAAATCGCCATAGCGTGCACAAACGCGCAGGAAAGCGAAAGAATCGCAAATTAGTTTTAATTAGTTTTAAAACATAGTTTAACGCCAACATAGTTTGCCAACGTGAAATAAATGAATACGCTCTCAAATGTGCCGTCCGAGGCAGAGTCTGTTCGCCACGTTCGGCACACGTGATAACTCGCTGCTCTCTGATTGGTTGAATCGTTTTTTGGACATAGCTCGGTAAGTAATTGTCCGATTAATATGAAACCTTGAAAAGGCACATCCTCGGGTCCCCAGCAATATACCTGGCAAGTTTCAAGTATATCGGACCCGTGGTTGTCGAGAAACAGCGGTCACAGACAAACACACAGACATACACACATACACACACACACACACACACACACACACACACACACACACACACACACACACACACACACACACACACACACACACACACACACACACACACACACACACACAGAGATTACTGGAATTATAGATAGATAGAAGTTGGTACGATTCGGCCAAGGAATCCCAGAGATAATTGCAATTAAGTGAGCCGTGACGTCACGGAACGCGCCGCCGGTAATATATTATAATTTATGGTAATCTATGCAGCACGACATGGTCATCACGGAAATCAAGGCGCCTTTGCTGGCGCAAAACGGCTCTCCCAGGGTCAACTCGGTATCGTTGTGAGCGCACGGTTCAGCCCTTCAAGAAAACGTTTATTTTGTAAAAAGATATGACTGGTTTTGTTCGCCGGCACGTCGGCGCTCGAATCGGCTCGCGATAAAATCCAACACGTCCTTTGTCAGGGCCGTCTGAACCAACCACGGGGCCTAGAAGGCTGGGACTGGTCTCGATCATATCTCGTAATGCTGGAAGCTGCACGTCTCTGTGATAATCTTGTGGACCATGACCAGAGATCGTGCGAGTCGCTCGCAACGGCTTCAAGCACTTCCGCATTCGACCATTTCCTGAACGCCATACGCCCCGCCCATCAAAGCGCGTATGTATTAAACGAACATACAGTGGCCCATGTGTCGTCATTTGCGCATGCGCCAAAGTCTTTGCAGGAACATGAAGCATCGGAACAGCGCATTTGCGCATGCGCAAGAGTGAGAACCGCCTGTGCACCATTACGCTAACAGAAGCGCTGGCGCTGCGAAGCGCTAGAGGGAGCGCTGCGCTCCCTCCCTTCGATTCCCTCCCTCTTCTGCTAGCGCTTCTGCGCTAATACGCTAATTTTAAAACCCGAAGTTTTTTAAAATTTAAGGTGTGCTGTAGTTGCTCTGAGACGTACTGATTCCGAATATGCCTTTGGTTTTTCTCTGCGATGAGTAGTTCTCGAGTTATAAGAGGACAAACAAACAAACATGCTTTACTGCTTTATATATATAGATGATTGATTTTGATGAACAAGTTGACTGGCTGGAAATTCCTGGACTGGACCAGTAGGCAATTTTGGATTCGGGGAATATAATTAAAGAGAATAAAGGCTGTTACAATTTGGCTTGAGCAATAATTAATAAATCATATATCTGCTAATAATTGATAAATTATTTTAATGGAGAAGCCCTCAGAGGAAATGGAATTGAATATCACCTGATTCCACAAAAATAAGCTATATGTAATGAAACATAATCTACATCTAATTTCTGATTTAGTATATATCTAATTAAACATAATCTACATCTAATTTCTGATTTAGTATATATCTAATTAAACATAATCTACATCTAATTTCTGATTTAGTATATATCTAATGAAACATAATCTACATCTAATTTCTGATTTAGTATATATCTAATTAAACATAATCTACATCTAATTTCTGATTTAGTATATATCTAATTAAACATAATCTACATCTAATTTCTGATTTAGTATATATCTAATTAAACATAATCTACATCTAATTTCTGATTTAGTATATATCTAATTAAACATAATCTACATCTAATTTCTGATTTTATCTTGATCTAATTAAATGCAATCGACATCTAATTTCTGATTTAATCTAGATCTAATTAAATGTAATCTACATCTAATTTCTGATTTAATCTAGATCTAATTAAATGTAATCTACATCTAATTTCTGATTTAATCTTGATCTAATTAAACATAATCTACATCTAATTTCTGATTTAATATTGATCTAAATAAATGTAATCTACATCTAATTTCTGATTTAATCTAGATCTAATTAAATGTAATCTACATCTAATTTCTGATTTAATCTTGATCTAATTAAACATAATCTACATCTAATTTCTGATTTAATCTTGATCTAATTAAATGTAATCTACATCTAATTTCTGATTTAATCTAGATCTAATTAAACATAATCTACATCTAATTTCTGATTTAATCTAGATCTAAATAAATGTAATCTACATCAAATTTCTGATTTAATCTTGATCTAATTAAACATAATCTACATCTAATTTCTGATTTAATCTTGATCTAATTAAATGTAATCTACATCTAATTGCTAATTGTGTAATTTACTTAAAGATAAATATAAACAGATACTTACCACAGTCGAAACATTCGGTGGGATTTCCTCTGACATCTCCATCTAACTATGAAACCTTAATTTTTGAACAATTCACATTCAAAAATCTCTTTAAAGAGTAACATTGGTATATCACCGGTGATGAACGTTGTGGTGAAGTTTCATCAAAATTGCGTGTGTAGTTTCTGAGAAGAAAGCAAATACCTATTTTTGGGGGCAATCCCCCGCCCCAAAGAACCCTAAAGGTGCAGATTTTTTTAATGCCATGAACCTACTTTGGTACATCACGGGTGGTGAAGGTTGTGGTCAGGTTTCATCGAAATAGTGTGTGTAGTTTCAGAGAAAAAAGCAAATATCTATTTTGGGAGGTCAAAGCTGGATTCACTTTGACCCCGTTAGACCCCCTTAGATCCCGTTTCTTTTAATACCGTGAACAAACTTAGTCACAACACAACAAACATCGTTTGTGCAAAGTTTGGTCACAATCCCTTCAGTGGTTTCGGAGAAGAAGTTACAAGTGTTTACGGACTGACGAACGGATGACGCGCCATCACATAAGCTCCACGGAACTACATTCCAGGTGAACCAAAATACTATTTTGCAATGTTAGCATTTTTTTGTGATCAAAGATCTTGTCACATGATTCATGGTATGTAAACATGGATTGTGACGTGTGAAGCATGGCCGCAAGGCCTTAATCCGCAGCTTGATGAAGTACTGCTTACCCCTCTGGGTGACTCTCCTACCTCACACCTTGTTCAGCTTGATATCCATGGAAACCAAGGTATTCACGATAATTGGAATCACCTGCAATTAAGCTGAGTGTCTGGGCCTATCACTTTCACATCGCATACAGGTCGGTGGTCACTTTGTCTTCTATCAACTCCTTTCTGGTCTTGCACCCTCTGCTCTTTACATTCTTTTTCCCCCTTCAGGTTCCCGCATGGCACACATTGTCCACCATAAACCCCCTTTTGGTGAAAATCCTAAAATCCAGAATGATTGCTCACGTCCACTCATTTATTTCTCTTTTTTTTCCTGCCTGTGCAACTATCTTCCACAGTCTCTCTAATGTCGTTATTCCCTCCAAGGAAGTTTCACCACAATCTCAGATCACCCCCCTTCCACCACATTGATCCTTTCTACCTCCATTAATCCTGCTCAAATCCACCTCTTTCCAAATCTCCAATTTTTCCTTCCTGACAGTGGACGGCTGTATCCATCTTGTTCACCCCCGTGCCCTCATTCTTCCCCACATTCCTTATTTAGTCAACTCTCCCTCTATTTTGTCCCTCAACCCCACTAATGGTGTATTTACCCTCCGCAGCTTGATGAAGCCCCTCATCACCCTCTCTCATTCTACTGTAAGTTTTGCTCTATTACATCCTTTGCCGTTCTCTATTCAAGCTCCTACATGAGCCTCGACATTGCATACAAAAAAAAAATTGCCACCCATTGTGCGTGACACACTTGATGGTAGCCATAACCTTTTCTGGACAAGAGTTGCCTCTCAAATCTTTGATTCATGGCCATCAATCTCCTGAAAAGCATGTGGGGTCTATTGGATAGAACAAGTAAACGAAAAAAAACGTGTTAAGGCTACAGATTGTTTTAGGGCTTTTTTTTTTTTTCCTTTTTTTTTTTAGTTTTAAACCAATTATTATTATTATTATTATTATTATTATTAAATTTTGATAGAAGAAAATGTACCAGAAAAGAGGACCGTGTGCCAAATTTCAGCTCTCTAGGACATATGGAAGCTAGAAAACGAACGGATCAAAGATTTGAAACGGGATAAACAAAGTTCAGATGAAGTTAAATAAAAGTGTGTAATAATAAAAGTGTTTAATAATAAAAGTGTGTAATAATAAAAGTGTGTAATAATAAAAGTGTGTAATAACAAAAGTGTGTAATAACAAAAGTGTGTAAAAACCTGGTCATGAGATACTTTCTTCCATGGGACTAGTACCCTCGGGTTATAAAGCTATTGTTCAAATACCACAAACACGACAAGGGGTGGACAATAATTTCTCACCATCTGATGAGGTTTTCCACAAGGAGTCAAGAGGTTTTTTGTAATCGTAATCCTGCTGCGTGCTGTTGTAGACCTTCGCAATTATGGTGCTTGCAGTTGTTGGTGTTTTCCACTTGTACCTTTTCATGTTATCTATTTGTGTTATCGACTGCGTGTTTCCATCGTAATGTTAATTCTCAGATAGCAAGGTGTAATTGAATATGGCTTAATTGGACATTGGTTCAATTAACCTCGCTATCTGGGTTGGCAATGCACCAATAAGAGGTGTTTGCTGCTGGTGCAACAGCTTTGGAACAAGCTCCAAGGAGCTGCATTAACGTATCCAGGGTCTTGCACTCGCTATTAATGAGCTCTCGGAACCCAATGGACGTGATGGGAATGCCAGTGAGGCACAGAAGAAGTCTGCGATCAGTCCCCAACATAATGAGCCTCATGCACCAAACTCCAAATGGTAGTACTGGCGCTAATGGCCTAAGCTTCAGGATATGAAGGTAGTCCTGCTGATAATGGAATTGGTTCCAATAAATGAAAGTAGGCTTGATCCTAATGGAATGACTTTTTGAATGACTTTTTGAATTCATCAAGAAAGCTTGAGTGTTTTCCTCGATTGTGGGATGAGGAACAGGTATGGCCGGCAGAGGGCGCATGCCAATAACTTTTGGTTGGAAACATCTTTGTGCAACACCCAAGTGGAAATGAACTCTTTTAGTTTCTTTTTTTAATAATGTGTGTTTCACATTCCAGGCAAAGCAAGTTGCTGATTTGTTGTACATAGTTGTGAGTCGTAGTCGATGGCTTATTTTATTTCCACTCTACCTTGGACTATGATGTCCTATTCGCAAGATTGCTTCATTGATAAGTATATGATATGTAACTGAGGTAGGTGGTTCAGGTTTATAATTTCCATTTAATGGAGTGGGATTCGAGCTTTTCCTTGGAAATGTGACGGACAATTATCCGCACTGACAGCTTGCTTCCCTGTCTCAGAAGCCGGAGGAACCATTCTCTTAATGAAGGCATCTCAGATGAAACAAGTCTGTGATTATGTACATCCAGAGATCTCTCGCACACACCTAACAACTAGAAGACAGGGCAGCATGTAGAATCATACGAACATAATCATAAGACTTTAAACAAACAAAGTAAATAATACCTATTTTGGGGGGCAACCTCCCCACCACCGAACCCGAAATATACCACCTCAGACCCGAATTTTTCTATTGCCTTGAAAAAAACATTGGTGCATCATGGGTGATTAAGGTTGTGGTGAAGTTTCATCGAAATTGCATTTGTAGTTTCAGACGAAAAAGCAAATTCCTATTTTGGGGTGTCAAACCTGGATCCACTTTGACCCTGGGTAAACCCCCTTAGACCCCGATTTTCAAAATGGCGTGAACAAACTTGTCACAACAAAATAAATATCATTTGTGCTAAATTTGTTCGAAATCCCATTAGCGGTTTTGGAGAAGAAGCTTCAAGTGTTTAATGTGCAGTTGTGGCGGACACAAAAGCCCACTGGCGTGGTGACATCATTCCGCGCACCAAGTGGGCGGTGGCCACGCCCGAGGGGTAGGCGTGGCCTCATGATATACACCGGGCGCGCAGCCCGGAGCGCGCCAGTGTTACAGTGAGCTCCTGAAATAAAGACGCTTATAAGTTACCGCTTGTCCGCTTCCTCCTTGCTCGCAAGCAGCGCGCGTAACGCCGCGCTTTACTGGTGACCCCCTCGACGTTGGATCTGCTGGAGCGATCCTTCCACACGCGACGCCATTGCCATGGCCAACTTCATCAAACTTCCCGAATTTTGGGAGGCTCAGGCCGAAGTCTGGTTCGTCCAGGCCGAAGCCCAATTTCAGCTTCGGCGCCTCACCGGCGATGACACGCGCTATTGCCACGTCGTCGCCTCCCTCGGGCCCGGCACGGCCGCTCGAGTTGTGTCCGTCCTTCGCCACCCACCGGACGGCCACAAGTACGAGGCACTCAAGCGGCTACTCCTAGCCACGTTCGGCCTCACGGACGACGCACGGGCCGACCGCCTCCTGGATCTCCCCGAGCTCGGTGACACGCGCCCGTCATTCCGAATGGACCAATATGCTGTCACTGTTGGGCGACGAAGCCCCCGGTTCTCTATTCCGGGCGCTTTTCCGTCGCCAACTTCCAGCGCAGGTTCGCCTCGCGTTGGCTGGGACCGTGCTAACGGAACCCCGAGCATTGGCAGCCGAGGCGGACAAGTACTTCGCCGCTTCGGACACGCGGGCGAGAGTCGGCGTGGCCGTCACGGCCCTCGTGGCTGATGCTGCTAATGCTGCTGATGCTGCTGATCCACAGCATCAGCTTATACAGCATACGCAGCATGCTGATACGCACCTCGTGACCGCCGCCACGCCCCACCCACCGCCGCGGCGAAAACCGCCACCGTGGGGAAACCCGCCAACTCCACCGGCCTGGCGGAGCCAGCCGCGCTCCTCCAGCTCCACCACCTGGTGCTGGTTCCACGCCAAGTTCGGCCACGAAGCTCGGCAGTGTCATCCGCCATGCTCCTTCAACAGGTCGGGAAACGCCCGGGCCGGCGCTCAATTGTGGCGATGAGCGCCGGCCATTCGAGCAGCCTGCTGTTCATAACGGACACCTTCTCCGGGCGCCGTTACCTGTGCGACACGGGAGCGCAGGTGAGTGTCATTCCCGCCGGCACGTCAGACAAGCACGCCGCGGGTGGGGGCCCCGCGCTGCTTGCCGCGAACGGGACGCCCATCCGTATGTACGGAAAACGCTGCCTCTCTCTGCAGTTCGGAGGGCAGGTTTTCCGATGGACGTTCGTCACCGCCGACGTGCCCATGGCACTGCTTGGCGCGGACTTCCTGTGCGCTAATGGGCTCCTGGTCGACGTCAAGCGCAGACGTCTTGTCCAGGCCGAGACGTTCAGCTCGCTCGCTTGTGCATTGCCCAGCTCGGCGAGCAGCTCAACGAGTGGCTTGCCAAGCGGCTTGCCGAACGGTTCGGTTCCGGCCACGTTGGTCTGTACACTTCCGGCAGCGGACGCATTCACCCGCCTCCTCGCCGGCTTCCCGGCCCTCATGCGGCCCACCTTCTCGGCGGGGGCCGTCAAGCTCGGGGTGGCCCATCACATCCCCACCGTCGGGCCACCGGTCTACGCCCGGGCACACCGCCTCGATCCGACGAAGCTGGCGGTGGCAAAAGCGGTGTTCGCTACCCTGGAGCGATTCGGCATCGTTCGGCACTCAGAGAGCGCTTGGGCGTCGCCGCTGCACATCGTGCCGAAGCCCGGCGGGGGATGGCGACCGTGCGGGGACTATCGCCGTCTCAATGACGCCACGACTCCCGACCGCTACCCCGTCCCCCACATTCAGGACTTTTCCGCCCGTTTGGCGGGCATGTCCTTCTTCTCGAAGGTGGACCTCATACGCGGCTACCATCAGGTCCCCGTCAGGCCAGAGGACGTCCCGAAGACGGCGGTCATCACCCCATTCGGACTCTTCGAGTTCCTGCGCATGCCCTTCGGTCTGAAGAATGCGGCTCAGGCGTTCCAGCGACTGATGGACAGCGTCCTGCGCGACTTGGATTTTGTCTACGTCTACCTGGACGATATCCTCGTCGCCAGCGCGTCCCGCGAAGAGCACCTACGCCACCTCCGCACGCTCTTCGAATGCCTGGGCCAGCATGGCCTGATTGTGAACCCTGCAAAGTGCCGGTTCAGCGCCGCCATAATCGATTTTCTGGGGCACCGTGTCACCAGGCACGGAGCCGTCCCCCTGCCGGCCAAGGTGGAGACGGTGAAGGGGTTTCCGCGCCCCCGCACGATCAGAGGGCTGCAGGAGTTCCTGGGCATGTTGAACTTTTACCATCGGTTCCTGCCCCGTATCGCCCAGCTCCTGCGCCCCCTGCACGAAGCTCTCCGAGGTAAGCCGGGCAAAGGCGACGTTACCTGGACCGAGCAGATGGACACGGCGTTCACGGGCGCGAAGCTCGCCTTGGCTAACGCCACCATGCTCGCGCACCCGGCGCCCGATGCACCGATCGCCCTCACCACCGATGCCTCGGACTACGCGGTGGGCGCGGTGCACGAGCAATGGGTGCGTGGAGCTTGGCAAACGCTGGCGTTCTTTAGCCGGCAGCTTCGCCCGCCCGAACGTCGTTACAGTACCTTCGACCGCGAGTTGCTCGGGCTTCACTTGGCGGTCAGGCACTTCCGCCATCTGCTCGAGGGCCGTGCGTTCACTGCCTTCGTCGACCACAAGCCGCTGATCTTCGCGATGGGCAAGGTCACCGAGCCGTGGTCGGCCCGGCAGCAGCGTCACCTCTCGGCCGTGTCCGAGTACACGACGGACATCCAGCACGTCGCGGGGAAGGACAACCCGGTGGCGGATTGCCTTTCCCGGGCCGTCGCCCACGCAGTCCACCTCGGCATCGACTATGCCCGGATGGCAGCGGACCAGGCCGCTGACCCCGACGTCCAGGCCTTGCGGACCGCCATCACGGGCCTCCGCGTCACCGAGGTGCCTTTCGACGGCGCGGGCGCGGCCCTCTTGTGCGACGTCTCCCTCGGGCGTCCTCGTCCCATCGTGCCCGCGGGCTGGCAGCGCCAGGTGTTTGACGCCATCCACGGCCTGTCCCACCCGGGCGCGAGGGCCTCCCAAAGGCTGATCGCCGACAAGTTCGTCTGGCATGGCCTCCGGAAGGCCGTCCGCGGCTGGGCCAGGACGTGCCTCGCGTGCCAGCGTGCCAAGGTGCACCGGCACACCCAGGCCCCGTTGGCCCCGTTCACGGTGCCGGAACGCCGGTTTGACCACGTCCACATGGACCTGGTGGGACCTCTGCCCCCCTCGCGGGGTTTCACCTACGTCCTCACCATGGTGGACCGCACCACCCGGTGGCCGGAGGCCGTGCCCTTGGCGTCGACACCGGCGGCCGATGTCGCGCAGGCTTTCATCGCCACCTGGGTCGCCCGGTTCGGCGCCCCCTCAGACATCTCGTCCGACCGCGGCCCCCAGTTCACCTCGGAGCTCTGGGAGGTGGTCGCGCAGGGGCTCGGGGTCCGGCTGCACCAAACCACGGCCTACCACCCCCAGGCTAATGGCCTGTGTGAGCGATTTCACCGCTCATTGAAGGCCGCACTCCGGGCCACCCTCCGCGACGGCGGCTGGGTCGACAGGCTCCCCTGGGTCCTGCTGGGCCTCCGGACGGCGCCCAAGGAGGACCTGCGCGCATCCGCGGCGGAGTTGGTCTTCGGGCAACCGCTGCGGGTGCCGGGCGAGTTCCTCCCCGACTCCACGGCACCATGGTCCGCGACACAGCAGCGCTCCGCTCTGCAAGAGACCGCCCAGAGGTTCGCCCCGGTGCCAACGGCATGCCACGGGCACCCACCGACGCACGTCGCCCAGGAGCTTCGCACGGCGGAGTACGTCTTCGTCCGCCACGATGCCCACCGGACACCACTGCGGCCCCCGTACGACGGGCCTTTCCGTGGGCTGGAGACCAGGGCGAAGCACTTCACCCTGGACATCGGCGGTACTCCTGACCGCGTTTCGGTGGACCGCCTCAAGCCGGCCCACCTCGACGTGGCCCATCCACCGCCAGTGGCCCGACCCCCACGTCGGGGCCGCCCCCCTGCGGGCGGACCCCCGGCACCGCCCAGCCCCGCCGCCACGCCGCCCCCCGGTCCTGCACCCATCCCAGGGGCAGCCAGGGGCATCCCACCTGGCATCCCTGCACCCCGGACGCCGCCGATCGCCAGGGGGCGCTTCGGCCGGGTCATTCGTCTGCCCCGCAAACTGGCCCTCCAGGTGCGCGGGAATTCTGGGGGGGCGCGTGTGGTGGACACAAAAGCCCACTGGCGTGGTGACATCATTCCGCGCACCAAGTGGGCGGTGGCCACGCCCGAGGGGTAGGCGTGGCCTCATGATATACACCGGGCGCGCAGCCCGGAGCGCGCCAGTGTTACAGTGAGCTCCTGAAATAAAGACGCTTATAAGTTACCGCTTGTCCGCTTCCTCCTTGCTCGCAAGCAGCGCGCGTAACGCCGCGCTTTACAGTCACACTATAACATATAGCAGTAACTTATGCCGACGTATGTGAATTTTCACCAACACGCTGGTGTACGTTGACATAAGTTAAGGGTAGGTTTGGTATAAGTTGTATACGTTAAAAACACGCTGGTATAAGCTGGCATACGTTGTTGTACGCAGAGGCCGAAATACATTTTTGTGCATGCACAAAATTTTTGGGCGTATGCCGTCGTCCTCTTCATAGGTTAGGCATACGTTAGGCATACGCTAGACATATGCTAGACATACGTTAAATACGTTAGAGGTAGGTTACTCATACGTCGAGATACGTTGGCATGAAGGTGTACCGTGCAGCTAACTTATTGATAACCTATGAGTAACTTACTTCTAACCTATATCTAACCTATATCTGACATATCTGCAACGCATATTGACGTATTCAGACGTATTAGACATATGTCTGACGATGGAGTAACTTATTGAACGTGTTTCTACCGTACAACTAGTGTATTATTGGCGTTTTGCCAGCGTTTTGCGGTCACTGTATATATGGGGGCCTGTGAGTAGCTCACCATCACTTCTCCACCCGTCATCAGAGAAGATGGAGGATCCTGAGAGGCTTCGACAAGAATACCAACTAGTCGTTCTCCAACATCAGCATGACATCATCGAATTGGCACTTCACCAGATCCGTGCCAATAGGATGAGGAGGAGAAGAGGTCAATGACGGGGGAAGGTCTGGGTCAGACCATGGATCGGGAGGCGACGGCAATTATCTCGCAGTACGTAGAGATCGGCGCCGTATTTATGCAGAACGTCACCTGATCGTCGGCAACACGCCGAGCGCGCTGCGCATAGGTTTCTCATAAGTTACTCATACGTTGGGCATAAGTCGAGAATGCTGGACATATGCTGGCCATATGCTGGCCATACTCTGTGATACGCTGTCATAAGTTATATATAAGTTAGTGATAGGTTACTAATAGGTTAGACATACGCTATGTATATGTTCAATACGTTATGCATACGCCCAATTTATTCATGCTGTAGAATTTTCGATGCTTTTTTGGGCGTATGTCGACGTGTTGACATTATTTTATGATTTTTCATACGCTAGATATAAGTTTCTCTAAAACGTCATAGTGTGACTGCACCTTAACAGACGGACGGACTGTCGGACTGACAATTTTTTATTTTTTTTATTTTAGGAATTTCTTTAGAATTTACGCCCCTCTCCCGGTCTCCCACACATCCGAATGAGGCCGCGGGCGGCCACATAGCCTATGTTACCCCCCAGACAAAGTTGTATTTGTATTAGTACCCCGAGTAAAGTATAAAAGTGTTTATAGATGGAGTACCTGGCGTTGCTCAAGCGAAAAAGAAACATTAACATATTTGAAATGAGGGCAAATATAATGGAAAAGCAATTACATCCAAATCAGAATCCATCGCAAATGTCAAATCATCATTTTACCTTTTCGTTGAATATATGCTGGTGAATGTACCGTTGATCACGTTTCTGAGTTAAGTATTACTAGTGAGGTACCCATGCTATGCATGGGTGGGAGGCCAGAAGCAAACAGACAATGCAGAAACGGCGAATGCTAAAGCATGAAACCAATAAATTCCAAATTCCTGTAGCATCTTCAGTCGCACGGCAGACATTGACAGCAAGTTCGTGAAGGACTTCCATGTAAAACGTACCCGTTCGCAAACAAACAGGTACATGTGTTCCATTCCCTGTCAATGGCGAATCTGCATATGGCGATCCACGAATTCACGTTTAGAAAGTAGAAACCGTCATGGCATTCCGTCATTCACTTGAACTCAATATCTCTTTTTCCATTCCAAACAGCATAACTCCAATCACAAATTAAATAACATTAATATAAAAAATAAACTTTTAACAACATTTGTGACATAAACAAATATTTAAATCCTGATGTGAAGTTCCGTATGGTTGGGTGAACACAATTACGAATTAAAAATCATAATTATATTCACTCAATTTCAATCATCAATTGATACTTTAACAAAAGGATTAACACGATTAACGTTTAACAATTTAACATTACGATTGAATGACGGTTGTATTTGGATATTATCAAACCCGCTCATGGCCATCTTCTGTCCACTTCGGCATTCGCTGCAGGTTCGTAATTTTCATCAACATCTAACCAGTATTTGTAGAATTTCAATAAAAGCCACATCACTGTTCATATCGGTAAATATTATTCCATCGTGTTTGGAAAAACTCGAAAATTGGAAAAATTGGAAAAACAATATAGTCTATTTTACTCCAGGGGGCCCCAGGATTACCCACCCAAAATATCGTTGTGATCGGTTTAGCCGTTTTTGCGGTACCTGGGAACGGACGGACGGACAGACAGACAGACGGACATTTGGTGAATTATAGTAAGATGACTTTCAGGAAGAAGAAGAAGCCTTACAAGCAACTTCGACGGCTTTTGGTATTGTTTTTTATTATTCATGTTCAAATGGCTGGTAATTGTTTTGTATTTATTTATGCGAATGTGTACTTGTATATAATTGTCATTAATCAAAAAGGCTTCGGCACTAAAGAGCGATTAAAATATAAAAAAATAAAGCGAACTTATATATATATATATATATATATATATATATATATATATATATATATATATATATATATATATATATATATATATATATATATATATATATATATATATATATATATATATATATATATATATATTGTTGCAGATATGGGATTTGGCCTCCATATCCGCTTGTAAATATTCCCCTATTTCCCCAATACTCCCCAACTATCCCCAATCCCCCATTCCCTAGTCCCATTGTCTGTAAACAACACTCTGTAGAACCGACCTTCCCCTTTTTCCCCCATTAAATGTCGTGCCCAGGTCCACCGCATCTCACGTAGACAACTTTCGGACATCTTGCTAGTTATTCTTAGTCTATGTCAGTTAAGGACTCGTTTCCATTAATTCTGACTCTTCGTTGCACCAGAATGTGATTGTATGGCACCAGTAGTGAGTTTAGGACCTCCCAATACCTCCTCCCATCTTCCCCATGAAACAACAACAACAACAACAACAACAACAACTACAACAACAACTACAACAACAGAGGGGGGCGGCGCGGCGCGGGGAGTGTGCGTCCTCACTCCGGCTTGGTTAGCCGCCATTGCCCATGCGCTCCACGGGGTTACCACGAAGGGGCTGGCTGTCAGCTCCTCGTCAGGGGCGGAGCCCGGTAACCCCCCGCAGCCAGTGAGAAGCGGCGGGCCGATTCCATCTGGGGCGGAGCTAACGAGCCGAGGGCGTGTCACTCCCCGCCGGATATGCGCAGCCACTTACCGGACGTGAGGTCAGATGCGCCTCAGCCACAAAGAAGAACCAGTCGCGACCTCCGAGCGCTGTGACACCTCCCTGCATCTACTGGACCGTACTGTATCCTGTCCCTGAGCCAAGAGTGCACCTTGAGCCATCGACTACCTGCCTTCCTTGCCATCAATCCCCGTGTGAGTCAGTTTTGTCCCGTTTATCTGTCGTCTGTCGGGGTTACTATTAAGACCGTAATTAAGTGCCTATCTTTCTATGCTGTCTCTCTCATCCCTGTAATCTAAACGTTCCGAACTAATATAACCTCCTCCGGAGGCCTTGAGAACTGTACCCCTGGTGTCGTGTCATTTAACCTAGCCGTTGTGTCCTTTCCTTCATTGATCTAGCGTAGCGCGACTCGGCCAACGTTCGAGTATAATCGGGTAACTTGTGCGAACACGGCGGCCATTCCGCTCGGCCCATCATAACATCTAAGTCGTGTCCGTAACAATTGGTGTCAGGAGTGTCGGATTCGGACCTGGGACTAAATTCATTTAGCCCAAATTTTGGAACACCAATTGTACCATTAGGGTAACAATTGGTGTCGAGGAGTGAGATTCGATCCGGAGCGCGTTTGACGCGCTCGAAATTATAACGGCGAAATTTGATTGTGTTTTACAAAATATAAAAACCCGAATTTTGAAAGTCGCGCTATGGCAGACCAAGTCGGCTGGGGTCCGGTAGAGGAGAGTGAGGCAGGGTCGATCCAGGACCAAATTGAGGGACATGAGGAGAGCGAAGCAGTGAGGGTAGCAGACGCACAAAATAGCGTCGTTGCGCCCGACGTTGCGGGCGCGCAAAATGGCGCCTCGCACATAGCCACGGCGACCACGCCCGCGACCGTGGTAGCGCCGCTGGTGGATTCGAACCTTTTCCTCCTGCAAATGAGGGCCCTTATGGAACGAATGGGAGACCAAATGGTGGGAATGAGGGCTGATAGTGAGCGGTTGGGAAACCAAATGGGGGTAATGAGGGACGAAGCGAGGGGTACCGG
This sequence comes from Myxine glutinosa, assembly GCF_964187855.1. Lineage (NCBI taxonomy): Eukaryota > Metazoa > Chordata > Myxini > Myxiniformes > Myxinidae > Myxine > Myxine glutinosa. The sequence goes on from NC_136263.1 coordinate 40,925,790, forward strand.
TGAGGGGTTAGACAAGAAATTTGGGAAGTTAGACAATAATTTTGAGGAGTTAGACAAGAAATTTGGGAAGTTAGACAATAATTTTGAGGAGTTAGACAAGAAATTTGGGAAGTTAGACAATAATTTTGAGGGGTTAGACAACGGGATAAAAGAGGTGAGAAATGGGTTAATGGGGGTAGAAAACAGAATGGCCGTTCAGGAGAATCAAATGGAAGGGATGAAAAAGGGGTTAGAGGGGTTAGAAAACAGGATGGAAGGCAAATTGAGGGACATGAGGGACCAAGCGGAAAGGGAAGTTAAACAAATGGGGCAGCAGATAGAGGGGGTCAGAATGGGGGTAGAAACCAAACTGGATGCTCACAGGGAGGAAATGGAGCAGATGAGGGTGGCATCTGGGCAGGAGATGCAAGTAATGGGAGAGGAGATCAGAAGAGGGGTGAGTGAGGCGGTCGGAGGAGTGCGCGAGGAGGTGAGGCACTGTAAGGAGCACATGGAGAAGGAGGTGAGAAAAGGGACTGTAAAATTGCAAGGGGGCATAGAGGACCTGACGCAGGAGGTGGAACAGCTGTCGGAGGGACAAAGAGGACTAACGGAGCAGGTTCAAAGGAACACTGCGGTATTAGGAGGGTTAAAAGCGACACAAAACGACATAAAAAACGACTTAATAGCGACAAAGAGGGAATGTCAGATGGTACGTGAGGGACTGACAACGAGGTTGGACGAGGTGATAGAGGTAATGGAGACGAAGGACCGACAGGTGAGGACGCACATGGAAACGGTCAAGGTAGCCTTGGAGGACGAGCTTGAGGAGACGTACCGGGGAATAAAAGAGGTGAAGCAGAAATTAGAAGAAGTGGAAGAAGGGGTGAGCGAAATTAAGAAGCGACGGAGAGGGGATAAGGAAGAGATAAAAGAGGAGATAAAAGAATTGGTCCAAAGTCTGTGTTCGGATCGTAATGATGTGCTCATTAACCGGATGAGGGATTCGCAGGTGATGGAGGAGAAGCGAAGAGGAAGAGGACCCGGTGTAAGTGGTGACCAATATGGTCGTGCGTATGATGCGCCAGGGGATTTAAGAAGCTTGGGGGTCGAGATGGACCCGGGTGTTCGTGAGAGGCCGTTGGTGAAGTGTGCGACAGGTCTGGTGTGCGAAAAAGGAGGTGTGCGAGAAAGTCCGACTCTGGGGTGTGTGAGGAAAAAGTGCGTGCCAAGGAGTGAGGGTGCTGGCGAGAATGAGTCGGTCGTAGCGCGTGTGCGAGGGAGCACATGGAAGTGCGGTGTGGTAAGTGTTACGGAGGGTGTGACGGGAGAGTGTGCGCGAGAGTGTGCGCGAGAGAGGTGTGTAACGGACGGGTGCATGAGGAAAGAGTGCGCTGTCAAGAGTAAGGGTGAGTGCGCTGTCAAGAATGGAGGTGAGAGTAGTGAGAGTGACAAGGAGCGTGAGTTGGTTGTGACAGGTGAGAAAGGATGCACACCTGGAATGGTAGGGCGTGAGTGGGAATGCACGCTGGAATTGGTAGTGAGGCACGTGGTTGGGTGTGCGAATGAGAGCACACCTGTGATTGTCACAGAGGAGGTGACAGAGGAGGGGGCGCGAAGAGGTGTGTTGGTGAGGTGTGCGAGCGGCGAATGTGTGCCAAGGTGTTCGGTGGTCAGGTGTGTGACCAAGGCTGTGAGTGGAATGAGTGTACCTGGGTGTGTAAGGAAAGGTACGAGGAGCATGGGAACGGCTGGATGTGTGAGCAAGGAACGGGCTGCGGGGTGTAAGCATCCAGGTGAAGCATCGACGGTAACCAGGTTAGGGGTTAGGTCGACTTTTAGCCGAAGCGGGCCCTCGGTGCGTGCTGGGCCTCGCTTTGAACGGCCGCGTCCGTGCTCCACTCGGCGGAGCGGGCGGCTGGATAGGAAGGGTCGTCATGGCGACCACTTTTTGTTGAGGCATTCCGGCAGGTCGAGATCGAGCCATGGGATGGCTCCGTGCCGAGATGGTGCGTGGGATCTCGGCCCGGGTAAACCTCCTTCCCTGCACCGAATGCGGGACGTGTCCAGCCGCTGGCACCAAACAACCCGCATTCATGGCTTGGCTGTACGAAGCCGAGCTTTAGAAGGGGATTGGCGCACCGAGAGGCATTAGTGAGTAGACTGTGTGATGAGGTTAGTGTTTTGGCCCCAAAATTAGAGAAAAACAAAATTTGATGATTGGCAGTAATGATTGGCAGATGATGGGCAGTGATTGGCAAATTTTTGATTTGTTGAAATTTGATGTGCAAAATTGGTAGTGAGCGATGGGCCCAGTGGGTAAGGGTGGCATCCCTGCCACCCTTCCCATAGGTGGGGCAAATGCGCAATAGATTATGGGGTGTATGGCAGTGAAAACTAGCCCGGGTGGGTTAGGATATTGATAGGGCCCTAGAAGATGACATTAGGTGACGTTAAGGTTAGTTAGTGACTGATACCTGTAGTGGGGACGCAGGTAGATTAGTGTGGATTATAATGACGAGGGAGCGCAATAGTTTAAAGAGACGACTGGGAAGCGCAAGTTTCAGAGGGGAGTAGTTAGATGAGATGATGCCGTGTGTGTGAGGATTGAACAGGTGTGATTGCACAGGTGTGCAACTGGACAGGTGTGTGGAGCAGTGTGTGAGTAGTGAGTGTGTGGATCAGCGCGAATGCGCTTGGGGAGAGAAGGGTGCAGGTGGCACCAGGTGTGAGAGCACAGGTGTGCAAGGACAGGTGTGTGGAATATATGGAGCAGAGAATAAGTGGTGTGGAGAGAGTTGGAGTAAGTGGTACGGAGTGGTGTGCATGGTGCGAAGGTGTGAATGGGGGAAGAGTGGACCCCCATCACGGATACCCGGGGCGGGTAGTGTAAGTGTTAGGTAGAGGGTATAGGTAAATTGTGGTTGGATATTGGCATTTGTGGTGCGGTTGCAGAATGGTGTTGTGGATGGGTGCATTAGTGTTGTGGAAATGGCTGGGCATGTAGCCTGTTAGTGTGTGTAGTTGGTTGGGCACTCCACCACTGTGAGGATGTCGGCCAGGTGAGGCCGCAGGTGGGCTCTGGGAGCCGGTAGTTGTGAGTGGGTGCCTGAGGATCCCGGGTGTGGATCGGGCAGCCCAGTGCCAGAGAGGGCACCGAGTGGGGAGAGCGCCAGAGGGCCTTCCCCAGGTAGTTAGGTTAGGGTAAGGAGCAGGTAAGCTCGGAGGCAACTGCAGTGGTGGGGGTGTGCAGGTGGGTAGACCCGCTGGGAGAGGTACACGTCGCGGCCCAGAAATTGTGCGAGGGCACCGGGAGATGAATCGGGGGAGTGAGACCCCAAATTGAAAAGCACCACAGTTGGTCAATGGGAATTGGTTTTTAGAACCCATAGTGTAAGAGGGCCAATGGTTTGGCAGGAGAAAGACCCCGGGTAGTGTAAAGTTGTTAAAGTCATTTAGGAAATAGTTAGGATTGATGAACCTGTCGCACCATACGCAGCCACTTGCCTGAGGTGATGATGATGACTCCACACCTGTGTTTTCTTTGTTCTGTTGCAGGAAGTAAGGATTGCTGTTTGGATTGGTGAGACGCATCACGACGTGGATGAGACATTGGGGTGATTCCATCTCTCCCTCCCTAGGAGGGACTGATGATGAATTGGTAATGGCAAATTTTGATGTTGAGTTGGAGATGGCAAATTATGATGTTGAGTTGAAAATGGCAAATTTGATTGGTTAGGAGGGAGAGAAGACGAATTTGGTATATGGGAGGAACGGGGAAGACAGTAGGGACGTTTGTTGATTTGTAAAGTAGATGTTTATGGGTAGTGTTGTGTTTTGTGGATACAGTAAGGGGTAAGGGAGGGGCCATGTAGGTTACCTGGTGGGGGGGGGGGGGCATACGGTAGGAACGTACCTGTCTCACCTGGTTCCCATGTGCCCCCAGTGTGCATTACCTTACATTGCGTGCACTTTTGCGCCCTTACCACCTTACTCACTTGTCTTTTCTTTTGTCTCCCACCTCCGAGGATCTGGCTTTGGGGCAGAGAGAGAGGAGAGAGAGGGGCTGGCTCCGCAGTTGTGGGCCTGCACTTTCGCTGCTTGCTGCCTGGATCGATACACCATATGGACCGCAATGTTTGTGGCCGCCCACCATGGACCGCAGTTCTTTTGCGGCCAAGCACCACCCATTGATGGACCTCTGGGTCAACGTGGCACCTATGCCATACAGGTGAACCACTTTTAGTTGGCCCCTGACGGCCACAAATAGGAAATGGACGCGGTTGGCGCCTTTCTTTATTTTGAAAGAAGCCAGAAGGCCAAGTGCACCACACGAAGAGCAAGAGACACCTGCAGGGTTAGGGGTTGTTGTTTTTATTTTAATGAACAATGGTGACTGCACCGATTGGTGCTTGGGGTGGTGCTGTTGGTGCTTGGATGGGGTGCTCTGCACATTATTAAAGGCCGTAAGGCCACAGAGCACTCGTGGGTTGGTGTATCGATGCTGGCATGCGTGCTCTCTCTATGCATAACATCTGCATGTGTTCCTCCAAAAACAGGTCCTGGATCGTAGTGTAAATATCAGCGTAGTCTTATGTAAATAATGCTCCCTACCGGCTGTATGTTTAGTTTGAGAATTCTTTCCGCGATTCGGTTATCCTGTGGGTGTGTTTCTGTGAGGAGAAGGGTGCAACGTCGCAGGGGGACATATTTACTCATTTGTGAATATCTGTAAAACTGTCGCACTCAGGGTAGAGTTAATAGTAGAGGGAACTACATCTGAGTGCCACACTAAAATAGGTAAAAATTTATCGGGTCGGGACGCCCCGAGGGTAGAGAAGGGTGCAATGTTGCGGATATGGGATTTGGCCTCCATATCCGCTTGTAAATATTCCCCTATTTCCCCAATACTCCCCAACTATCCCCAATCCCCCATTCCCTAGTCCCATTGTCTGTAAACAACACTCTGTAGAACCGACCTTCCCCTTTTTCCCCCATTAAATGTCGTGCCCAGGTCCACCGCATCTCACGTAGACAACTTTCGGACATCTTGCTAGTTATTCTTAGTCTATGTCCGTTAAGGACTCGTTTCCATTAATTCTGACTCTTCGTTGCACCAGAATGTGATTGTATGGCACCAGTAGTGAGTTTAGGACCTCCCAATACCTCCTCCCATCTTCCCCATGAAACAACAACAACAACAACAACAACAACTACAACAACAACTACAACAACAGAGGGGGGCGGCGCGGCGCGGGGAGTGTGCGTCCTCACTCCGGCTTGGTTAGCCGCCATTGCCCATGCGCTCCACGGGGTTACCACAAAGGGGCTGGCTGTCAGCTCCTCGTCAGGGGCGGAGCCCGGTAACCCCCCGCAGCCAGTGAGAAGCGGCGGGCCGATTCCATCTGGGGCGGAGCTAACGAGCCGAGGGCGTGTCACTCCCCGCCGGATATGCGCAGCCACTTACCGGACGTGAGGTCAGATGCGCCTCAGCCACAAAGAAGAACCAGTCGCGACCTCCGAGCACTGTGACACCTCCCTGCATCTACTGGACCGTACTGTATCCTGTCCCTGAGCCAAGAGTGCACCTTGAGCCATCGACTACCTGCCTTCCTTGCCATCAATCCCCGTGTGAGTCAGTTTTGTCCCGTTTATCTGTCGTCTGTCGGGTTACTATTAAGACCGTAATTAAGTGCCTATCTTTCTATGCTGTCTCTCTCATCCCTGTAATCTAAACGTTCCGAACTAATATAACCTCCTCCGGAGGCCTTGAGAACTGTACCCCTGGTGTCGTGTCATTTAACCTAGCCGTTGTGTCCTTTCCTTCATTGATCTAGCGTAGCGCGACTCGGCCAACGTTCGAGTATAATCGGGTAACTTGTGCGAACACGGCGGCCATTCCGCTCGGCCCATCATAACATCTAAGTCGTGTCCGTAACAATATATATATATATATATATATATATATATATATATATATATATATATATATATATATATATATATATATATATATACATATATATATATATATATATATATATATATATATATATATAGGCCTAAAACACTCCCAAACACTCATTGATGAACCTCTGAAAGTTTGACGAAGCTCCGTTCAGCCATCTCTGAGAAAAATGGCGACACACACACTGACCAACAGCTCTCTTATATAGTAGATGATCTACATAAACATGGTGTCGGATAATTAAATTGTTGGCTCCATCGGTCACGTGGTTCGGCAGGCATATTGGATTGAATATAAATCTACGTCGCCAAAAAACACACAAATACAGCAGCTAATAAACACCACACAAAATACACCACACAATCACGTCATGGTGAGGATCTGCAATCTCCGATTGCTCTTTCTTGTTGCATTTGCAAATGTATAGTATCTCTTATGCACCATATTGACACCCTCGCCACCCTCCCCCCGAACATGGCTTGTGAGCTCACCTGGAACGAAGTTCAGGGGAGCTTATGCGATGGTGCGTTGTCCGTCCGTCAGTCCGTAAACACTTGAAACTTTTTCTCCGAAACCAGTAATGGGATTGCGACCAAATTTGGTACAAATGATATTTGTTGTGTTGTGACTAAAGTTAGTTCACGGCATTAAAAAAAATCGGGGCTAAGGGGGTTTACCTGGGTCAACATGGGTCCAGGTTCACCCTTCCCCCCCAAAAAAAATCTGCCCCTTTTGGGGCTTTTGGGGGAGGGGGTTTGCCCCCTCCCCCCCCCAAAAATAGGTATTTGCTTTCTTCTCAGAAACTACACAGGCAATTTCCATGAAACTTCACCACAACCTTAATCACCCATGATGTACCAATGTTTGTTCAAGGCATTAGAAAAATTGGGGTCTTAAGAGGTATATGGGTTGGGGCTTGCTCCCGAAAATAGGTATTTTTTTCTTTGTTTGTTTAAAGTCTTATGATTATGTTAATATGATTCTACATGCTGCCCTGTCTTCGAGCAACTATTGAAATTGGTGCGTACACTGTTTATTCTACCAGGTGAACGCCCGGGGTATTGCCCCTATGTTTTTTATTTTTGCAAATCTGTAAGCAAATCAAAATATATATCAACTAGCAAAGGTACCCGGCGTTGCCCGGGTTCCAAATATGTAGAAAGTAAATGACTTGACTTATAGCAAGTTGTTATGTAGTTCATGTTGTATGTAATTATATGTACACTAGGGCATGCCCGTACTATATATATATCTAAAATTATATCCCCCCCCCCCTCTATTTACATGAAATGGTTTGGTCCAAAGCGAACGGCTTGCGAGTACGGTGACAATCCCCCCCCTCTATTTACATGAAATGGTTTGGTCCAAAGCGAACGGCTTGCGGAGTTTGGTAAAGAAATCGCCATAGCGTGCACAAACGCGCAGGAAAGCGAAAGAATCGCAAATTAGTTTTAATTAGTTTTAAAACATAGTTTAACGCCAACATAGCGGCAACATAGTTTGCCAACGTGAAATAAATGAATACGCTCTCAAATGTGCCATCCGAGGCAGAGTCTGTTCGGCACGTTCGGCACACGTGATAGCTCGCTGCTCTCTGATTGGTTGAATCGTTTTTTGGACATAGCTCGGTAACTACTTGTCCGATTAATATGAAACCTTGAAAAGGCACATCCTCGGGTCCCCAGCAATATACCTGGCAAGTTTCAAGTATATCGAACCCGTGGTTGTCGAGAAACAGCGGTCACAGACATACATACATACATACATACATACATACATACATACATACACACAGAGATTACTGGAATTATAGATAGATAAATAAGAACTTGCTATAAGTTAAGTCATGTAAGTTAAAAAAAAGAGTCAGTGAGTTGATGATTTAGGTCCAAGTTCAATCCGTTTGTGGACTATATCTCAGAATGGGCCACATTTGGTGGCTTCACAAATTTTTGCCGCTGCTGGGATTGGAGCGCGGATCGTCTGCGTGGCGAGCAAGCACATGATCCACTGGGCCACCAGCGCTGCCTCGGTAACACATTAACAGACATGTGCTTTAGTCGCCACGTCATCATGCATATATTAAAACCGCAGGTTATAATTATGTTTTACATCCATCCAAAACAAAGGTGCATAACTTACATTTCATAGCTGAGTGGTTCAGTCAGTTGTTGTTCTGCTTTTCACAAGTCAAAACTGACCACCTCCCAATTTTTTCAATGTCCATTAAGCTACAGGAACAAGGAGGCCACGTTTATGCTGAAATTGTTTATTGATGCAATTATTATCAGTGTCTACAACAACCTTCATTTATGTTAAGGTTTATCGCTCGCCGTTGCCATTTTGAAAGCTGCTTCTCTCATCACGACAACAAACAACATCAGGCATTTTAAGTCCAATTTCCCTGCTAGAGTGGGGGTTAGCCTTGCGGTCCCCATGACAATCTTCTCCATTTTGCCCTATTTTCTGCATCTCCCCTTGTTAACCCCCTTGCCCGCATTTCTTCTTCCACCATCTTTAGCCAAGTCTTTCTCGGTCTTCCCCGTCCTCTACTTCCTTCTACATTCATTTCCATCACTCTTCTCAACCAGTCACTTTCATCCTTCCTCAACACTTAACCAAACCATCTCAAACTGTTTCTCTTCACAGCATCCATCACAGGCTCTATTCCCATCATCTTTCGCAATTCATCATTTGTCTTCATATAATTGCCAAAAAAACCTGGCAAACCAATAACAAGCTCTTAACCTAAATTTGAGGACACATCAGACTTACACGCTTGTGTGCACAAATACAATCGTATTTAGACGATGATTGTTATAATTTTTATACGAAAGAAGGATTCGTCATACTTGCAAATCCAAAAGCATTCCAGTGCTTGTGAATGCTGAGGATTTGTCCAAACTCTGAAGTTAAAGCGAGACTAATGTCCTGATGTAAACCCTCAAGAGTTTCTCCACGCATGGCTGGCGGACTTTCTCTCTAGTCGTAGTCAACGTGTGGCCCTGAATGGGTTTATCTCATCTCCTCTTCCTGTTCAGGCTGGAGTTCCCCAAGGCAGTGTTCTGGGCCCTGTGCTTTTTCTGGTCTTCATCAATGATCTCTCCGACTCTCTTGAAAATCCTCTCTATCTCTTTGCTGATGATTCCACTCTCTGCCGCTCCATTCCTCATCCCTCAGATCGGCAGTGTGCAGCCTCCTCACTCTCTGCAGACCTGGACAAAATCACAGACTGGGCAAACAAGTGGAACATGTCTTTCAATCCTGACAAATCTCACACTCTTACGATGTCTCTCCGAAAAGACCAACTGGACAACCCTCCCATTCCACTTCAGGGGCCGATCCAGGAATTTCAAGACGGGGGGGGGGGGGGGGGGTGCATGAAACTATAGCGCTGGGGGGGGGGGGGATAAAGGGAGGGTCTGGGGGTCCTCCCGCAGGAAATTTAAAAAAATGATCGTCAGAAACGGCATTTCGTGAGTTCTTGGAAGTTTCTGCAGTTCCTTGTGTTCTTCCCTGTTCCAACAGTTCAGCAGATTCGCACCGCCTGCACCCTCATCCTGGATCGAAAGGGGGGGGGGTTCGCACCCCCTGAACCCCCTGGATCCGCCTCTGCACTTTCTGAATAATCCTCTCCAAGAAGTTCTGTTGCTCAAGCTTTTGGGTCTCACTATCTGCCATGATCTTTCCTGGGAAAAATCACATTTCAAATCTGGCCTCCAAAGCCAGTCGCCGACTGGGCATCCTCCGTCGTGTGAAGTCCTTCCTTGGCACACCTGAGCTCCTCACCACATATAAGGCTTTCATCCGCAGCTCAATGGAATACTGTTCCCCCCTCTGGGCTGGTGCTCCTGCCTCACACCTGGCTCGTCTTCATGCTGTTGAAACCAAAGCATTCAGAATCATTGGAATCTCCCGCGATTAAGCTACCTCCGAGGGCCTTTCACTTACTCACCGCAGGCAGGTTGGTGGTCTTTCTGTCTTTTACCGACTCCTCTCCGGCCTTGCTCCTCCAGCTCTCTCTGGGCTCTGTCCCCCAAATATTCCTACAGGTCGCACAAGATCTGCCTGCAACCCTCTTATGGTTAAACTGCCAAAATCAAGACTCTCTGCTCACCTTCACTCTTTCATTCCTCTTTTCTCCCACCTCTGGAACAAACTCCCTCACTCTCTTCAATCCCACTCCTCCTTCCAGGTCTTTAAAACAGCTGTTCACCACCATCTCTTGTCTTCCCCCATCCAAAACCTTGATCTTTTCTACCCCTGCTAATTTCACCCCAAATCCACTTTTTTGAAATACCAACTTCTTTCCTGGAAGTCCCTGGTGTCCTTGTGTTTATACTTCTCCCACCCCCCCCCCCCCTTCCCACGCCACCTCCCCCCAAGCCATCTCCCTCCCACACATTCCCGATGTCCCTGCTCTCAAATGTTGTGTTTATGTGCTTCCCCTTCTCTCCCCATCTTGTCTACCGCTCCTCTTTTTATATACTTTGTTTGTTTGTCTCTTTGATTTCTTTTTGTGATAAATGTTAGCTCTTTCACGAGCCTCGATTATGTATACAAAAAAAAAAAAAGAAGAGTCTAGAGCAAATGGAAAAGGATGAGTTCTGTTGGTTCACTGGTCAAGTGTTGTCGTTCGGCAAGACTTTGTTGGTGTGAAGCCACTGGTGAAATATGCCACTGGTGTGAAGTTGGGGTGTTTGGGATACATTCAATCCACATGTACTGGCAGTGCGGGTGAGATAGGCATGCCAACGCGGTAACTAGAAAGTGTAAAAACAGCACTTTGTGATGCGGTTCGCAAGCTTTCCTGGAGAGGATCCAATACATGGTTGATGGAACTTGTGCCATGGAATTCAAGGCCAGAATGGAGCAGCCCACTTGCAGTAACTGAACTTGGAGAGTTTCATCAGATCCCCCATGAGAGCTCATTGTGAGATTTTCGATACGGGGTTTGTTCATCAGTTGCAATTTTTTAAATGTTGCTCCAATGTTTATCAGTGTATGTTGAAAAGAACAGTTTTGATGAGAGATGAGGTTTCAACACTCATGTGTAGTAGTATCTCGTATCTTTGTGCAACACCCAAGTGTTTGGCCTTATCTCCCACCAGGTGCACATAAACACTCATGTGTTGAAACTTTTTCGCTCATCAAAACTGGCTTTGCACAGAAATCAGCTTTCTTCTGGTTTTCTGCAGCAGTATACAGTACATCATTCAAAACGTAACTGAAACGGATCCTTTGTTTTGAAAGAGAGTAGAGGTTTTGAAAGAGAATTTGCCTTTGTTGAGATTTTCCCCTTGTTGAGAATTTGCCTTTCTTGAGAATTTGCCTTTCTTGAGAAGTTGCCTTTCTTGAGAATTTGCCTTTTTTGAGAAGTTGCCTTTCTTGAGAATTTGACCTTCTTGAGAATTTGCCTTTGTTGAGAATTTGCCTTTGTTGAGAATTTGCCTTTGTTGAGAATTTGCCTTTGTTGAGACTTGCCTTTGTTGAGAATTTGCCTTTGTTGAGAATTTGCCTTTCTTGAGAATTTGCCCTTCTTGAGAATTTGCCGTTGTTGAGAATTTGCCGTTGTTGAGAATTTGCCTTTGTTAAGAATTTGCCCTTCTTGAGAATTTGCCTTTTTCGAGAATTTGCCTTTGTTGAGAATTCGCCTTTCTTGAGAATTCACCATTCTTGAGAATTTACCTTTGTTGAGAATTTGCCTTTGTTGAGACTTGCCTTTGTTGAGAATTTGCCTTTCTTGAAAATTTGCCTTTCTTGAGAATTTGCCCTTCTTGAGAATTTACCTTTGTTGAGAATTTACCTTTGTTGAGACTTGCCTTTGTTGAGAATTTGCCTTTGTTTAGAATTTGCCCTTCTTGAGAATTTGCCTTTGTTGAGAATTTGCCTTTGATGAGAATGTGCCTTTCTTGAGAATTTGCCTTTCTTGAGAATTTGCCTTTGTTGAGAATTTGCCTTTCTTGAGAATTTGCCATTGTTGAGAATTTGCCTTTGTTGAGAATTTGCCGTTGTTGAGAATTTGCCTTTCTTGAGATTTTGCCTTTGTTGAGAATTTGCCCTTGTTGAGAATTTGCCTTTCAGAATTTGCCTTTGTTGAGACTTGCCTTTGATGAGAATTTGCCTTTGTTGAGAATTTGCCTTTCTTGAGAACCTGCCTTTGTTGAGAATTTGCCTTTCTTGAGAACGTGCCTTTCTTGAGAATTTGCCTTTCGTGAGAATTTGCCTTTCTTGAGAACGTGCCTTTGTTGAGAATTTGCCTTTCTTGAGAACTTGCCTTTGATGAGAATTTGCCCTTCTTGAGATTTTGCCTTTGTTGAGAATTTGCCCTTGTAGAGATTTGGCCTTTGTTGAGAATTTGCCCTTGTTGAGAATTTGCCCTTGTTGAGAATTTTCCTTTCTTGAGAATTTGCCTTTCTTGAGAAGTTGCCTTTCTTGAGAATTTGCCTTTCTTGAGAAGTTGCCTTTCTTGAGAATTTGCCCTTCTTGAGAATTTGCCTTTGTTGAGAATTTGCCTTTGTTGAGAATTTGCCTTTGTTGAGAATTTGCCTTTCTTGAGAATTTGCCTTTCTTGAGAATTTTCCCTTCTTGAGAATTTGCCTTTGTTGAGAATTTGCCTTTGTTAAGAATTTGCCCTTCTTGAGTATTTGCCTTTTTCGAGAATTTGCCTTTGTTGAGAATTCGCCTTTCTGGAGAATTCACCATTCTTGAGAATTTACCTTTGTTGAGAATTTGCCTTTGTTGAGACTTGCCTTTGTTGAGAATTTGCCTTTCTTGAAAATTTGCCTTTCTTGAGAATTTGCCCTTCTTGAGAATTTACCTTTGTTGAGAATTTACCTTTGTTGAGACTTGCCTTTGTTGAGAATTTGCCTTTGTTTAGAATTTGCCCTTCTTGAGAATTTGCCTTTGTTGAGAATTTGCCTTTGATGAGAATGTGCCTTTCTTGAGAATGTGCCTTTCTTGAGAATTTGCCTTTGTTGAGAATTTGCCTTTCTTGAGAATTTGCCATTGTTGAGAATTTGCCTTTGTTGAGACATGCCTTTTATGAGAATTTGCCTTTGTTGAGAATTTGCCTTTCTTGAGAATTTCCCTTTGTTGAGAATTTGCCTTTGTTGAGTCTTGCCTTTGATGAGAATTTGCCTTTGTTGAGAATTTGCCTTTGTTGAGACTTTGCCTTTCTTGAGAAATTGCCCTTCTTGAGATTTTGCCTTTGTTGAGAATTTGCCCTTGTTGAGAATTTTCCTTTGTTGAGAATTTTCCTTTGTTGAGAATTTGCCTTTGATGAGAATTTGCCCTTGTTGAGAATTTGCCTTTGTTGAGAATTTGCCTTTGATGAGAATTTGCCTTTGTTGAGAATTTGCCTTTCTTGAGAACTTGCCTTTGTTGAGAATTTGCCTTTGTTGAAAATTTGCCTGTGATGAGAATTTGCCTTTCTTGAGAAGTTGTCTTTCTTGAAAATTTGAATTTGTTGAGAATTTGCCTTTGTTGAGAATTTGCCTTTCTTGAGAACTTGCCTTTGTTGAGAATTTGCCTTTCTTGAGAACGTGCCTTTCTTGAGAATTTGCCTTTCGTGAGAATTTGCCTTTCTTGAGAACGTGCCTTTGTTGAGAATTTGCCTTTCTTGAGAACTTGCCTTTGATGAGAATTTGCCCTTCTTGAGATTTTGCCTTTGTTGAGAATTTGCCCTTGTAGAGATTTGGCCTTTGTTGAGAATTTGCCCTTGTTGAGAATTTGCCCTTGTTGAGAATTTTCCTTTGTTGAGAATTTTCCTTTGTTGAGAATTTGCCTTTGATGAGAATTTGCCCTTGTTGAGAATTGGCCTTTGTTGAGAATTTGCCTTTGATGAGAATTTGCCTTTGTTGAGAATTTGCCTTTCTTGAGAACTTGCCTTTGTTGAGAATTTGCCTTTGTTGAAAATTTGCCTGTCATGAGAATTTGCCTTTCTTGAGAATTTGCCTTTCTTGAGAATTTTCCTTTCTTGAGAACTTGCCTTTGTTGAAAATTTGAATTTGTTGAGAATTTGCCTTTGTTGAGAATTTTCCTTTCTTGAGAATTTGCCTTTCTTTATGTAGCAGCAGATATCATTGGTATGTATGAAGAGCAGATGACTTTGTTCTCTTGCTTGTAGAATAATGTTATATGGACAATTGTCTCATATGATACAGGCTACCTTTCCTCAAAGAAAAATAAAGATTCTGCAGCTATTCTTTATTTAAGTGTATGAGCCTAACCGGGTTGTCCCACAATCCGCATCGAATTAACCGATTCCCGTTTCTGTGCAATGGCAGTTCATTATCTAAGGATGTGGGTGATTTTCTTTTCCCAGAAAGCTTTACTGCTCAAGTCAGATTATGACAGTTCTATGCTGGATGATCGTAACTCTATCCCATTCTGGATTGGCCTACTTTGGGAAAGTTCCAGGAAAAAAATAGGCAGCTCGAATTGCCAGCCAATTCTGGTTTGGTAACTTAAATATAAAATGCAGTATCAGGTGCCGTGCGGTCTACAAATGAGGTATTGTTTTACCGAATCCATTTATTGCTTTACCGCAGGAGGCATCTCTCACACATTATCTACAGGCGAAGCTTTCCAATCGAACTTTTAAAGTGCTATTTTACTTCCACATTTATGTGTTTTATGACCCTTGGCATGCTATACGTGGGAGTTGTGAAAAGTTTTTCTGGCTACATTGAAAAACGCCAGTTTCAAACAAAGCTTTTGAAGATGCTTTCTCAATCCACAGTAGATTTAAGCATGCAATATAATTTTGTGGCCTGGCAGGATAGCTTGCCTGGGAGGATAGCTTTTAGGAGTACCTAGCCTAGGTTCATATCTCGACGTTGGAAATGCAACCGTGGATACGTTCGGTGCATCTTTTTTTTTTACTAAGTCGAGGCTCATATAAGAGCTAACATATAGAACATATAATAAATGGAGCGGGAGACAAGAGGGTGAGAGAGAGGAAAACACAACAACAGTAGCTACATGGACATTGAGAGATCTGTGGAAGAGAGATGGCTGGGGCGGAGTACATGGGATTGGGATAAACAAGATGGACACTACAAGGGGATTTCAGGAAAGAAAAAGGGAATTTGAAGGAGGTGGGTTTGTGTGTACTAGCAGGGGTAGAAAAAATCAAGGATTTTGATGGGGGAAGATAATAGATGGTGGTGAACAGCTGTTTTGAAGACCTGGAGGGAGGAGTGGGATTGAAGAGGTTGTGGGAGTTTGTTCCAGACGTGGGAAAAAAGAGGAATGAAGGAGTGAAGGTGAGCAGAGAGTCTTGATTTTGGCGGTTTCATTAGAAGAGGGTTGCTAGCAGATCTTGTGCGTCCTGCAGGAATATTTGGGAGACAGAACAGAGACAGAGCAGTGGGTACAAGGCCGGAGAGGAGTGCCTGCGGTGAGCTAGTGAAAGGCCCTCAGAATCAGCTTCATCGTGGGAGATACCAATGATTCCAAAAGCCTTGGTTTCTACAGCATGAAGCGGAGCTAGGTGTGAGGCAGGAGCACCAGCCCAGAGGGGAAAGCAGTATTCCATCAAGCTGTGGATAAAAGCTTTGCAAGTGGTGAGGAGCTCAGTAATGCCAAGGAAGGACTTCATATGATGGAGGATGCCCAGTCGCCGACTGGCTTTGGAGGCCAGCTTGTAAATGTGTTTTTCCCAGGAAAGATCATGGCAGATAGTGAGACCCAAAAGCTTGAATAACAGAACTTCTTCGCAAGGATTGTTGAGGAAGTATAGGGGGGGGGGGGGAGTTGTGGAGGGGGATGGGGGGGGTTTGCAGATGGTCTTTTTGGAGAGACATAGTGAGGGTGTGAGATTTGTCAGGATTGAAAGGTATGTTCCACTTGTTTGACCAGTTTGTGATTTTATCCAGGTCTGAGGCTGCTGCCTGCCGATCTGAGGGTTGAGATATGGAGCGGCAGAGGGTGGAGTCATCAGCAAAGAGATAGAGAGGATTTTCCAGAGAGTTGATGATCATTGATCATTGATGAAGATTAGAGAAAGCACAAGGCTTACTGCCTTGAGGAACTCCAGCCTCGGCAGGAAGAGGAGATGAAGAACAGTCTACCATTACCGCACAACATTCATACATTGACGATTATATTTTTGAAACTGATTTAAGTCCAGCTGCCCAGTGAGTGAATAATTGAAACCCGGTGTGAAATGACCTACAAACTGACACCCCACATGCATGTGTGCAGTGTTGCCTATTTCATGTGCCGCTGTACCAGTGGGATGATTCCCAGTTACTCATCTTTAATTCTACTTTTAATTAAGCTCTGTTATCCTTTCGACTGGAACACAAACCTTTACTCGTTTTCCATCTTTCACCACTTTCGCATTTTTTTTTGCACCAAGCAATGCCATTTCATTACGAGAAAAATTGATTTGTGCAGCTTGTGGCGCTAGTGGTCCATAATATCAAACGTTGCCGCTAGCGAGGAGTTTGTTGAACCACGAGAGGGTGCTGTAACCGTGGTGCCGCTTTATCAGAACCTGCTGGTGCATTATGGATCACCATGGCCATGAGGACCTCACCTAGCTCAGAGCACTGCAATAAGCTGGAGGCCCCTTCTGTTTTAACATCCCGACAGATTTAAACGCAGGCCTCAGATGCCATCCAACTTTGAGTGCACCAGGCTAACTTGTGAATTACCTTGCCTGGTATCACCTGCGCTTTTAAAATTGAGTCCTGCTTTATCGCCAGTTGTAAAATTTTATGGACTTGGGGGTTGCGGAGGTGGGGGAGAGATATATCTCAATGGCACAAGGACACAGACGTGTCCTCTAATTTACATAAATCGTTAGAAACCTGTTTTTCTGTGTTATTGAAACAAGAACCATGATGTGGGTAGGAGTATTGCTTGTGCTTTCTTTGGAATGAAAAGTATTTTCAGAACCTGTTTTGCTGTTTGTTTCCACCTGGAAATATGCATGAGAATGCCTCATACTTCTATTTATTCTCATAACGAAGCATATAGCTAGACGAGTAATTACTATTACGATTACTTCCTTAATGGCCCCAATTAGCGGGGGAGGAACATATCATAAAACACAAGAATCGTGCACTTTGTGACACCTTTTTGAAATTTGGCATGATGATAGGTCATGAAATTTTCAAAAACTACTGGCTACAAGTTGGCACACCCCTCTGATGTCCGGTAGCTACAAAATTCAAAATGGCCACCAATAGGTACGAAACAGACAATATCTCAGCTTCTACTGATCATATATCTAAGTGTGATACCACTTTTTCCATGTTTTCGAGTACAGATAATCCATTTTTAAAGAGTATTTTAGGATTTGAGATCAATTTAAAGGTTACAGAGGAAATATCAATAATAAACTAAACCGCCTCTCACCTCCAGGAGGGGCTGTGCCAACTTGTAGCCAGTGGTTTTTGAAAATCTCATGACCTGCCATATCATCACTCTCATCGCTCAGACCTATGTGATCGAAAATCTCATGGCTTGGAGAAACAACTGTGTCTGCCAGATCCAGCTCAGTATGGTTGGGAATGGAATGGATGGCTGGAGACATGGGTCCCGTACTGGACCGATTTGGGCGATGCAAGTGCTGCCTGTGCACTTATGCTCCACTGCACATGTGGTAGAGCTTGCAAAGGAAACTGCAAGTGTTTTAAAGCTGCAATTAGGTGCACACCATTGTGAAAATGTCAAGGTGGTTGCTGCAACAATGTTGAGTGATGTGATCGAGCAGGAAAACAATTATCATGTTGGTGTGATTCAGGATGACAGTTCCATTGATGCTTTGTGTTCCATTTAATATGTTTCTTCGTTTGCTGCTTGACCTCAGTGACCTTTTAATTGACCTGAAATCCTAAAATACTCTTTAAAAATTGATTATCTGTACTCGAAAACATGGAAAAAGTGGTATTACACTTAGATATACGATCAGTTGAAGCTGAGATATTGTCCGTTTCGTACCTATTGGCGGCCATTTTGAATTTTGCATCTACCGGCCACCAGGGGGGTGCGCCAACTTGTAGCCAGTGGTTTTTGAAAATCCCGTGCCCGGCCCAAACATCGTGCCAAATTTCAAAAAGGTGTCACAAAGGGCACGCTCCCGACATGTTCCTCCCCCGCTAAATTATTCCCACCTTCTGGCGGGGTCAGCTTGGCAACGTATTTGGCCCAATCCCTTTCAGGAACCAACTGACTGAAGGTGATGGGAATTTGGATTTTTTCAGGCCTACTCTTCGTGAAATACACTGTAGGATATTTAAGATCCACCTGGACCTGGCACACGGTCCAACAACTTTTGTGCACACTTTGATGTCTCGCCCTGCTTGCGAAAGGCCATGTGACAGAATGCAGCTGGACCGAGTTTTTAACCCAGGCGAGACAGCTTAAAGGCATACGCCCATATCTCTAAGCTATCCTCCAATCACACCTGTAGCTCAGCTTGTATGGATATAACAAAACAATTATTTACCTCCACCAACGAAGGTTGATGGAGTTTTTAGTTTTATGTTTTTAGTTTTATGTTTTCGCCCCTGTCTGTCTGACTGTTTGTGAACAGGATATCTCAAAAAGTTGTGAACGTATTCGGACGAAATTTGGTAGGCAGTTTGGCTATGTGACAAGGACGAAATGATTAGATTTTGGTGAAGATTACAATCCGGATCCGAGGATGTTTTAAGTGATTCTTCACTATTGAGAGATAGGGCAAAAAATGCTGCATATACAGTGCATTGAGAAAGTATTCAGACCCCTTCACTTTTTTCACATTTTATGTTGCAGCCTTATGCTGAAATCGTTTAAATTCATTTTTTCCCTCATCAATCCAGACGGAAGCCTCTCCTCAGTGAAAGACACATGAAAGCCCACTTGGAGTTTGCAAAAAAGCACCTAAAGGACTCTCAGACTGTGAGAAACAAGATTCTGTGGTCTGATGAAACCAAGATTGAACTGTTTGGCTTCCGCCTGGCCACTCTGCCATAAAGCCCAGATCGGTGGTGTGTTGCAGTGATGGTTGTCCTTCTGGAAGTTTCTCGCATCTCCACACAGGATCTCTGGAGCTCAGCCGAAGTGACCATCGGGTTCTTGGTCACCTTTTACCAAGGCCCTTCTCCCCCGATTGCTCAGTTTGGCCGGGCGGCCAGCTCTCGGAAGAGTCCTGGTTGTTCCAAACTTCTTCCATTTAAGAATTATGGAGGCCACTGGGCTCTTGGGAACCTTCAATGCAGCAGAAATTTTTTGTAGGCTTCCCCAGATCTGTGCCTCAACACAATCTTGTCTCTGAGCTCTGCAGGCAGTTCCTTCGACCTCATGGCTTGGTTTTTGCTCTGATATGCATTGTCAGCTGTGAGACTTTGTATAGACAGGTGTGTGCCTTTCCAAATCATGTCCAATCAATTGAATTTACCACAGGTGGACTCCAATCAAGGTGTAGAAACATCTCGAAGATGATCAAGAGAAATGGGAGGCACCTGAGCTAAATTTCAAGTGTCGTAGCAAAGGGTATGAATACTTATGTCAATGTTATATTTCAGTTTTTTCTTTTTGATAAATTTGCAAAACTTTCTAAAATCCTGTTTTCTCTTTGTCATTATGGGGTATTGAGTGTAGATTGATGAGGGAAGAAATGAATTTAAACGATTTCAGCATAAGGCTGCAACATAACAAAATGTGAAAAAAGTGAAGGGGTCTGAATACTTTCTGAATGCACTGTACATAGTACAGTATCTCAAAAAGTGTTGGACGAATTCGGACGAAGCTTGGTGGATAATTTGGGTCCTTGACAACAAAGAATCGATTCGATTTTGGTGAATATCCAAATACGAGTATTTTCAAATGTCAAGTGATTCCTCACCTTTGAGTGATAAAGCCAGAAACGATATACTGTATAACACGATATTTCAAAACGTTGTTGATGACTTATGACATAACGGGGAATTAGTTGGTTAGGCAACAAGAATAAGCCGATTAGATTCTGGTTCAGGTCCGAATCCAGATCTGGCCTATCAGTGGGATAGAAAACGTAAACTGTTCACCATGGCGAAGTTGTGTGCCCTACCGAGTGCGGTTCTAGTTTCAATGTGTTTTCCAGCTCCGATACACTCGTCCATATTGGAATGATAGCTTTAATATGCCTTGAGTGTCGAATTATTTTGGACGCTGCGTGTAACCTTTACAGGACATCATCATGCACAGGCTAGTCTTCAAAAGCTCATGCCCCCAAGGAGCTCTTTAACACTGATGCCCTTAACGAGAAGTCATCACCATACTGTGCAGCCAAATGTCTGAGAGTTTCAGCAGTTTTGACGTTTTTGTTGACCAGAAATTCCATAATTATTCCCAACTCCCCTATTTTCGCTCTTTTTCCGCCACCTTAATTTTCAACACATGGGTACTGTTATATTTAATTGTTATATCTAACTGACTGATTTTAACATTCGGTACTTTCTGAGTGTCGTCGAAAGCTGAAATTTGGCGTGATGGCAGACATCGAAGCCGATACACCGGGAAAAATCACAGAACCGTCGCTCCGTAAATTAAAATTCATGTAAAAATTGTAAACACATATGTAAAAAAAAAAAAAGGAAATAAAAACCTCAATCAAAATCAAGTGTTTGAAAATTGTCATTTGTATAACTGCAAGCTATGAAATAAACATGACAATAATGTCCGTACATGAAAAAAAGACAACGCATCCATAAATTAAAATTTGCATTGAAAAACATAAACGCATCCGTAAACTAGAACGGCACTCAGTATAGAGCATACCTCCGCCTGGTTGGCCACATCAGTCAATGGTGAAGAATCACTTAAAAATTATACGAGCTAGATCCGGATCTGGGTCTTCACCAAAATCGAATTGATTCTTCCTTGTCAAACACACAACCTGTCCAACAAGTTTCGTCCAAATCCATCCATAACTTTTTGAGATATCCTGCTATAAGTTGGTTTTAGCCCGATCTCTCAATGGAGAAGAATCACTTAAAATTTTAAATAATTATCATATCTGAATCTTCACCGAAATCAGATCAAATACAGATCTTCACCAAAATAGAATATATTTGTCCTTGTCAGACACTCAACCGGTCCACCAAATTTCATCAAAATCCATCCACAACTTTTTGAGATATCCTGATATGTATAGTTTATGGCCTTATCTCCCAATGGTGAATACTGTAATCACTTTAAAAATTCTAGTAGCCGGATCCGAATCCGAATCTTCACCAAAATGTAATCATTTCGTCCTTGTCACACACGCTACATCTCTGCCAAATGTCGTCCGAATCCATCCACAACCTTTTGAGATATCTTGTTCACAAACGGACAGACAAACAGACAGACGGGGTTGAAAATATAACCTCCATCCACCGTTGGTAGCGGAGGTAAAAAAAAAAAAACTCAATTGATATCTAGCATTTGAAAATTGTAATTTCTACAACTTTAAACTGTGAAATAAACATGACAATAATGTCCATAAATGAAAGAAAGGAAAAGTGTCCGTAAAATTAAAATTTACATAAAGAACGTAAACACATCCTTAAAAACTAGATGGTATTCATAGAATACTTACCCTGCGCAGTCAACTTGGTGTGAGCCAACTCTTCTATTTTTGAACGTTTCTTTTTTTTTGGATCCAATATGGCTGCCAGATCACGTGAGCAATGACATCATAAATTTATATTCTCTAATATAATTGTTGCAGAGATCATGCTCAATAAATTTCAAACTGATCAGACTAAGCATTGTCCCTGTCGAATTATGACGTCATAATTATGGCATCAATGACATCATCGTTAACAACACCTATTCCCCATATGGAGTTATTTACAATGAGCCACATTTCATTTTTTTCCATGGAGCGGTTTTGGAGATATAGAGGTGCAACGTTTTTCGGTTTTTCCAAGATGGCGCCTGTAACACATGACCTATGACGTCATGATTATCATTAAAATATTCTAAAGGAGGAGGCGCTCCTATGGTGAATATTTAGTGTCCATCAGACCAACAGTTGCTGAAAAAAAAAAAAAAGATCGGATGGATAGGTGTTGTGACAATGAGCCAGGTCTCAACTTTTTCCATGGAGTGGTTTCAGAGATATAGAGGTGCAACGTTTTTCCAAGATGGTGCCTGTACCACGTCACCTATGACGTCCTAATAATCATTGATATATTCTACAGGGGGAGGCCCTCCCATGGTGAAAATTTCGTGTCAATCGGACCAACAATTGCAGAGAAATAAATTCATACTGATCGAATCAAGCGTTGTACTTGTCGAATTATGACGTCATAATTAAAGTACCGATGACATCATCATTAACATATCTTATTCCCCAAGCGAAGTACTTGACAATGAGCCATGTTTCAGTTTTTTTTTCCATGGAGCGGTTTCGGAGATAGAGAGATGAAACCTTTTTTTGATTTTTCCAAGATGGCGCCTGTACCACGTGACCTATGACGTCATAATATTCATTAAAATATTCGACAGGAGGAGGCCCTCCTATGGCGAAAACTTCATGTCAATCGAACCAACGGTTGCCGAGAAAATGAATTTTTAAAATGCAGACACAGCACACACGTACAGTCACATGAAAAAGTAAATACACCCCATGTAAAGTTTTAACTTTTTCAACATATTTCAACATACAGCTATTTGATCTTCATTTCAACAATATTGATAGATAAAGGGGATATCATATAACAAATATCATGAAACATTTACATTTTGTAGTGCATTGTATAATTTAAATAAACAAATGCAAATTTCGCATGTGGAAAAAGTAAGTACACCCCCTACATTTATCACTACTTCAAATACATAAAATTAGAATCAGGTGCACCAGCTCAGGTGCAAATGATTAGAACATCGTTAGAGAGGATCTTAGAGGATGTTACGAATTCCGGGTTTAAGGGGGTTACAATTCAGGTCATTTCTTATCTATATTATAATAGCCGTAGATGATTCTGTCTGTCTGTCTGTCTGTCTGTTGGGTGTCTGTCCGGGGTGTGGCTTACTCGGTTTGCAGAGTAGCTCCACCCATAGCTCCACCCATTCTGGGAGTGGCTTCATATAATTATAAACAAATATCCACCATTTTATTAACTCGCATAGCTTTGAGGCCTGTTTTGTAGGCCCGTGGTGTCTTGCTCTCTCTCCCAGTTTTATTTCAAATCAAATTCGATATATCATTTCATTTTTCACAGTCGCTAACATAGTTTTAGACTCGGTTGAAAAAAAACGGGAAGAAAATCCAATGAAAGTTGCCGTTTATAGAACGAAATGAAATCTCAAACGCCTGTAACTTCAAGGCCATTGAGTCTCTCTCACGCCTTTATCTCCAATCTAACTCACCATATGATTTCATTTTTATCGATGGTTTTAGACTTGGTGTCAGCAATAATTGAGAACATTCCACACACGCGGGAAAATGCAGAGATATATTTTTAAAAATCGCGTCATGGTGTATCATACACCGCCCAACATGACACCAACGGCAACGTGTCGACGATATATATTAAAAATTCGCTTTTGCTTTTCCGTTAAGATATATTACTTTTTCGTTTGATGACACTCGTCACAAAAACGTCAACAATGATGCCGACATATATTTCTTCGTTTTTATTTCATTCAACATTATTAGCCGGAAGTAAAATATGTTTCAGGAAATTACCGAGATATTTCTTCGTTTTTTTTATTAGTTATGTGCGCATACACTTTAAATAGGTTTATTTGAAATCTTTAATTTTCCACAATATAATTTACTTGCCATTTATCATTTGATGATTACGAGACAAATTCCTCTTGTCTTGAGGATCGTGACAATTCATGCGCTGCGTGGAAACTTCCATTTCCAAAATGAATGAGACGATCGATGAAGAACGCAGACTTGAACAGGATGTAGCAAGAAAACGAATGAGACGGGCGAACGAGTCCATCGACGAACGTCAATGCAAACTTGCGGGGTCACCCGTGGGAATCCCACAGGCATGGATGTGTGTGACATTTCGACATATTGAGTTAGATGCTGCACATTCATTTTTACAAAATGGTTACTGGCAAGTCATCAGATCCAGAAATGGTGTAATGAACACAATTTATTTACGCGCAAGCAAGAAAGCAAGACGGGCCGATTTCCGATTCCGACGGGCCGACGGGCGAGACGGGCCGATTTGTAGCAAGAAAAAGAATGAGACGGGAGAAAAACGAGAGAAACGAGACAGGGAAAGCCGATTGGAGAGGCGAGTGAGGAGCGATTGGAGAGGCGAGTGAGGAGCGATTGGAGAGGCGAGTGAGGAGCGATTGGAGAGGCGAGTGAGGAGCGATTGGAGAGGCGAGTGAGGAGCGATTGGAGAGGAGAGTGAGGAGCGATTGGAGAGGAGAGTGAGGAGCGATTGGAGAGGCGAGTGAGGAGCGATTGGAGAGGCGAGTGAGGAGCGATTGGAGAGGAGAGTGAGGAGCGATTGGAGAGGCGAGTAAGGAGCGATTGGAGAGGCGAGTGAGGAGCGATTGGAGAGGAGAGTGAGGGATTGGAGAGGAGAGGAGTGTGAGGGATTGGAGAGGTGAGGGATTGGAGAGGAGAGGAATGTGAGGGATTGGAGAGGAGAGGAGTGCTAGGTGGAGAGAGGAGAGTGTCAGGTGGAGAGAGGAGAGTGTCAGGTGGAGAGGAGTGAGGGGTCACATATTATGTGAAATAAATAAATTGTGTTCATTACACCATTTCTGGATCTGATGACTTGCCAGTAACCATTTTGTAAAAATGAATGTGCAGCATCTAACTCAATATGTCGAAATGTCACACACGTCCATGCCCGTGGGATTCCCACGGGTGACCCCACTATATTTCTTCGTTTTTATTTCATTCAACATTATTATCCGGAAGTAAAGGTTCACATGTTCATTTCACGTGTGCAAAAACAAACTCCATTTCACGTGTGCATGGACATGAAACACAGACGGGAAATTGCTTAGAGATATTTCGTTCGAAGCAATTATACACCGCCCAAATAAAATATTTCACCGATACACCGAGCGAATTTCACCGAGTTTCAGGAAATTACCCAGAGATATTTCTTCGTTTTTATTTCATTGGTTACTAGCAGAAGTACTCAGCGTTGCCGGGCGGGGGAGGGGGGAAGGGCACGTACACTTTAAACATGTATGTACAATAATTGTACATGTGGGATGTGGGATATATACATGTGGGACGTGTGTGCGTGTGTGCGCGCGCGTGCATGTATGTGTGTGTGTGTGTGTGTGTGTGTGTGTGTGTGTGTGTATGTGTATATATATATATGTGTGTGTGCATATGTGTGTATGTGTGTGCATGTGTGTCGATGTACATTTGTCTGTACGTGTGTGTGTGCGTGTATGTGTGTGTATATATGTGTGTGTGTGTGTGTGTTTTTGTGCATGTGTATATATGTGTGTGTCTGTATGTGTATATGTGTGTGTGTGTGTGTGTGTATATGTGTGTGTGTGTTTGTGTGTGTGTATGTGTGTGTGTATGTGTGTGTGTGGGTGTACATGTGTGTATGTGTATATATATATATGTGTGTGTATATGTGTGTATGTGCATATGTGTATGTGTGTGCATGTGTGTCGGTGTACATGTGTGTGTACACATGTGTATGTGTGTGTATATATGTGTGTATGTGTATATATGTGTGTGTCTGTATGTGTATATATGTGTGTCTGTATGTGTATACACATGTGTGTGCATGTGTGTGGGTGTACATGTGTGTGTGTGTGTATGTATGTATATGTGTGTATGTGTATGCATGTGTGTGTGTGTGTGTCTGTGTGTGTGTATGTGTATATGTGTATGTGTCTGTGTGTGTATATGTGTATGTGTGTGCATGTGTGTGTATACATATGTGTATGTGTATATGTGTGTATGTGTATATGCATGTGTCGGTGTACATGTGTGTACGTGTGCGTGCATGTGTGTGTGTGTGTGGATGTGTATGTGTGTTTGCGTGTGTGTGTATATATGTGTGTGTGTATGTGTATATGTGTGTATATGTGTATGTGTGTCGGTGTACGTGTGTGTGTGTGTGTGTGTGTGTGTGTGTGTGTGTGTGTGTGTGTTTGTGTGGGTGTGTGAATAAGAGAGAGACCGAATTGTGAGATACAGAAATGAAAAAACGAGGTGTGTGTGTGTGTGTGTGTGTTATTGTGAAACAGGTGCAGCATCTAACTCAATATGTCGAAATGTCACACACGTCCATGCCCGTGGGATTCCCACGGGTGACCCCACTAGTTAATGTATATTCTATTAAAGGTTGTTGTGATTAAAGGGTCAGGAGCCCTTCTGGGAAAAACGAGACCGGAAACGGGCTCGTGAAGAAGAGGAGGAGGAAGCAGAAAGGGCGGCCATCTTGAGCTTCGAGAGCTCCGACGCGAGCGGAGGCGATCGTTACCTACTTTGGAACGGAGGCGATCGTTACCTACTTTGGAACGGAGTTGGAAAAGCCCGTCTAGCGAGAGGAGTTACCTGCGCGGGGTGATTGATTGCCGGTTACGTGTCAAGGTGCCGTGTGGTCCTGGAAGGAACCAAGCGCCCGGCGCTGTTTGCCTCGACGCCTACGAGGGCGTGTACGGGTCGCACCTTGGGCCTGGCACGCGAAAGAGATTGGAAGGAGACGGTTGAGAGTTGAGACTGCAGCTCGAGACCGAGCCGCTGAACGTGAAGGACAAGGGAACCGTGCCTCTGTGAACCGAAGTCCGCGCGTCAGGAGAGCGCCAGATTACTGCGGAACCTGCGAAGTCGGGTATCCTCGCTGAGGTTGTCGAGTATCCTCACTCCCAGCCCCGGATTGGAATCGGACCTAGATTCCCCGATCGCTGGATCGACTCGACGTCACCTGGGAGGCGTGCAGGAATCGGACATTGCTTCCCCGATCGCTGGATCGACTCGAAGTCACCTGGGAGGCGTGCAGAGACATTGGGGGCAAGGGCCGTGAGTGTTGCCAACACTGTTGTGGGTTAAGGTGGCGCCACCTATACTATAGATAAGGATTGTATGGAAGTGCTGTAAACGCATTGTGATTCCTGTGCGGGATTTGGGAATATATTGGGGTTTGTTCATAACCCTTGGTGTGGACTCGTTATTGATTGACTTATTTTCACCCAAGGACCATACATCTTTCTGCCGGGACTCCCCTCGAGGTTGACCCCGTAACAGAATGGAACCTGTCTTATTTAAACCTCAGACATTTAGTTTGGTTTGCTCTTTGTTGTTGAAGTGTGCGGCGTCACCATGCCAAGATCAAAAGAGCTCTCTGATGCCTTCAGAAAGAAGGTTATAGATGCCTACGAGTCTGGGAAGGGATTTAAAAAGATCTCCAAACAATTTGAAATCAATCCTTCGACTGTCCAGAAGATCATCTACAAGTGGAGAAGATTCCAAACAACTGCCAACTTGTTCAGGCCAGGCTGCCCCAGCAAGTTCAGCACAAGAGCAGACTGCAAGATGCTGAAAGAAGTCTCAAAGAACCCCAGAATGTCATCACGGGACCTACAGGTAGCTCTTGCCACTGTTGATGTCAAAGTGCACGGGTCTACCATTAGAAAGAGGCTGCACAAATTTGACCTACAAGGGAGGTGTGCCAGGAGGAAACCTTTGCTGTCCAGAAATAACATCAGGGCAAGACTAAAGTTTGCCAATGAACACCTAGGCAAAGACCAACACTTCTGGAACAATGTGCTCTGGACAGATGAGTCAAAGGTAGAGCTACTTGGCCACAGTACCAGAAGACATGTTTGGCGAAAACCAAAGACAGCATTTGACCACAAGAACCCGATACCAACTGTAAAGCATGGTGGTGGAAATATTATGGTTTGGGACAGCTTTGCTGCATCAGGGCCTGGGCAGCTCACCATCATAGAATCCACTATGAATTATTCATTGTACCAGAGGGTGCTTGAGGATAATGTGAGGCCATCTGTTGGAAAGTTGAACCTCAACCGAAGGTGGACCTTGCAACATGACAATGACCCTAAACATACCAGTAAATCCACCAAGGAATGGCTGAAAAGAAAGAAATGGAGGGTTCTGGAATGGCCAAGTCAAAGCCCGGATCTAAATCCCATCGAGATGTTGTGGGGGGATTTGAAACGAGCTGTGCATGCAAGAAACCCCTCAAACATCGCATAGCTGAAAGAATTCAGCATGGAGGAGTGGGCAAAAATTTATCACAGTCGATTTCAGAGACTGGTAGACAGTTATAAGAAACGCCTACTTGAGGTTGTTTCTGCCAAAGGGGGAAATACCACCTATTAGAGCCAAGGGTGTACTTACTTTTCCCACATGCCAAATTTGCATTTATGTTTATTTAAAGATACAATGGACTACAAAATGTAAATGTTTCATGATATTTGTTATATTATACACAAAGAATTAAGTTAAGCACCCCTACACAAAGAATTAAGTTAAGCACCCCCTAATCCTGTCCTGAACCTGAACCCCCTCGAGCACGTTTGGGACATGTTGGGACGACAAATTGCGGAGATGGTCCCTCCAATAGCCAATCTGGATGAATTGGAACGTGCATTACATCGGGAATGGAACAACCTGCCACAGCAACGCATACGACGGCTTACAGGGTCTATGAGACGTAGGGTTGAGTCAGTGATCCGATCACGTGGGTCCTACACACGTTATTGACGCAAAGATCGCTGGAGGTCTTCTCAGAACAATGACTGTACGTTAGAAAACATAAACGTCATCCACACTGTCCGTGATGGACCTATAGCTCCATACTTAAATTGAGGTGAAAATATGCCTAAAATTCCCAAAAAATTTCACCTTAAATTATTCAGAATAAAATATTGAAAACGGCATGATTGTTATGTTTTTATGTGACCATAATATCACTTCTCCAGAAAATATAGCAATATCATGGGTATATTACACTGTTTTGACGACAACAAACTTGTAATGTGCGAGGTTGTAAAAAAACGGGGGGGGGGTGCTTAACTTAATTCTTTGTGTATATATCACCTTTATCTATCAATATTGTTGAAATGAAGATCAAATAGCTGTATGTTGAAATATGTTGAAAAAGTCAAAACTTTACTTACTTTTTGTACTTACTTTTTCACGTGACTGTACGTACGTACGTAACTGAATACTTAACCCCGCTTTTCGCTTCGCGAGCGCAGTGTAAAAAAACCTCAATCGATATCTAGCATTTGAAAATCGTAATTTCTACAACTGTAAACTGTGAAATAAAATCTCAATGAAAATTTACGTAAAAAGCATGAACCCGTCCGTAAAATAAATAAATAAATACATAAACCTAAATTTATATCTAACAGAAGGTCGGTGATGCTTGCCTATGCTCATAAAGTTTATATTTATTATGTGCCTACATACGGAGCACGGTTTGTTATTGCTTACACAATGTGTAAGCATACCCCAAAAGTACACCATAAAGAGCCCTTCCTCTTTCCCTATTATTATAAATATTCCTACATGTTTGTGCCTTTCATTTTTTCAAATAACTCAAGGCTGAATTTGAAGCACACTCATAATGTTATGAAAATCAAGGTATAATGTGCATGGTAATTAAACTCCTGATTCTCTCTCTTCAACCTCCTAAGTTGTGAACCCTTATCGGTAAAGGAAGATTATTCTGAGCCAACGTCAGAGACCAACCGAAGCTTTTGTAATATTTGTCCAGACAATCATAATCCACCCTTTGCAAATTCCAACCGAGCATTCCCATCTCCGCAAATTACAAGCACCGTTAATCAGTGCTTTTCCTTGGAATTCTGAGAAGTCCATAAAGTGGACATCCATCATCTGCAAAACAAATACTCATCATGTATTTCATACGGATGTTATTTAATTCCTCCAACACTGGGGGCTGGTGCTGAATACTTGTCCTTGGATTAGACAGAGTTTGGATGTAACCCTTCTGAATACAAATGTGTCCATTTCTCCTTGAGATTCGAGTCAAACTACATGTGTTGAAATGGCTGGAAGATGTACCCGTCCTGTGATGATTCCCAAATTTAATATCTAATTCGGTTACTTCGGTTAATTAGTGCACCTCGTTTGTCTGTGTTGTCATGGTGTTGCATTCTAGCTGATGGATTTGTCCACATTGCATAAGGCTGATCATTGAATGTCCATCTTGGCAATATGGATGTGTTTACACACGGAGATGCTCTCTGTACACACTGCCATGTGTATACGTCTGTTTATAGTTTACACGTTGATATGTGACACAAAATGATAACTGTGACAAACTGTTGCCATCCTTTTTCGTGGATGCCATCCATGACTCCATTGTGAAGTAATAACTACAGAGTAGAGAAAGAGAAGAGAGAATGATAGCGGAGAGAAAGGAGGTTAGGAGAGTCTGGGGGGAGTTGGCGATAAGTAGGAGTTCACTTACAAGAAACTTCAATGCGAGATCAGTGAAGTGGCGTATACTATTTTTTAAATGTTCGGTATGATTCGGCCGGGTTTGAACCATCACCCTCCCAAGTTCAGAGAGGGTGCTCTAACTACTATGCTACTGAAAATAACTGGGGAAGAAGGGAAGGTGTGTGTGTGTGTGTGTGTGTGTGTGTGTGTGTGTGTGTGTGTGTGTGTGTGTGTGTGTGTCTCTGTGTGTGTGTCTATGTGTGTGTCTATGTGTGTGTCTGTGTGTGTGTGTGTGTGTGTGTGTGTGTGTGTGTGTGTGTGTGTGTGTGTGTGTGTGTATATGTGTGTGTGGTGTGTGTGTCTGTATGTGTGTGCCAACGTCCATATTTGTCTCCATAAAAATGATATCGTCACTTTCCAGTAATGCTTACATAATTTCCATGCATCACATTACATGACAACTAAAAACCTAACACATGTTGTTGCATAAAAATGGAGTGAGAGGATTTCTCATCCCCTCCACAGTTCTATATCGTGTCGCGAGAAAAGAGAAATGGAAAAGTGAAATCTTTGGTAAAATACTTGTCGGTGTTGACTTTTGTAGCGCCGTGGGTACATTGCTTTGTGCATACATCAAGTTGGAGTAAATGGAGTTTCATGACATCATCAGAGCAGCTCATGACCAGAGTCTTTCCTTGTGTGGTCCTTTGAATGATTCACAGTCGTCTCAGCAGCAGAAATCTCTCAAACGTCTCAGCGTTCGTTTTACAAAAGGCGTGAAAAGTCTTTTCATGGGATGTGTATTCATGGTATTTAGTAAATACCATGGATGTAAAATATAACAAGTTTGTTTGAAACGTGTAAACCCATCTCTCACTGAACAACTCTTTTTTTTTCTTTCTTTTTTTCTTTTTTGATGTAATTGCCCCGAAGACTAGCTTTGCCAAGGTGTTTAAAAGCTTCATTGCCTTCCCATTCCCGTTCTTGCTCCCATTCCTCTAAACAAATTCTCAGTCGGTATCGATCGCTCCGGGTAATGGGACCCTACGGCCGTTACTGGACCTGGTAACTCCCTTCGGTCTCTTTAATTATTGCACGCAGTGGTGCCTGGCGGTAGGCCTTAGGCCTTGTACGCGCCTGACGATCCAGAAAACCGGAACCTGGCAAAGGTGCGAAACCCAGCTGAGACTGCGCACACACCGAGCATATATTTACAGCAATTCTGTTAAAGGATCTTTATGCTTCAGGATAAATGGCAGGTTGATGAATGGCCTTGCATTAATCCTTTTCTTTACCATTCAAATCCTCATTAGGCTACAGCCTGTGGATTCATAAAATGGGAAAGTCCACGGAAGGATTCAGAATTCGATATTCATTCAGTTGTTTGTTTTATTCCTTCCGACGACGAATTGTGCTTCGGTTGAGCATTAGGGTGAGGTGTTATTTATTTGAATACCTTTCCATGGTTCCAAGTTCGTGTTCTCCTAAGAGATCATGTTGTCATTTTTCCAAGTGTGCTGCGGATAACTCCACACTGTACTCAGAAGACAAAACCACATTTTTTTATGCCTGCCATTTTATTTTATTTATTATGCCATTTTTTATGCATCAAGAGCTCTGATGTTTCTGCAGTGCGATCTATTCCAACTGTCATTGCTTTGCTCGTGCTCCCAGTCGTAAGACTAACCCCCTTATTACTGTAACGTGCGTAACGGAGAGTACTTATTACTGACTGGCTAACGAGGCTGTGACAACTCATGAGAGGTGGAAGTTCGCTGATTGATCAAGATAAATCCAAGATGGCGGCCAAATCACGTGACTGATGATGTTACAATAATTATATTCGCTAAGTCATCCCGTTCCTTATCCCTCAGATCGGCAGTCTGCTGCCTCCTCACTCTCTGAAGACCTGGACAAAATCACAGACTGGGCAAACAAGTGGAACATGTCTTTCAATCCTGACAAATCTCACACTTACGATGTCTCTCCGAAAGGACCGACTGGACAACCCTCCCATCTACTTTCTCAACAATCCTCTCCAAGAAGTTCTGTCACTCAAGCTTTTGGGTCTCACTATCTGAAATGATCTTTCCTGAGAAAACCACAATTCCAAACTGGCCTCCAAAGCCAGTCGCCGACTAGGCATCCTCCGTCGTGCGAAGTCCTTCCTTGGCACACCTGAGCTCCTCACCACTTGCATGGCTTTCATCCGCAGCTCAATGGAATACTGCTCTCCCCTCTGGGCTAGTGCTCCTGCCTCACACCTATCTCTACTTCACGCTGTTTAAACAAAAGCTTTCAGAATCATTGTAATGTCCCACAATGAAGCTATCTTCGAGGGCCTTTCACTCACCCACCGCAAGCAGGTTGGTGGTCTTTCTATCTTCTACCAACTCCTCTCCAGCCTCGCTCCCCCAGCTCTATCTGAGCTCTGTCCCCAAAATATTCCTACAGGTCGCACAAGATCTGCCAGCAACCCTCTTCTGGTGAAACTGCCAAAATCAAGACTCTCTGCTCACCTTCACTCCTTCATTCCTCTTTTCTCCCGCCTCTGGAACAAAACTCCCTCACTCTCCTCAATCCCACTCCTC
The DNA here is from genome assembly GCF_964187855.1 of Myxine glutinosa. Taxonomy (NCBI): domain Eukaryota; kingdom Metazoa; phylum Chordata; class Myxini; order Myxiniformes; family Myxinidae; genus Myxine; species Myxine glutinosa. The sequence continues at coordinate 40,958,689 of NC_136263.1, forward strand.
CCTCCAGGTCTTTAAAACAGCTGTTCACCACCATCTCTTATCTTCCCCCATCCAAAACCTTGATCTCTTCTACCCCTGTCAATTCACCCCAGATCCACTTTTTCTTTTTTTGAAATCCCGACTTCTTTCTTTCCTGGAAGTTCTAGCAGTGTCAATGTGTTTTATACCTTTCCCACCTCCCTCCCCCGCCTTCCCATGCCTCCTCTCCCCAAGCCCTCTCGCTCCCACGGATCTTCCGTTGTCCCTGTTCTCTGCTGTTGTACTTGTGTGCTTCCCTCTCTCTCCCCATCTAGTCTCCCGCTCCCTTTATTGTATGTCTTGTGTGTTCGTTTTTTTTGTGTATTGATGTTAGCTCTTACACGAGCCTTGTATAATATATTTTAAAAATTTAAAAAAATAAAAAATAAATACAATACAGAAATACAGAAAAATAAAAATAAAAAGTCACATAAGGATCGAGCAACACCAAAAGTTTCAGGTTGGTCAGGTTTACAGTTTTTGAGAAACTCCGGCATGTGAATATACACATACAAATACAACGCAGGTGAACACCAGTTAACAGAGCGTGTGCGACTTCTGAGCGCATTCGCAATGTGCACACAGAAGCAAGTGAATATTTCCATTGTGCTTTTTGTTGTTGTTGTTGTTGTTGTTGTTGTTCTTGTATAGCCCCGGACAGTTCTCTCGAACAAGCCCGCGGCATGGAGACAGCCAATGAAATCTCCCAAGAATGACCCAGAGACCTCCCACATTCAGGATGTTGTACCCACACCTTCATGAAGTCAGGGTCACAACAGAGTTAGAGAGAGAAAGAGAAAAAGAGGGAAAGGGCTGGTCCATGGGGACCATTTGGCACTGTGACCGTGACTGCGCTGCCCTAACAAATCCGGGCAGAAGAGAGGAATGGGGACGATTTGGCCCCCGACCTGCATTGGGGGTACAACCACTGTGAAGAGGCGGCCCCGATAGTTGCTCCAGTGTGGTTGACAGGACAGTTGTGTGAGCATGGTCATGTCATCATGCAATTTTCTTCTTTTGTGAGAGGTAAAATTGGCTCTTTGGTATTGTTACGGACACGACTTAGATGTTATGATGGGCTGAGCGGAATGGCCGCCGTGTTCGCACAAGTTACCCGATTACACTCGAACGTTGGCCGAATCGCGCTACGCTAGATCAATGAAGGAAAGGACACAACGGCTGGGTTAAATGACACGACACCAGGGGTACAGTTCTCAAGACCTCCGGAGGAGGATATAATATGGGGTATGCAGAACGTTTAGATTACACGGCACAAGAGGTACAGCACAGAAAGGTGGGCACTTAGACACGGTCTTATCTTAGCCCCGACAGACCACAGACAAACGGGACAAGACTGACTCACACAGGGATTGATGGCAAGGAAGGGCAGGTAGTCGATGGCTCAAGGTGCACCTTGGCTCAGGGGCAGAATCGACTCGGTCCGGTCCAGAGATGCGGGAGGTATCTCTCAGCGCTAGGAGGTGGCGTCCTTTCTTCTTCGTAGCTGAGGCGCATCTGACGTCACCTCCCACGTCCTGCGCATGTCCAGCGGGGAGTGACACGCCCTCGGCTCGTTAGCTCCGCCCCAGATGGAATCGGTCCGCCGCTTCTTATTGGGTGCGGGGGGTTACCGGGCTCCGCCCTTGACGAGGAGCTGACAGTCAGCCCCTGAGTGGTAACCCTGTCGGAGCGCATGGTCAATGGCGGCTAACCAAGCCGGAGTGAGGACGCGCACTCCCCGCGCCGCTGTTGTTGTTGTTGGTGTTGTTGTTTCATGAGGAAGAGATGCGGGGAGGTATTGGGAGGTCCTAAACTTACTAATGGTGCCATACAATCACATTCTGGTGCAACGAAGAGTCAGAATTAATGGAAACGAGTCCTTAACTGACATAGACTAAGAATAACTAGCAAGATGTCCTATAGTTGTCTACGTGAGATGCGGTGAACCTGGGTACGACATTTAATGGGGGAAAAAGGGGAAGGTCGGGGCTACAGAGTGTTGTTTACAGACAATGGGACTAGGGAATGGGGGATTGGGGATAGTTGGGGAGTATTGGGGAAATAGGGGAATATTTACAAGCGGATATGGATGGAGGCCAAATCCCATATCCGCAACATTGCACCCTTCTCTACCTCGGGGCGTCCCGACCCGATAAATCTTTACCTACGTTAGTGTGGCACTCAGATGTAGTTCCCTCTACTATTAACTCAACCCTGAGTGCGACAGTTTTACAGATGTTCACAAATGAGTAAATATGTCCCCCTGCGACGTTGCACCCTTCTCCTTACAGAAACACACCCACAGGATAACCGAATCGCGGAAAGAATCCTCAAACTAAACATACAGCCGGTAGGGAGCATTATTTATACAAGACTACACTGATATTTACACTACGATCAGGACCTGTTTTTGGAGGAACACATGCAGATGTTATGCATAGAGAGAGCGCGCATGCCAGCATCGATACACCAACCCACGAGTGCCCTGTGGCCTTACGGCCTTTAATAATGTGCAGAGCACCCCATCCAAGCATCAAAAGCACCACCCCATCATGTACAGTCAGCACCATCCGGTGCACCAATAAAGTGTTCAACGTCACCGGTGGTGTCGCAGCCGGCCGATGTTCTGCCGCTGGTCTTGCCTTGGAGCCCACTTGGTGTTCTGGCTTCCTTCAAAAATAAAGAAAGGCGCCAACCGCGTCCATTTCTAAATTGTGGCCGTCAGGGGGCCAACTATTAGTGGTTCACCTGTATGGCATAGGTGCCACGTTGACCCATAGGTCCATCAACGGGTGGTGCTTGCCCGCAAGAGAACTGCGGTCCATGGTGGGCGGCCACAAAAATTGCGGTCCATATGGTGTATCGATCCAGGCAGCAAGCAGCGAAAGTGCAGGCCCACAACTGCGGAGCCAGCACCTCTCTCTCCTCTCTCTCTATGCCAAAGCCAGATCCTCGGAGGTGGGAGACAAAAGAAGTAGACAAGTGAGTAAGGTGGTAAGGGCGCAAAAGTGCATGCAATATAAGGTAATGCACACTGGGGGCACATGGGAACCAGGTGAGACAGGTACGTTCCTACCGTACGCCCCCCCCCCCCCCCCCACCAGGTAACCTACATTGCCCCTCCCTTACCCCTTACTGTATCCACAAAACACAACACTACCCATAAACATCTACTTTACAAATCCACAACGTCCCTACTGTCTTCCCCGTTCCTCCCATAAACCAAATTCGTCTTTTCTCCCTCGTAACCAATCAAATTTGCCATTTCCAACTCTCATCAAAATTTGCCATCTCCAACTCAACAGCAAAACTTGCCATCACCAATTCATCATCAGTCCCTCCTAAGGAGGGAGAGATGGAATCACCCTAATGTCTCATCCACGTCGTGATGCGTCTCACCAATCCACACAGCAATTCTCATTTCCTGCACACAGAACAAAGAAAACACAGGTGTGGAGTCATCATCACCACAGGTAAGTGGCTGCGTATGGTGCGACAGGTTCATCAATCCTAACTATTTCCTAAATGACTTTAACAACTTTACATTACCCGGGGTCTTTCCCTGCCAATCCATTGGCCAACTTACACTATGGGTTCTAAAAACCAATTCCCATTGACCAATCTGTGGTGCCTCTCAATTTGGGGTCTCACTCCCCCGATTCATCTCCCGGTGCCCTCGCACAATTTCTGGGCTGCGACGTGTAGCTCTCCCAGCAGGTCTACCCACCTGCACACCTCCACCACTGCAGTTGCCTCCGAGCTTACCCGCTCCTTACCCTAACCTATCTACCTGGGGAAGGCCCTCTGGCGCTCTCCCCACTCGGTGCCCTCTCTGGCACTGGGCTACCCAGGTCCGTCCTCCGGATCCTCGGGCCCCATCCACAACTCTACCAGCTCCCAGAGCCCACCTGCGGCCTCACCTGGCCGACATCCTCACAGTGGTGGAGTGCCCAAACCAACTACACACACTAACAGGCTACACGCCCAGCCATTTCCACACACTAATGCACCCATCCACAATACCATTCTGCAACCGCACCACAAATGCCAATATCCAACCACAATTTACCTATACCCTCTACCTAACACTTACACTACCCGCCCCGGGTACTCGTGAAAGGGGTCCACTCTTCCCCCATCCACACCTTCGCACCATGCACACCACTCCGTACCACTTACTCCAACTCTCTCCACACCACTCATTCTCTGCTCCATGTATTCCACACACCTGTACTTGCACACCTGTGCTCTCACACCTGGTGCCACCTGCACCCTTCTCTCCCCAAGCGCATTCGCGCTGATCCACAACACTCACTACTCATACACTGCTCCACACACCTGTCCAGTTCTCACACAGCATCATCTCATCTAACTACTCCCCTCTGAAACTTGCACTTCCCAGTCGCCCCTTTAAACTATTGCGCTCCCTCATCATTATAATCCACCCTAATCTACCTGCGTCCCCACTACAGGTATCAGTCACTAACTAACCTTAACGTCACCTAATGTCATCTTCGCTAGATCCCTATCAATATCCTAACCCACCCGGGCTAGTTTTCACTGCCATACACCCCATAAACTATTGCTCCTTTGCCCCACGTTTGTGAGGGATGACAGAGTTGCCATCCCACCACATCGGGCATCTCCCACTACCAATTTTGCACATCAAATTTCAACAAATCAAAAATTTGCCAATCACTACTCATCATCTGCCAATCATTACTGCCAATCCCTTGCCAATCATCAAATTTTGTTTTTTTTTCTAATTTTGGGTCCAAAACACTAACCTCATCACACAGTCTACTCACTAATGCCTCTCGGTGCGCCAATTCCTGTCCAAAGCCCGGCTTCGTAAAGCCAAGCCATGAATGCGGGTTGTTTGGTGCCAGCGGCTGGATACGTCCCGCATTCGGTGCAGGGAAGGAGGTTTACCCGGGCCGAGATCCCACGCACCATCTCGGCACGGAGCCATCCCATGGCCCGATCTCGACCTGCCGGAATGCCTCAACAAAAAGTGGTCGCCATGACGACCCTTCCTATCGGGCTGCCCGCTCCGCCTAGTGGAGCCCGGACGCGGCCGTTCCAAGCGAGGCACAGCATGGATCGCGTACGGCGGTTCTTTCGAAACCGCCGTGGCTCGGATCCCCGCTGGTTCTCGCGGCACGCGAAGCCCGGCACGCACCGAGGGCCCGCTTCGGCTAAAAGTCGACCTAACCGCTGCTCCGTTTAACGTCGATGCCTCACCTGGATGCTTACAAGCATACGCTACCCCTTTCTTGCTCATACATGCAGCCGTTTCCATGCTCCTCGTCGTACCTTTTCTTACACACCTCGGTACACTCATTCCGGTCACCGACTTGGTCACACACCTGACCACCGAACACCTTGGCACACATTCGTTGGTCGCACACCTCAACAACACACCTCTTCGCGCCCCTTTCTCGGTCACCTCCTCTGTGACAATCACAGGTGTGCTTTCACTCGCACACCCAACCACGTGCCTCACTACCAATTCCAGCGTGCATTCCCACTCACGCTCTACCATTCCAGGTGTGCATCCTTCCTCACCTGTCACAACCAACTCACGCTCCGTGTCACTCTTACTACTCTCACCTCCACCCTTGACAGCGCACTCACCCTTCCTCTCGACAGCGCACTCTTTCCTCATGCACCTGTCCGTTACACACCTCTCTCGCGCACACTCTTGCGCACACTCTCCCGTCACACCCTCTGTAACACTTACCACACCGCGCTTCCATGTGCTCCCTCGCACACGCGCTACGACCGACTCACTCTCGCCAGCACCCTCACTCCTTGGCACGCACTTTTTTCTCACACACCCCAGAGTCGGACTTTCTCGCACACCTCCTTTTTCGCACACCAGACCTGCCGCACACTTCACCAACGGCCTCTCACGAACACCCGGGTCCATCTCGACCCCCAAGCTTCTTAAATCACCTGGCGCATCATACGCACGACCATATTGGTCACCACTTACACCGGGTCCTCTTCCTCTTCGCTTCTCCTCCATCACCTGCGAATCCCTCATCCGGTTAATGAGCACATCATCACGATCCGAACACAGACTTTGGACCAATTCTTTTACTTCCTCCTTTATCTCTTTCTTATCCTCTCTCCGTCGCTTCTTAATTTCGCTCACCCCTTCTTCCACTTCTTCTAATTTCTGCTTCACCTCCTTCATCTCCTCGTGCGCCCCTTTAAGTTCTTCCTCTAACTCCACTTTATTTTTTTCTATGTGCTCCCACACCTCCCGCTCTTTAACCTCCATCACCTCTACCACCTTGTCCATTTTCCTCGTCAGGTCCTCATGTACCGTCTGACACTCTTTTTTAATTACCCCTACGTCCTTTTTCATCTCCTTCTGTGTCGATTTTAAACCCTCTATTACCGCTGTGTTCTTCTTTACCTGGTCCCCCAACTCCTTTTGTCCCACTGTCAGTTGTTCTACTCCCAGCGTCAACTCCTCTATACCACCTTGCAATTTTACAGTCCCCTTTCTCACCTCCTTCTCCATGCGCTCCTTACAGTGCCTCACCTCCTCGCGCACTCCTCCGACCTCCTCACTCACTCCTCTTCTGATCTCCTCTCCCATCACTTGCATCTCCTGCCCAGATGCCACCCTCATCTGCTCCATTTCCTCCCTGTGAGCATCCAGTTTAGTTTCTACCCCCATTCTAACCTCCTCTATCTGCTGCCCCATTTGTTTAACTTCCCTTTCCGCTTGGTCCCTCATGTCCCTCAATTTGCCTTCCATACTGTTTTCTAACCCCTCTAACCCATTTTTCACTCCCTCTATCTGATTCTCCTGGGCAGCCATTCTATTTTCCACCCCCATTAACCCATGTTTCACCCCTTCTATCTGATTCTCCTGGGCAGCCATTCTATTTTCCACCCCCATTAACCCATGTTTCACCCCTTCTATCCCATTGTCTAACCCCTCTAATTTCTTGTCTAATCCCTCACCCCTCGCTTCGTCCCTCATTACCCCCATTTGGTTTCCCATTACCCCCAATTCGTCCCTCATTGCCCCCATACTGTTTTTCATTTCTTCATTATTCTTGTCCATAAGGGCCTTCATTTGCATAAGAAAAAGGTTCAAATCCACCGGTGGCGCTACTACGGTCGCGGCGCCGTGGCCATGTGCGAGGCGCCATTTTGCGCGCCCGCAACCTCGTGCGCGACGATGCCATTTTGCGACCCTGCTACCCTCACTGCTTCGCTCTCCTCATGTCCCTCAATTTGGTCCTGGATCGACCCTGCCTCACTCTCCTCTACCGGAACCCAGCCGTCTTGGTCTGCCATAGCGCGACTTTCAAAATTCGGGTTTTTTTTTTTTTTTTGTAAAACACAATCAAATTTCGCCGTTATAATTTCGAGCGCGTGAAACGCGCTCCGGGACCGATCCCACTTCCCGACACCAATTGTTACGGACACGACTTAGATGTTATGATGGGCCGAGCGGAATGGCCGCCGTGTTCGCACAAGTTACCCGATTACACTCGAACGTTGGCCGAATCGCGCTACGCTAGATCAATGAAGGAAAGGACACAACGGCTGGGTTAAATGACACGACACCAGGGGTACAGTTCTCAAGACCTCCGGAGGAGGATATAATATGGGGTATGCAGAACGTTTAGATTACACGGCACAAGAGGTACAGCACAGAAAGGTGGGCACTTAGACACGGTCTTATCTTAGCCCCGACAGACCACAGACAAACGGGACAAGACTGACTCACACAGGGATTGATGGCAAGGAAGGGCAGGTAGTCGATGGCTCAAGGTGCACCTTGGCTCAGGGGCAGAATCGACTCGGTCCGGTCCAGAGATGCGGGAGGTATCTCTCAGCGCTAGGAGGTGGCGTCCTTTCTTCTTCGTAGCTGAGGCGCATCTGACGTCACCTCCCACGTCCTGCGCATGTCCAGCGGGGAGTGACACGCCCTTGGCTCGTTAGCTCCGCCCCAGATGGAATCGGTCCGCCGCTTCTTATTGGGTGCGGGGGGTTACCGGGCTCCGCCCTTGACGAGGAGCTGACAGTCAGCCCCTGAGTGGTAACCCCGTCGGAGCACATGGTCAATGGCGGCTAACCAAGCCGGAGTGAGGACGCGCACTCCCCGCGCCGCTGTTGTTGTTGTTGGTGTTGTTGTTTCATGAGGAAGAGATGCGGGGAGGTATTGGGAGGTCCTAAACTTACTAATGGTGCCATACAATCACATTCTGGTGCAACGAAGAGTCAGAATTAATGGAAACGAGTCCTTAACTGACATAGACTAAGAATAACTAGCAAGATGTCCTATAGTTGTCTACGTGAGATGCGGTGAACCTGGGTACGACATTTAATGGGGGAAAAAGGGGAAGGTCGGGGCTACAGAGTGTTGTTTACAGACAATGGGACTAGGGAATGGGGGATTGGGGATAGTTGGGGAGTATTGGGGAAATAGGGGAATATTTACAAGCGGATATGGATGGAGGCCAAATCCCATATCCGCAACAGTATTATAGCTTAAGTCAGTCAAGTCTACTCTTCTAATAATTACCTTTTATTAAGATTGGGACAGTCATAAACCCCAGGTTAATCGATTCTCACCCCCATTCCCATCAATGAGCCACTGAAGTCACTTTGCATCACAACGGAGCATGATTATTGATATAAGCAACCGTGGTACAAACTGTGAACTTTAAAATATTTCAGAAAAAGAAATTAACTTTACTCTTCCTTTGCTGTATTGAAGCCTTACATATCTGTCCTTAAGGCTTCACCAGAACTACCAGGAATATCAGCATGCACAACAGTGTGGTTTCTTCTTGAGCTGCTTATGTATTGACCAGGTGCCAGATCTCACAGGTTTTACCATTTCTACAATCGCCTTTGCTAGACCACACCGATGTACAGGTAGACATTGTAACTAGCACGAGAATGGTTCCGGTTAAAGCAACCTCCATCCTCCAAGATGGTCTTTAAATTGACCTTATAGGCATCCTATTTGATCATATAGCACCAAGATACTGGGATCCTGGGTTCATTCCCATATGCTGTGCTGATTGTTGTAATTAGTGTAAAAGTACACTGGTGTCTTCTATTGTCCTTGTCATACATGTAATACAAGCACAAGGTCCGACATGAGCATTAGAAACTATTGAGTTAAAAAATGCAGTTTCTAATGTCAGGAAGTGGCAGGTATTGCTCTTTGAACATTTTCCTTCTCTACAACGAAGGTGAAAGCCACCTGGGAACTGAATACTTAGTTTCGGAAGCTGCACCTGAGCTGGATAGTTACCTCTCACCTAAAGCTTAAAATTTGCTCCGAATGCCCTCGCAGCTGGAACATCAGTCAGGCTAACATAATAAATCCCCTTGAGGGTTATATATCAGCCACTTCCTTTACAGAGAAAATGTTTAAAGTGTCATTTCCATTGGTCCGGAGCACTTGGAAAGAACACAACTTGCTGGTAGATATTTCAAAACCTTTGCTTTCCGTTTTGGCAGAAAATCATTCTCAGAAGTGTGCCCATCAACCACAAAACCCCATTATTTTTAGGTGATCCTCTTAGTCAGACTTTGGTGCTTTCTCCAAAGAGGATCCGTTCATCCATTTATGTGCAGCGCGCGGCTTCAGTTTGTATCATCGCTCGGAGTGTGGCTGTACTGCTGATTCAGTGCCCCTTGCGGGTTCAGACATGAATTTGTAACTTCACCAGGACACTGGCAATAACTCACGACTCTGTTTAAAAGACATCATGGAATTTTAAACGTTTTTTTTAACAATTCTTTTTTTTTTACCGACAGGATGGTGTACAGGTAGCCTACTTACTTTTGAGCAGTATAGTCTGGGTTTGATTAGCCAAAGACCAAATAGATTGAACAAAGACTTTAAAAATAGTATGTGCTGCTTCCTTGCTTGACATTGAGCATTTAAAAGGATGGAGCATGGACAATCCTCATGGGATGGCAGCCATGGGGAGGAGGAAATGCCTCTTTAGGAAATGCCCCGCTGAGTGTGGTGAGAAATGCGACGCCATTGTTGTCACATTGATGGTACCAGAGTGCACCGGGAAGTCACATTGCTGTGACATTGTTGCTGTTGTCTATTGAGTTCTGCTCAGAGCCTTTCCTGGTGGTCATGCCTGGCTGCATGAATGACTGTTACTGCATCCTCTCAGATTTGGATGGAGTGCACACGGTGGGTATCCTACCGATGTAAACAGTGATAAGTGAGTCTTTTGCACATGTTATTCGAGTGTGGTCCCAATTGACTCTAAGCTAATGTAGATTTGCTTTACAAGACCCAGTCTGAGACAGTCCTGGTGCCTCAGTAGTGCTGGATGGCCATCTGGTATGACTTCCACTTTGGTAGTGAACTTCCCATATGGCTTGTCCACAGTATAGTCAGGTTCACTATGTCAATAAATTATATTTCGTTCAAAATCATGGTAGATTAGCAAACCTATACATTTTTGGAAAGGCTATAGCATAAGGAAACTAAAAATCAATGTTTACATTTGGAGAGATACCTGTATGGCGGCCATTTTGGATTTTCAAAATGGCCACTGTAAAATACATATTTAGTTCTATTTCTGCCTCTAATTACCCTAAAAACTTTAAAAAATATACTAAACCTATATTTTCAGGGACAAGGAATCCAATGAAAGTATCAAATTAGTGCTATGGGGAATGGTAAGACACGAATCAAAGGTTTTGAATTGCAAAATACAGTCTTTATATTCGCGATAAGTTGCATAATCAAATACATGTTATCATTTTGTACAGGCAGTTAATAACATCAAAATGTGTCACAATAATTCATATCACCAAACATACACAGGCAGTCAGCAAAATCATATATACACATGCAGTCAGTATAACTTCACATCTACACAGGCAGTCAATGACAAAATATACACAGGCAGTCAATGGCATCAAACATACACGATTACAGAATATGCCATTTAGAGTTCGTCATCACTGTCCTGTGTGTCGTATCCGACAATATAGTCCGCATCGTTTTCACAGTCCGTTCCACACAAGCAAAGGTCGGTCAAATTGATTGGCAAATCGAATTGGTCGAATGGTCGATCGAATCGAATTCGATGAATCGAATCGAATCGATCGAATTGGTCGAATAGTCGAATGGTCGATCGAAGCGATTGGTCGAATGGTCGAATTGGTCGAATGGAATTGGTCGATTGGTCGAATTGGTCGAATTGGTCGAATCGAATTGGTCGGAATTGGCAAATATAAACATTGATTTTCAGATTTTCCATGTAATAACGTTTCCAAAAATGTATAGGTTTGCTAATCTACCATGATTTTGAACGAAAAAACATAGTGAACCTGACTAGTATGACAAATGATATCAACACAAGAGGTACCAGGCATATTTCTTATCAATGCAGCCAAAACACCAAGGGGTCATGCGTTGCACTGGTGCAAGATGAAGTGTCCGATCAACCTCCATTAATGGCCCGATGAGACCCAGGAATATGTTGACAATGTTAGGGGAGATATCCAAAAGGAAAAAATCAATTGTATGCAGCCTGTGGCTGCTGGTTACATCTTTTCTGGGAGCTTGGCTGTGCCACTGATGAAGTGCTCCTGTGTTTCCACTAAGCTGGTATGCATTGTGCCAACCTCCTGAAGGATGATAGGCTGAGTCAACCCACCTGGTGTTATTTAAAGGCACGACAGGGGCTCAAACTTAGGACCCTAAGATACCAGGTTACTTAATACCAGGCTTTATCCAAAAGGAAGACAAGTTCACATTATCCGACTGCAATTAAATAATTTTATCTACAAACAGTCACCACCTTCTGCTAAATGGCATTTGATAGGATCCTTTTGAATGTTTCTGGTTCAAGAAAATCATCGTCCTTGCTGTCATCCATCAAATAAATCCTTTTAACTGTGCAATTTGCATGAAGACACTGCACAACTGCTTGATGTAGTGTTAGTCTTCAAACACACCTGCCACTGAGCCATCTCATCGTCAAACGTTACTCCGTACAAACGTCTTTGAGTCCAGCATCCTGAAATTGTTTGCCATTGATTGACAGCAGAATATAGATGGTGAGAATTGCTCCAGTTGTAGAATGATGCTTTGCAGCCGCTTAGTCTTTTTGACTTTCATGTACCGGTAAAAGGTTTTCTTATCAAAGAGCACACGTTTCCTCATTCACGATTGAAGACGTCAATGGTCTTTGTGCTGATCTCCAAATGCGTTGGACTCAACTGTCATTCTTGGATGTGTCGGCTCTATGGTTCAAAACTCTCTTTTCGTTTGAGCAAAACAAATAGCTACTTATTGCACTCTTTCTGGATGTGTGGCTTTACCGCTGATACATTTCCTCCTGCAGGGTAAGACAGGAATTTGGCCAGGGTTCTGGCCCGATACATTTCCTCCTGCAGGGTAGGACAGGAATTTGGCCAAGGTCCCGGCTCGATACATTTCCTCTGGAAGGGTAGGACAGGAATTTGGCCAAGGAACTGGTCTGATACATTTCCTCCTGTAGGGTAGGAGAGGAATTTGGCCAGGGTGCCTGCCCAATACATTGCCTCCGGTAGGGTAAGACAGGAATTTGGCAGGAGTACCGGCCTGATACATATCCTTCTGTAGGGTAGGACAGGAATTTGGCCAGGGCACCGGCCCAATACGTTTCCTCCAGTAGGGTAGGACAGGAATTTGGCGAGGGTACCAGCCCAATGCATTTCGTCCTGTAGGGTAGGACAGGAATTTGGTACCGGCTACAGTCGCATACTCTTTTCGTGGGATCTTTAACAGCTTGGATATCTGCGAAGTACTGGGATGACAGTTCATAGTCAGGTAAAGCAAACAACCCAGTCTAGACAGCACAAAAGTAATCGCCCTACGTCGGCACCATCCTGTCGGAATTCTGAATTGCCATGAATATGAATAAATGATCGTTTTAAGGCCATTTTCCCCCACTAAAGCAGGGGTTAGCCTTGTGGGCCCCATGACAATCATGGTTCCCTGTTTGAGGGAATGTTTTTGTGGCCAGATGCCCCCCTGACGCCAACCCTTAGTCACGCTCTTACAATGCGCAGGGATACCGTGTGCCTATTCTGAATCAGGGTACACATCGTGGTCATTCATCCCAGCAAGCTGCTACTCAATTTGCTGACCTCCAAAGTACGACAGGCTGAGTCAACCCCCCTGGCATTAATTCAGCAATTGACCAGCCCAGGATCTTAGGATCCCAAGCCGGCACCCTAACCGCTAAGCCAACGCCAGGCTTGGGAATGGGAATAAACAAATTGAAACATTCCTGCCATAATACGAAAGATTTTACAACACGCTGTTTTTCTTCCTGTTTAAAAGGCTTTTCTCAATTTCCTCTTCAATTCATTCCACTTCAAAAAAATATTCAATCTCTTACAGTCCTTCTTGCTACATTTTAAATACTCTCCTTCATTCCACCCCTCCTCTATTGTTTTTAAACGGATCTCTGACTTGAAAATCACAATAAACCCAGTTTATAATAAATGTTCGTTTTTCATTCATCATTCACTTTCTAAAGTTCTCCCTCACACCTCCCACCCTAAACTCCGTCCTCACCCCTCCCTTTCAATTCTCGCCCCTCACCCCTCCCCTCCTAAACCTCCCCCTCACCCCTCCACTCCTAAACTCCCCACTCGCTCTCCCCTCCAAATCTCCCCCCTTGCCCCTCCCCTTCAAATCTCTCCCCTCACCCCTCCCCTTCAAAACTCTCCCCCCCCCCCACCCCTCTTCTTCAAAACTCCCCCCCCCCTACGATCTTTCTCCAATTTTCCAATCTCCCCCTCCTCCTCAAAGCTGCCTCCTCCCCACTTCGTCTCGCTTCTATCTCATACCTCCACCTCCTCCAACCTTCTACTTTGCTCTGCCCCCCTTCAAACAACCCCTCCTGTGACTCAACCCTTCACCATCAAACCTTTTGTCCTCCTCATCCTTCCCTTTCTCCTAACTTTTCTGCAGTATCTGACACACTATCAACAGCTCTCCCTACCTCCCCCTCTCACCCTTCATCTTACCCTAACCCTCCCCTCCCCTGTCCTGCACCCGATGCTCCCCCTCCCTCTTCCTCAACGGTATTGACCTCAAACATCCGGGGCCTTCGCTCAAACCTGATTGATCTCTCCATACAGGTTGCTTCTGACAAACCAGACGTAATCTGCGAAACAGAAACTTTTCTCCTTCAAGATGGCTCTGAATCCTTAATATCTCTTCCTGGTTACTCCCTCCTCCGGTATGATAGACCTGCGCCTCGTCATGGTGGTGGGGTTGTTTTCTATATCAAAAGCTCTCTTCCTCACTCTCCTTGCACTGCCCTCTCTCCACCCCACCCCCAGGAGTACCTCTGGCTACAGCTTCCTCTCCGCTCCCACCTTTTGTTCATATGTGTTTTGTACCATCCTCCAAACAGTGATGAGTGATGACCATTTACATTTCGCTGTCTGACAACATGGACCAACTTCTATCCACTCATCCCAAATCTCTCTTCCTCATATGTGGCGACTTCAACTGGCATCATGCCAGCTGGCTGGGTGTGGGTACCTCTCTCACCAGCCATGGCATCTCAGCATAGGACTTCTGCGACTCATTGGGACGTTCTGCGACTGACACAATCTGTCAATTTCCCGACCCGGATCTCAGTCAACTGAGCATCTTGTCTTCTGGACTTGGTTATGACAAACTTCCCTGCGAATGTCTGCTGCTCTTCTGCTCCAATTGGTTCTTCTGATCATGTGCTTGTTAAAGTGGATATATCTCTGGCCAATCTCAGAGAGCCTCCTCGGCATCGACGAGTCTGGCATTTCACTCAGGCCGACTGGCATGGTCTGCAAGCAGCCATCAATCATCTGGACTGGTCTCCCATCTCTACTGCCTCTGACATCAACTCTTCCTGGGAATTCTTCCAAAGTAAACTGCTCTCATGCACAGATTTATCCCATCTCGTCTTCAGTTGTCATACCCTTCCTCCCGTCCATGGTACACTGAATTTTGTGATAAGGCAGTTGCCCGGAAACAACTTGCCTTTGCCTCTTGGAAGGCTAATCCAACGGAAGGCATTCTCAGTTCATTCCACCAAGCTCGGAACAAGTGTGTGTCTACCCTCAGGAGAGCCAGGAAGCACTATCTCTCTACTCTCAAGACTGAACTCTCAAACCTGTCTCCTTCCTCCAGATCCTGGTGGCGTCTGGTCAAATCTGTTTCTGGTATTGGTTCCCCCTCCATTCCCGCCCTTACCTTATCTTACCTCAACAGCTCACTCCGCACGTGAAAAAGCCGAATGCCTCAACTCTGTGGTTGCCTCAAAATCTTGTGTCCCAAACCCATCTTGTGTCTTGTCTTGTGCCCAGTCGAACCCAGCTGCTCCTGGACTCTTTATCCTTCTCTCCTGACAAGGTGGAGAAGTTTCTGTCAAACCTCGACTCTGATTCTGCAACTGGACCAGACGTCATCAGCCCACTGGTCCTAAAATCCTGCTCTGCCCCTCTTTCACACCCTCTCTCTATTCTCTTCACCAAATCAGCCAACATTACCGCTTTACACAAAAAATGTGCAAAAAAACAGATCCTTGCAACTACAAACCAATCAGCCTGCTCCCAATTATCAGCAAAGTCATGGAATCCATCATTGCTTCGGACATCAAATCCTTCCTCTTCTCCAATGGCTTGATCTCTGATCATCAATTTGGTATCAGACCAGGTCTGCTGTCTCAACAATGGATGGAGGTCCTCAATGCCAAACAGGAAATCAGAGCTGTTTCCCTCGACATATCACGTGCCTTCGATACGGTCTGGCACCCAGTTCTACTCACCAAACTCTCCTCTTATGGTATCCATGGAAAATTCCATGCATGGATTGTGGACTTCCTCTCTGGTTGAAGTCAACGTGTGGCCCTGAATGGATTTCTCTCATCTCAACTTCCTGTTCAGGCTGGAGTTCCCCAAGGCAGTGTTCTGGACCCTGTGCTTTTTCTGATCTTCATCAATGATCTCTCTGACTCTCTGGAAAATCCTCTCTATCTCTCTGCTGATGACTCAACTGTCTGCCGTTACATTCATCATCCCTCAGATCAGCAGTCTGCAGCCTCCTCGCTCTCTGCAGACCTGGACAAAATCGCAGACTCGTCAAACAAGTGGAACATGTCTTTCAATCCTGATAAATTTCACACTTTTACTATGTCTCTCCGAAAAGACCGACTGGACAACCCTCCCATCTACTTTCTCAGCAATCCTCTCCAAGAAGTTCTGTCACTCAAGCTTTTGGGTCTCACTATCTGCCATGATCTTTCCTAGGAAAACCACATTTCCAAGCTGGCCTCCAAAGCCAGTCACCGACTGGGCATCCTCCATCGTGCAAAGTCCTTCCTTGGCACACCTGAGCTCCTCACGACATACAAGGCTTTCATCCGCAGCTCAATGGAATACTGTTCTCCCCTATGGGCTGGTGCTCCTGCCTCACACCTAGCTCTGCTTCACGCTGTTGAAACCAAAGATTTCAGAATCATTGGAATCTCCCGCGATTAAGCTGATTGTGAGGGGCTTTCAAGATCAAGCTTACAAGATCTGCCAGCAACCCTCTTCTGGTGAAATTTCCAAAATCAAGACTCTCTGCTCACCTTCACCCTTTCATTCCTCTTTACTCCCACCTCTGGAACAAACTCCCTCACTCTCTTCAATCTCACTCCTCCCTCCAGGTCTTTAAAAGAGCTATTCTCCACCATCTCTTATCTTCCCCCATCCAAAACCTTGATCTTTACTATCCCCGTTAATTCACCCCAGATCCACTTTTTTTGAAATACCAACTTCTTTCCTGGAAGTCCTACCAATGTCCATGTGTTTCATACCTCTTCCAACCCCCCCCCCCCCCCCCCGCTCCCTCCCTTCCCATGCCTCCTTCCCCCAAGCCCTCTCCCTCACACAGATCTCCCGATGTCCCTGTTCTCTACTGTTGTACTTGTGTTCTTTCCTCTCTCTCCCCATCTTGTCTCCCCCTCCCTTTATTATATGTTTTATGTGTCCGTTTTTGAGGGGGGGGGGGGGATTAATGTTAGCTCTTACACGAGCCTCGATCTTGTATACAAAAAATATATATTTATTATTTCAACTACTTTGAAGGGAGTAGCATTGCAATGAGGCTATTCCTCAGCAACCCCCAATCTCATTATGTATGAATATTCAAAAACATGAACGTCAAATGAAGACTGCATTTTTTCATCTTGCCATCTCACCATAACGTGTTGTGCACAAAGGAAGATGTAATAATATGGAATGAGTGCTGTTTTGCTGTTACAGCTTGGCACATCCCCTGTCTTCTTTTGAGAAAGAACGCCATGGTATGTAATCAATTGAAGTGGGCTCTTCCATGGATGCTGTGCACACCTTTTCCCCGAGATGGAAGATTATCCAAAGTACAACTGGTGCACTTATCCAGACAATACAGCATATTATGTGATTGCCTGTCATTACGTTCACAGGTGTCATATCGTACAACATCTGCATGCTATTGCTATTGGTTGGTTACTGACCCAGGACATCAAGTTAATTGGTACTCTTGTCATACCATGTGAACAAGGAAAAATTAACCATCCACTGGTTAATGTTTTGGTTCTATAAGGACCTAGACAGTATTGTTTGATGGGTAACATCTCTAGAAGCTAAAGCCGTATAGAGACGGAGCTTATGGAAAGCCGTATGGTCAATGTATGTTGGAAGACGGAGCTTCAGAGCATACTTAAGCTTCCCCCTATATAATAGGGGAGCTTATACCTTTTGTAGGGTTTGTTTATACAATTAGTGCCCCAATTTTTAATTTTACCCCAGAAGTTTTTTTCTGCCAATTTCGAGCTGTATCTTGGAGCCGGCTGAGACTTTTGGAATGACATTTTGCATAAATAATGGGGATACAAAGTATGCAGGGTTGACATAATTTATTTGACCATGACCTAATGTTTAAGGTCACGACCTAATTAGAGACATTTTTCACCACAACTGGACTAAGGTTTGTCTGATCATAACGAAATTGCCCTTTCTAGATAGCCTTGAGTAAGGCTCATTTACACTTAATTTACATTATATCCCTATTGGTTAAAGGTGAAGGTCAAATGCTGGTATGAAAAACAACAACGCTTGTTTTTGTCATCCATCAATTTTGCCAATGACCGCTTGGCCTTCCAATAATTTCAGACCGCTTGGCCTTCGAAGATGTTTTTGCATCATCATAATAGTGAACCTGCAATGAAGTTGTGCACCTGATATTTGATTTGTCGCCTTGACTTAGTTTTTTCAGATGGTGACCTAATCATACTAAATTATGCAATTTGGCGTCTGTCTGTCTGTCTGATGATTTTTTTGACCGCGATACATTCCGTCGTTACTTATCCAATCTCAACTAAACTTGACAGGATGACTAAGGGTTACACAATGAAGGTTGCAGCGCATTCATTTGCCCCTCCTCCCCAAGGGGGTTTTCTCCCCCAAGTGGGTTTTCTCCACCATTGCCGTTAATGGGGTTGTGTTGAGGTGTATATCGATGTCAAGTTAGCTTTATTTTGGCGTTTTGCCAAGGCCGCTTCTAATAACAAAACGAATGATAATAGCATAATATTAATGTTATTACAAAACAATATTGACACTAATAATTTCCCACCTCCCCAAGGGGGTTTTCCTCCTTGAACAAACGTCGAGCCAACGTTTATAAATAGGTTATCATGGCGTTTTCGTGGGAGCAACGGCCCAACGGCCGTTACCAGAGGTAAATATATTAGAAACCACAGACACGTATGATTAGCTTTTTAAACAGTCGCTAATGCTGTTTATAATACTAAACAAAGAAATTTGGAGGAATCCCGACATCCGTGAGGTAAGTTTTACTTACAGCACTGAGCGAAGATCTACTGTAATCTATATACCCCACAAGGGTTGGGTTAATAACATGACCAGTCCTGCCTCAAATGTGGCGTTTTTCGGAGCGAAATTTTGAAACTCGCTCCTGCTGTTTAACACGAAGCTGAAAGGGAGGAAGCCTGGGTTGTGCTCATTTACCAAGCAGCTAGCTAGCGCTTGCCAAGCCAGCCGTCCTTAACGGTTTTGAATGGAGTGCTTGCTTGAATGCTTAAACCACTTGGCAATCGCTCCACAAGAAACTTGGAAAATGAACACACACCCAATGTTCTTGAGAGCCGACCATAGATCTACTGTAATCTATATACCCCAAAGAAGAATGACCCTTCCTGCCGCTCCCATAGTGAGCGTGTGTACTAGTTAACTAAAAACACCTTTTTGATCGTAACTTGTAAAAAATTTCCTCCGATTTTCGGGACGTTGGGTTTTATGGATAGACTGTAAATGGGAACACATTTTCTTAATTTACCTTCAATCCCTTAATGTTAGGTCAATATAATTTGGTGGTCCAAAAAGAATATGGCCATCATTGGGTCTCGGGCTTGGTGATCGCTTTGTAATTGCAGACATCGAATTGAAACTCTCATTGGGATCTATATAGGCCTACATATTACATATGCAGAAGCGAAAGAGTTCCGCACCCCTCCATCCTTCCGATGTGACCCATACATTAACCTTCGCTTTGCACTTCGATCCTCCTTGCCATTTTATCACTCTTCCTCTGGATTAACTTGCTTGACATTGCCTTAATCTCCTCTGAACACATAACTCATGATGCTGGGATCCCATATAATGTGTTCATTTGTTCACTGCCTATTAATATCCTTTTAAGTCATACATAATGAATGAACAACTAATGCCCTTGTCCTCCTGTGATGTGTGTGCAATCTCATCCTTCAACCGAAGTCACTGAAAATAAAAATCAATGAACTATTTAAATAAAATCAATAAACAACCTTTCCTTACCTCTCTTTTCCTTATATCCTCCATTTGCTTTCTTTTCTTAAATTTAACCCCTTCCTTCTTTCCCTGCACATGAAATATTTAGATTCTGTCCTGTACTTGTTTACACTTGGCTCAGGGTGTTTTTGGCGATTTTTTTTAGATAAGTAAAAGTGAACAGATCTCCATGACAACAGAGTAGAGTTTATGTCCTGGAAGATTCACTGTGAATGGGCCGTGATGGGGGTAGAGATTGCCATTACGAACAGCACTTCCGTCAAAAGCAGCGAAAGAAAATCATTGGCCTTAAGTACATCGTGTCGCATTGAATGGACTGGTTCCTTTTTTTCTGTTTGGATGTTGATGTTGGCTGTGCGTCATTTCCAGCTCAGATATTCGCTTTTCAGAATCTTTATGAAAGCATCTGTAACCAACGGGCGTGCGGAGGATTCTGAGCCGTGATCGATAGCTTGTGTTCTTGTCATTGTCAGCCATGTTTCTGGGTTAAAGTCCTGCCCTTTCGCAGCTCTTATGCTGACTGATCGTTGAGCTTCCATTTATATTTGCTGAGTGTCTGCTTTGAATTCCCAGGACCGTTCAACAATGGTACACCTGGAGCTGGGCACATTTAAGGAACGCTCTTGTATTGTCTCTGATCAAAGCTTTGACTTGTCATAATTGGGTTCGGCCATCTTGTGTATGGGACATCATCAGCTTATTTCTCTCGAAGGCCATGTCCTTGCTTGTCTGTCTCATTCTGTTAAACATGGCCAGACACCTTTTGTGCCACCATTCAAAGCAATGCAATGAATTTGAAAATGTGCCAAAATTTACAGCAAAGGCAAATAATGTACTATCATTGGCATATTTTCCAGAAGTGAAGGGTGGAAGAAGTTCAGGTGGATATGTTGTTGTTGTTGTTGTTGTTGTATAGCCCCGGACAGTTCTGTTGATCAAGCCCGCGGCACAGAGACAGCCGATTGATATCGCAGGAGCGACCAAGACATCCCCCACATCCAGGATGGTGTACCCCCGTCTTCACGAAGTCAGGGCCACGACACAGAGACACAGAGAGAGAGAGAGAGAGAGAGAGAGAGGAAGAAGAAGAAGAAGAAAAAAGAAAAAAAAAGCGACAGACGAGAGGGAGAGGGCCGGTCCATGGGGACCGATCGGCACTCTGACCGTGGCCACACTGCCCTGACAAATCCGGGCAACAAGGAAGAATGGGGAATATTTGGCCCGACGTGTATTGGGGGGTACAACCACCGCGAAGAGGCATCCCGGCATCCCCGATAATTGTAGGTGGGTAAGTAAAAAATTACGCTAGTTGGTAGTTGTGCTGGTTTGTAAGGAATACAATATTGGATGGTGTATTCTCTCCATGAATATATCCTTCAAAGCCAAAATCATTGTGCAGTTGTCCTCTGCAATGGCCATTCCTTTATCCTGTGTTGTATTATCCTTCTCCTTCTCAAAATTCTGTATATCCTTCTCAAAATTTAGTGTGAATGGGCCGTGATGGGGGAGCAGAGAGTGTCATTAAGAACAGCACTTCAGATGTGTAATGACTTTCAATTTGAGGTATGATCTGCTTTGTGTGGCAGTGCCGGGAAGGCAATGTGGCCTGATGAAAATGGGCCAAATTATATTTTTCATTATGATCGTCGTCATTGTATTCATTCCACAACACTCAGAGCATTGCGTATTCTGTCTTGATATTTGTTTCCTTCTGGATTTCCTCTTACCTACCCCTCCAACATCACATCATTCACATCAACATAGGCTTGGTAGTACGTAATACGTATTCATGTGAATGTGCATATTTAGCTCCTGGTACTTATGTATCTATGTTATTCAGCCTGGTATTGGCTTAATGGTTAAGGTGGGCTTAATTAGTTAAGGTGGCTGGCTTGAGATCTTAGGATCCTGAGTTCAAGTCATTGACATAACACTAGGTGGGTTGACTTAGCCTGTCATCCTTCTAAAGTCAGCAAAATGAGTACCAACTGACTGGTAATGGGGGGGGGGGGTGAGGGGGGCACTGCATCAGTGGCATAGCCCCACCCCCAGAAAATGCTGCAGCGAAGCCACCACATGCTGCATAAGAACCACCACAACGACCATGTTATTAAAATTTATCAAATATTCTACTTTATATTGAGAAAGTGTAGTCGAAATGTTACTGGCTTTATAATTGTGACGTCATTATGACATGATGGCATTTGCCAAGATGTGGTAGCGTAACACACACCATGGTAGTACAGCAACATTGAAAGTGTGTAGCAGGTCTCATCATCAAATTATAACACTAATATCACAAGAACAATGGGTTAGCATCAAATTTGATTCAAAATTTGGAAAGCTGAATCCAATTTGTAGTAACAATGTGGGAATAATGAATTGTGAGATTTAGTCCACAGCTGAACAAATGCCCATTCAAACAATGGGTCCTGCAACACATGTGCAATGTGAATGCACAAATTTGACCAATTATGACATTCCAGGTTGTCGACTACCCACCTGCCTTACCTGCTAGGTCGTGCTCCTTGTGGTATTTTCCAATAAATAAATAAAACAACTGAAAGATGCAAAAGCAAGTTTTTTTGACATGTTGCTGATTACTCAATGTATATGTCACCCATTCTGCAAAGTCCAGAAAATGACCTGCCAAAAGTAGTTTCACATGTTACAGGGATGCTGGGAGAAGTGCCTCTCTTTATAAGGAAATACATTTAAGGGGACAGCTTTCACAATACAGTGAGTGTTGTGCATTTTACATCAAGTCGCTCCTGAAACTTTTGGTCTTTCCTGATCCATTCAACCGATCTTTCATTCTCTCTTTCTCATTCACTTTGCTGCATGGAGCAAAAGAGTGGCCTGTTGATTTGAGCATTAGCTTATGCTAATGCTCAAATTTCTTTCCTTCTGTCTCACTTTCTGCCTTAACTAAAATTGCAGGACTTTTTTTTCGGGCAGTAGATTACATGCCGAGCGTACAGGTTTTTCCCTTGCCATTTACGATTTCTGATTTGTCAATTGTCACACCGTCAGTGGAGCAACCGCATGAACAGTTCCTGTGGATTGATGCACCTATCTGTAATAAAGATGGCCGAGGTCACTTGCGCTTGAAGACAAAAGCCGTCCTTCTTGCTTGTCACCACAGGGCACTTCGAGTCATCACAAAGATTTAGCCGTGCTTTTCCTCATTCGTCACTTTCGATAATTCACAAACAGGATATTTTACCTGACGCAGTCCCGTAATGCCTGGAGCTGACTGAGTCTGGGAGGTCGGTGCTTCCAACCCAGCCGAGTCATAGCAAAAACTTTTTTTTTTAATGGTCTATGCTGCTTCCTTGTTTCATATTCAGCATTTAAGAAGAATAGAGCACAGACAAACAACCATACTTTTGCAATACTAGGACATGCTTCCATGGCCGTAATAGCCTCCTACGGCGTTAAAGTTCCAAGCAAGGGAACGTAGATCATTCCCAGGAAGAATGAATGTCCCATAGAATTTCTGAAAAATGACATCGCAAGCCTATTTCCATGATGATGCTTCCTGCACCGTGCTTCATCAAAGCGAGCAGTCATGTCTTCAGATGTGAATAAGACCAGGCTACAGCAGGGTGGATTG
This sequence comes from Myxine glutinosa, assembly GCF_964187855.1. NCBI lineage: Eukaryota > Metazoa > Chordata > Myxini > Myxiniformes > Myxinidae > Myxine > Myxine glutinosa. The sequence goes on from NC_136263.1 coordinate 40,982,207, forward strand.
ATTACTCAACGTTTGAAGCCATTTCCATTAGGAATCAAGTGAAAATGTCATCGTTCCTGGATGTACCGATGATGCCATCATTTATAATTTCCTGCAAATGGTTATAATATATATATATATATATCCCTCGAGGTTACTTTCTCATGGTGTCATGGAAGTGATTTGATTATTTTCATTTTCAGCTACTCCTTCAATGGATCAGCAGAAGACATTGACACTTCTCAACCCCAATTTGCTTATTTGTAAAGAGATTCAGAGAAGAGACACTCTTTTTGTTGCACTGGAGCCGCAGTTTGTCACAATCCATTTGCATTTCTGGAAAGTGTTAAATATTTAAACACAATGTATTCTTTCTGCACATGAGACATCCTGGTGACAACACCTCGGGCACCATGCGGTGGAGACGGACTTGTCCTGACATAAGTGTCTTTGCAAAGTGACTATTAATTTCGAAACCCGAAGAGATCCAGATGTTAACAAATTTCCTTCACTTTATTTGTCACTAGATGCAACTCTGACATCCTCATTTTGACACCATCCACCTCTAATCAATGTCCCCGTGGGTCTATATCAATCAAGTGATGATCTTTTATCTCGGAAGCATCCAGAACATTCTTCCCGGTGCTTCAATATGATTGACCCTAACCTATACCAGCAAACTTAACAAATGACTCGCATGGGTGCCTTTCCACCTTTCCACACGGGTGCCTGTTTACCTTCCAAGCGGAGGTCACGGCTGCGGACGAACGCTTGGAATTGCAGTCAGAAATCCAGAGATTTTGAATCCGGCTTTGCTTGCATCTTCATGCAATTCCAGCAGTTGTCTAGCAAAATAACCCCAGCATGTCTTGACATTCTCATTGGTTGGTTGAAATGTCCCATCTGGCTTAGGCCTTTGTTTCTGTGCTACCCGAATGCGATATCTGCCAGACGTCATTGTAACGCACCCCATGTTGCCTTAAGAGTGTGTGATGAGCTAAGTGTGAAGTGTCAGCAACCCCAGCAAGCATGGCGATGGTCAGGAAGTTGGGTTAGAGAATCAGCTTCCAACGCCCCAAAAATATTTTCCTTTCATCATTCTTTGGTCTATTTCCTCCTCTGGCGAATGTCTTGAATAATGTTATCCGATGGCAGGCCCAGAAGGTTGTGCATCAACCTTTGTCTCCCCACCTTAATCCCCAATCCCACCTTCCTTAACACACATCGAATAAGATTATCCCAACGTTATAATGGTAATAATTACAAACATTTCATACTGTGAACAAGGTGTTATTAACCTTTTTGCCTGTCATTGTGATGTTCATGGTCGACACGTTTCTTACCTGCCAGAAACTTGTTTAGCATGAGATGTATCCCGAAGGTTGGTGTCTCGCTGGGAGCCATTTTGTTCCATTTCATCCCAAAGAAATCTCGATCGCTGCTTCATCTTACCTCTTCTATCAAAGCATGTGGAGTGAGCCGTGGCTTGGAAATGCATTGAATGTTTTGAAGCTTTTTATTTTTCATTACCCAAGGATTGTTTTTCACAACGGATCGATTTTTGTTTCTTTTCTTCTTCCAGACAATTGTGTGAAGCTACGGTAGAGAAGCCGTGTATGGTGAGGCCTCTGTTTTTCACGCTTCACTTGAGTTCTATTGCTTTAGCTAATACAGCCACACTTTGAAAATATATACTGTAATTTGTAATTCGAAATGTTTAAATAAGAGTGTGACCTGATCTTAACTTTTTATGACTACATCGTTGCTATTAAACAATAATTTAACCTGCCTCCCCCAAACTCCCTCCTCAATATCCTTTCCCAATCCCCATCCGCCAATTTGAATTTCAAGCAAAATCTTGGGAATCCGGAAATGGCAAGATCGAGGATGTGTTCTGATTATATGCAACTGGAAGGTTTCCTTCATTCGAGCATTCTTAATAATGCCATTTCTGTTTCATTCGTATTTCATCATTTCTTGGTGCACAGAGGCCTTTGTCTCCAGCTACGTGGACAATGCTTCTGCACCAGAGGCTCTTTCATCCGACGTCTCTTTCTTTCATGATTTATTTACAATGTCCACAGACAACTGCGAATATTGCCTGCGTATCGACATGAATGCATCCCATCACATCTCAGAAGCTAAGCAGAGTCCAGCCCAATAAGTGCTTGGATAGAAGACCTCCATAGAAGGTGAGGTGGTGTCGCCACTGGGCTGTCTGTTCGTGGATTTGTTCCCTGGTGGAGTTGCTTCGGACTCATTTAATCCTAGTGTAGTGCCGATAGGTAGCGCTCCATCTGAGAACATGAACTTCAGGTAGAGACCTCAAGCCAGTTGTCCCGTCTCCAAGTGTGGAAGTTAGATTTCACAGTATGTCAAAAATGGTTTGTAATTGCATGCTGGTCTATAAATTATCTGTCAAGAAATTGAATGTGATGTGTAGGTCAATTGCAGAAGTGATATGGATGTGAAGTTAATGATGAGAATCAGATTATTGCAAAGAGGGGAGGCAAATTGAATGATTCATCTATCTATAATTCCAGTAATCTCTGTACGTTTGTACGTTTGTACGTTTGTCTGTCTGTGACCGCTGTTTCTCGACAACCACGGGTCCGATATACTTTTAACTTGCCAGGTATATTGCTGGGGACCCGAGGATGTGCCTTTTCAAGGTTTCATATTAATCGGACAATTACTTACCGAGCTATGTCCAAAAAACGATTCAACCAATCAGAGAGCAGCGAACGATCGCGTGTGCCGAACGTGGCGGACACACTCTGCCTCGGATGGCACATTTGAGAGCGTATTCATTTATTTCACGTTTGCAAACTATGTTGGCGCTATGTTGGCGTTAAACGATGTTTTAAAACTAATAAAAACGAATTTGCGATTCATTCGCTTTCCTGCGCGTTTGTGTACGCGATGGCGATTTCTTTACCAAACTCCGGAAGCCGTTCGCTTTGGACCGAACCATTTCATGTAAATAGAGGGGGGGGATTGTCACCACTCGCAAGCCGTTCGCTTTGGACCAAACCATTTCATGTAAATAGAGGGGGGGGATATAATTTTAGATATATATATAGTACGGGCATGCCCTAGTTATTTGAACCACAGCGACAGCGGCCGCGACCAAGCTTTTTATATTTATTTAATTATTCTTTTCATGGTCTAAGGCTTGTCATGAAGCTCGTTTTATACGTGGTCTAAGGATAATTTTCTCTTGTTTACTAATATATCAATAGCAACTTCCTGAGCAATTAACCGCTCCATTATATTACACCTCATCTTTGGTCTGCATCGCTGATAATAATTGCTCAGGAAGTGTGAGGGAGGTTTTGTGGAGAATTGTTGTGTATCGGAAAGCCGGGCAATAACTGCTGGTTTGACTGGCACCACAAAGTAGAGGATTGGCAATAATCTCAAAAATGAAAGTAAGACCGTTTATGAACAAAATATCATTTATTTGTAATTACAGAGCTAGAGAAACATTTTTACATGCAGAAAAAAAACAAATAAAACAAATTTCAACTTTTCAGTGATTTTTCTCTGGGAGCCCAGAGTTGGGGAGCCGAATGTCAAAGGAACTCAGGGTTCAAAAGGTGAAGATGGGTTAAATATGCTAAGGTTAAGATGGGTTAAAGATGCGAAGGTTAAGATGGGTTAAAGAATGAGTCAAAGATGCATCACATGCGTGATGGTCCAAATGTCTACCTCTTTTGTTTAGGTGTTCTTGTACAGTACGTATATCCTTATGGCAAATACTCTCGTCATGATGGACCTCAAGCATTTTGTTGCAAATCTGTGTGTTGCTTAACTGTCCAACTGATGATCCAATAATATGTCGACTGCTCTCTGTCCATTTATCCATGCATTTTTCAAACTGCATCTCTCGCCCCTTCCTCCCGGCCTTCAAGGTGATTGTTATGCATCTTCATCCTCTCATTCATAGTGACCCACTCAAGTCGGTGTAATGCCGATCAATAACGTCTTTCAGCGATCCATCCCCATTGTGTTGGTGAACAATTGATCGCATCCGTCAGTGTGCAGCATTGCTCATCTGCCCTGTGGATTTCTCAAGGGCTTTATGTTAGCTATTGCCATGGATTTACATTTGGTAGTCGTACACAGGAGAAGGTCGTGAAGTGAAGACGAACACGAAGATTTAGAGTTTTACACTCGAATCTGTGTTGTCTGCTGTTTTTACACTCGAATCTGTGTTGTCTACTAGTTTTACCCCCGAATCTGTGTTGTCTACTAGTTTTACCCCCGAATCTGTGTTGTCTACTGGTTTTACACCCGAATCTGTGTTGTCTTCTAGTTTTACCCCCGAATCTGTGTTGTCTACTCGTTTTACACCCGATTCTGTGTTGTCTACTGGTTTTACACCCGATTCTGTGTTGTCCACTGGTTTTACACTCGAATCTGTGTTGTCTACTGGTTTCACACTCGAATCTGTGTTGTCTACTGGTTTTACACCCGAATCTGTGTTGTCTACTAGTTTTACACCCGATTCTGTGTTGTCCACTGGTTTTACACCCGATTCTGTGTTGTCCACTGGTTTTACACTCGAATCTGTGTTGTCTACTGGTTTTACACTCGAATCTGTGTTGTCTACTGGTTTTACACTCGAATCTGTGTTGTCTACTAGTTTTACACCCGATTCTGTGTTGTCCACTGGTTTTACACCCGATTCTGTGTTGTCCAATGGTTTTACACTCGAATCTGTGTTGTCGACTGGTTTTACACTCGAAGCTGTGTTGTCTACTGGTTTTACCCCCGAATCTGCGTTATCCACTGCTTTTACCCCCGATTCTGTGTTGTCTACTAGTTTTACCCCCGAATCTGTGTTGTCTACTGGTTTTACACCCGAATCTGTGTTGTCTTCTAGTTTTACACCCGATTCTGTGTTGTCCACTGGTTTTACACTCGAATCTGTTGTCTACTGGTTTTACACTCGAATCTGTGTTGTCTGTGGTTTTACACCCGACTCTGTGTTGTCTACTGGTTTTACACCCGACTCTGTGTTGTCTACTGGTTTTATACCCGACTCTGTGTTGTCTACTGGTTTTACCCCCGAATCTGCGTTATCCACTGGTTTTACCCCCGAATCTGCATTATCCACTGGTTTTACCCCCGAATCTGCGTTATCCACTGGTTTTACCCCAGATTCTGTGTTGTTTACTGGTTTTACCCCCGAATCTGCGTTATCCACTGGTTTTACCCCCGAATCTGCGTTATCCACTGGTTTTACCCCAGATTCTGTGTTGTCAACTGGTTTTACCCCCGAATCTGTGTTGTCTACTGGTTTTACCCCCGAATCTGCGTTATCCACTGGTTTTACCCCCGATTCTGTGTTGTCTACTGGTTTTACCCCCGAATCTGCGTTATCCACTGGTTTTACCCCCGATTCTGTGTTGTCTACTGGTTTTACCCCTGAAGCTGCGTTATCCACTGGTTTTACCCCAGAATCTGTGTTGTCTACTGGTTTTACACCCGAATCTGCATTATCCACTGGTTTTACACCCGAATCTGTGTTGTCTGCTGGTTTTACACCCGACTCTGTGTTGTCTGCTGGTTTTACACCCGACTCTGTGTTGTCTGCTGGTTTTACACCCGACTCTGTGTTGTCTGCTGGTTTTACACCCGACTCTGTGTTGTCTGCTGGTTTTACACCCGAATCTGCATTATCCACTGGTTTTACACCCGAATCTGTGTTGTCTACTGGTTTTACACCCGAATCTGCATTATCCACTGGTTTTACCCCCGAATCTGTGTTGTCTACTGGTTTTACACCCGAATCTGTGTTGTCTTCTAGTTTTACCCCCGAATCTGTGTTGTCTACTCGTTTTACACCCGATTCTGTGTTGTCTACTAGTTTTACACCCGATTCTGTGTTGTCCACTGGTTTTACACTCGAATCTGTGTTGTCTACTGGTTTTACACTCGAATCTGTGTTGTCTACTGGTTTTACACCCGAATCTGTGTTGTCTACTAGTTTTACACCCGATTCTGTGTTGTCTACTAGTTTTACACCCGATTCTGTGTTGTCCACTGGTTTTACACTCGAATCTGTGTTGTCTACTGGTTTTACACTCGAATCTGTGTTGTCTACTGGTTTTACACCCGAATCTGTGTTGTCTACTAGTTTTACACCCGATTCTGTGTTGTCCACTGGTTTTACACCCGATTCTGTGTTGTCCACTGGTTTTACACTCAAATCTGTGTTGTCTACTGGTTTTACACTCGAATCTGTGTTGTCTACTGGTTTTACACTCGAATCTGTGTTGTCTACTAGTTTTACACCCGATTCTGTGTTGTCCACTGGTTTTACACCCGATTCTGTGTTGTCCACTGGTTTTACACTCGAATCTGTGTTGTCTACTGGTTTTACACTCGAATCTGTGTTGTCTACTGGTTTTACCCCCGAATCTGCGTTATCCACTGCTTTTACCCCCGATTCTGTGTTGTCTACTAGTTTTACCCCCGAATCTGTGTTGTCTACTGGTTTTACACCCGAATCTGTGTTGTCTTCTAGTTTTACACCAGATTCTGTGTTGTCCACTGGTTTTACACTCGAATCTGTGTTGTCTACTGGTTTTACACTCGAATCTGTGTTGTCTACTGGTTTTACCCCCGAATCTGCGTTATCCACTGCTTTTACCCCCGATTCTGTGTTGTCTACTGGTTTTACACCCGAATCTGTGTTGTCTTCTAGTTTTACCCCCGAATCTGTGTTGTCTACTAGTTTTACACCCGATTCTGTGTTGTCTACTGGTTTTACACCCGAATCTGTGTTGTCTACTAGTTTTACACTCCAATCTATGTTGTCCACTGGTTTTACACTCGAATCTGTGTTGTCTACTGGTTTTACCCCCGAATCTGTGTTGTCTACTGGTTTTACACCCGATTCTGTGTTGTCTACTGGTTTTACACCAGAATCTGCGTTATCCACTGCTTTTACCCCCGATTCTGTGTTGTCTACTGGTTTTACCCCCGATTCTGTGTTGTCTACTGGTTTTACCCCCGATTCTGTGTTGTCTGCTGGTTTTACCTCTGATTCTGCGATGTCTACTGGTTTTAACCCTGAAGCTGCGTTATCCACTGGTTTTACCCCAGATTCTGTGTTGTCTACTGGTTTTACCCCCGAATCTGTGTTGTCTACTGGTTTTACCCCCGAATCTGTGTTATCCACTGGTTTTACCCCCGATTCTGTGTTGTCTACTGGTTTTACCCCTGAAGCTGCGTTATCCACTGGTTTTACCCCAGATTCTGTGTTGTCTACTGGTTTTACCCCCGAATCTGTGTTGTCTACTGGTTTTACCCCTGAAGCTGCGTTATCCACTGGTTTTACCCCAGATTCTGTGTTGTCTACTGGTTTTACCCCCGAATCTGTGTTGTCTACTGGTTTTACCTCTGATTCTGTGTTGCCTACTGGTTTTACCCCCGAATCTGTGTTGCCTACTGGTTTTACCTCTGATTCTGTGTTGTCTACTGGTATTACCCCTGAAGCTGCGTTATCCACTGGTTTTACCCCAGATTCTGTGTTGTCAACTGGTTTTACCCCCGAATCTGCGTTATCCACTGGTTTTACCCCCGAATCTGTGTTGTCTACTGGTTTTACCCCAGATTCTGTGTTGTCTACTGGTTTTACCCCCGAATCTGTGTTGTCTACTGGTTTTACACCCGACTCTGTGTTGTCTGCTGGTTTTATACCCGACTCCACCCTAACCACATATTCCCTCATGCTGTCATTCAAATAGACTCACTTTCAAGAATCTCTGGTAATTACTCATAAATATTCCACAAGGCTCACCGTTTTTCACCAGGATTTTCATTCCCTGCTCTTTACTTCGGTTTTGATTGCACATTTATACCGAAGCCACAGGTTGGTTGAGTTTTAACTGCCCTGCTGTCAGGAAATACAACACAATGCGTCTCACAGCTCGCTCATCCATCACATCCACACCGGAGTTTGGAGGGTTACCTTGTGAAAAATTCCAAGTGACCTTTGAAATTGCGTTGCTCTTTTAACATCGATTTCCCATTTCGGCCGTGAAGCTATTGGGCTGCGTAAACACGCTCTCGCCATGGGCTTGGTTCACCCTTGCACACTATCAACCCAAGGTGTGTGCCTTACGTAATCCAATGTCTACCTACGGGGGAGCTAAATTCGATCAGAATCAGGAGCCGTCGGATAAAGCACGCAATTTGGCGAACCAACCTTGGGCGGAATATAGCATTGTTGAATAATATATTATAATATGTCATTATCATATAAATGACTCTCTTCTCGGCACACTCAGCAGTCCTCAGACAGGTCATCGACGTCTGTCCCTGCGTCATTCCTGTGTAGATATAGTTAATGAATTGTACTTGTCTTCTGGTTTTAATGCATGCTGAAAGGGAGGGAGTACTCAGTTTTCACTCCTTTTCTTGTACACTGCTCCTTTCCTATTTCATCTCCAGGCGCTGCGTTACGTCATCGCCGGGCACCGAAGGGGGCCTGGTGATGAAGCACGCTGAAAGGGAGTACTCAGTTTTCACTCCAGTTTCTTTTTTTCTTTCTTGTTTACTTGTTTTTAATTGCGGAAAACTTGCAAAAAGATTTTTCAAGTATATTGATTGGTCTTGTGCGTTATTACTTGGCCAAAAAAATAAAAAATTGACAAGTATGTTGATCACTCCGGTTTGTGTGTTTGTGTGTTTGTTTGTCTGTCCGCTCACTTAAACTTGCCTACAGGTCACAATTTTAAACCGATCTTTATTGAATGCATTGTACATACTAGGGCATGCCCGTACTATATATATATCTAAAATTATATCCCCCCCCCTCTATTTACATGAAATGGTTTGGTCCATTCGCAAAGCCAAAGCGAACGGCTTGCGAGTACGGTGACAATCCCCCCCCCTCTATTTACATGAAATGGTTTGGTCCAAAGCGAACGGCTTGCGAGTACGGTGACAATCCCCCCCCTCTATTTACATGAAATGGTTTGGTCCAAAGCGAACGGCTTGCGAGTACGGTGACAATCCCCCCCCTCTATTTACATGAAATGGTTTGGTCCAAAGCGAACGGCTTGCGGAGTTTGGTAAAGAAATCGCCATAGCGTGCACAAACGCGCAGGAAAGCGAAAGAATCACAAATTAGTTTTAATTAGTTTTAAAACATAGTTTAACGCCAACATAGTTTGCCAACGTGAAATAAATGAATACGCTCTCAAATGTGCCGTCCGAGGCAGAGTCTGTTCGCCACGTTCGGCACACGTGATAGCTCGCTGCTCTCTGATTGGTTGAATCGTTTTTTGGACATAGCTCACTAACTACTTGTCCGATTAATATGAAACCTTGAAAAGGCACATCCTCGGGTCCCCAGCAATATACCTGGCAAGTTTCAAGTATATCGGACCCGTGGTTGTCGAGAAACAGCGGTCACAGACAGACACACAGAGATTACTGGCATTATAGATAGATGGTAGTCTAGAGATTTGTGCGCTTGCCTTTGATCTGTGTGGCCTGGGTTTGAATCTCGACCCAGTTGTATGCAGTCCTGCTCGACTTTTGCATACAACTCAAGTTTTTGCATATATCCCCAGCACCTGGGACAGATTGTAAATTCCTGCTCTAACTTCCGGTGGGCACTCCGAGCAATGATGCAAACCTGCAGCTGCATGCTGCATTCGAAGAAAGATGACAACAAGGCTGTTAATGCGTAATGTTGCCTATGATCCCATGTTAAAAGTACCATTGTCTCCTAATACCCTTAACATTTAAAAGAAAAACACATTGTTGCCTCCAAATGTCCTTATTACCTCTGCCACAGGAGGAGGAAGATCATGTCTTCACCCCATTTTGTCTCTTATTCTGTGAGCAGAATATCTTAAAGAATTATGCATAGATTCTGATGAAATTTGGTGAACATGTTGGGTGTGTAACAAGGACGAATTGATTCGATTTTGGTGAAGATCCAGATCCACATACCAGATTGTTTTTAAATGATTCTTCACCATTGACAGATGGAGCAAAAACCATATGTACAGCATGCTATTTCAAAAAGTTGTGGACAAATTATGACAAAATTTGGTCGATGTGATCGGTAGGTGACAAGAACAAGCCGATTCGATTTTGGTTCAGGTCTGGATCCAGATCCAACCTATCAGTGGGATACAAACCGTAAACTGTTTAACCTGGCGGAGGTATGCGCTCTACCGAGTGTCGTCCTAGTTCTATCTTGCTTCTCCATGAAACTTAGGTCGATGTTTAAAGAAATGGAAGGTAACACCTTACACATAAACGGATTTGCATATTAATCAAAGAAAGGTGAATACGTACGGAATTTAGGTTTGTACGTGACACAGGTACAAATCCCAAGCTCACAATGACAGAAATTTTGTACAATTTTGTACTCTCTTATCGTAGCCACAACTAGTTACATATCCAGCATCCCACAATCTCAATGTCTTCGTGTTTACTGATCTCTGTGTTTTTTTTAAATTTTATTCGACAGTTGGTTTGTTTGAACATAACTGGCAACAACGCCAACTCGCGCATCCTGTGTTTATCAAATACTAGCAGGAGTACCCGAGAAGGAGGGCAAAGATATACTACATATACATATTTTGGGGGGAGGGGTGGCCTTGACAGGGCCCCTTCGTTTTGGGTGAGGGAGGGGGAAGGGAAGTTGGAAAAATTTACCCATGCAAAGAGTGCTTCATAACCTCAGTGTTGCACAGGTAAAGAACGAAATTGTAATACCCTCTGCCACCAACACCAAGTGGCGCTGCACGGTACACATTTACATAGATAATGTAAGCCCCTCTCCCGGTCCCCCACACCTCTGCATGAGGCCGTGGCCACATAGACTATGTTACCCCCCAGACAAAGTTGTATTTGTATTTGTACCCCGAGTAAAGTATAAAGTGTTTATATCTGGAGTACCCGGCGTTGCTGAAGTGAAAAAGACACGTTAACATATTTGAAATGAGGGAAAATATAATGGAAAAGCAATTACATCCAAATCAGAATCCATCACAAATGTCAAATAATCATTTTACCTTTTCTTACAATATACGCTGTTGAATGTACCGTTGATCACGTTTCTGAGTTAAGTGTGATGACCTTCAGGAAGAAGAAGATGCCTTACCAACAACTTTGACCACTTCCGGAATGGTTTGATAATAATCATGTTCAAATGTCTGGAAATTATTTTGTATTTATTTATGCGAATGTGTACTTGTATATAACTTTCTTTAATCAAAAAGGCTTCGGCACTATAGATTTACTAGCAGAATTACCCGGCGTTGCCGGGCGGTGGAGAAGAGGAGAACGTGGGTGGGGAGGGGAAGGGGAGGGGAAATGGGGGTTAGGGGAGGATAGGGGGGGAGGGGGGGAAGGGGAGGAGGGAAGGAGGGGGGAAACGTGGGGGAGAGGGGGAAGGGGAGCATTCAGAAGTGGAAGCTCTTAGAATTTATATCTTAAAGGGGAGGGCAGGGGAGGGGAAGGGGGGATAGGGGGAAGGGGAGGGTGGGGGAAAGGAGGGGGAGGGGAGGGAGGAGGCAGGAGAGGAAGGGGAGTGGCTTACGTTTCTGAGTGTAATTTACATTGTAACTGTAATACATTGTAACTCACGTTTCTGAGTTAAGTGTGATGCCAATCAGGAAGAAGAAGAAAACCATACTACCAAATTCGTACACTTCCGGAATCGTTTGATTCATTTGTATTCAAATGTCTGTAATTGTTTTGTATTTATTTATGCGAATGTGTACTTATATATAACTGTCATTCATTTAAAAAGTCTTCGGCACTATCGAGCGATTTTATTTTATTTTTTACTCCAAAAAAAACGAACTTTTTTTTCAATTTTTTTCTTTCTTTTTGCCTAAAACACTCCAGGCTCTCACTGATGAACCTCTCAAAGTTTGAGGAAGATCCGTTCAGCCATCTCTGAATAAACGCGGACACACCACAGACAACTCGCGTTTATATATATATACTAGCCGTAAGCACCCGGTGTTGCCAGGGTTCTTTTTGAATGAATTTACTACTATAAGTCAGCTTTTACTCGTGGCCGTAGAAGATTGACTACTATAATTCAGCTCAGCTTTTAATTGCGAAATGGGCCCAGCCCGGCCGATGCGGCCTCGACCGGCCTCGCCACCTAGCCTATAACCTTCCCGGGGCCCGTCCCGACATTTTTAGTTCTTTTTGAATGAATTTACTACCATAATTCAGCTTTTACTCATGGCCGTAGAAGATTGACTACTATAATTCAGCTCAGCTTTTTAATTGCGAAATGGGCCCAGCCCAGCCGAAGCGGCTCGGGCGGCCTCGCACCTAGCCTATAACCTTCCCGGGGCCCGTCCCGATATTTTTGGTTCTTTTTGAATGAATTTACTACCATAATTCAGCTTTTACTCGTGGCCGTAGAAGATTGACTACTATAATTCAGCTCAGCTTTTAATTGCGAAATGGGCCAGCCCGGCCGAGGCGACCTCGACCGGCCTCACCGCCGAGCCTATAACCTTCCCGGGGCCCGTCCGACATTTTTGGTTCTTTTTGAATGAATTTACTGCCATAATTCAGCTTTTACTCGCGGCCGGTAGAAGATTGACTACGATAATTCAGCTCAGCTTTTTAATTGCGAAATGGGCCCCGCCCGGCCGATGCGACCTCGACCAGCCTCGCCACCGAGCCTATAACCTTCCCGGGGCCCGTCCCGACATTTTTTGTTTCAGAGGTTTCCTCCTATCTTTCACCGTTCAGGAGATTAGCTTGCGCAGACAAACAAACAAAAACTTTCTTTTATATATCTATATATATATATAAAAAACACAGTTTGTGTGTGTGTGTGTGTGTGTGTGTGTGTGTGTGTGTGTGTGTGTGTGTGTGTGTGTGTGTGTGTGTGTGTGTGTGTGTGTGTGTGTGTGTAATGTTACCGATAGACTCCTAAACGGAGAGGCTCACATACTTGATATTTGGCACAGACATGGCCATTGAGCCTGGGAAGAACATGGCCAACCTAAAAATTTGTTTCATAATATTTTTTAACCATATTTTTACCTCAGCGCATTTCAGCGAGGAATATTATGCACGGAATCTGACTGGTCGCAGAGCAGCGCGCTGATTCGCTCAGAGCGATCATGTGATGTTCCTTGCCGCCATTAACTCAGTTACGCGTTCGCACGTATTTCAGAGCGAAAAGCAATTGCCTTTTTTCACATTTCAGTGATGAACATTGCCATTCACACCACATAGGTTTTTTTCCCTTTCATCTTTAGATCCATATTTTTTGCCATAACGTAGCGCATTATGGCTCTCTCGAGCTCGAGTTAGCCAATCACCTGGGAACATGAGGCCACGTTGACCACGCCCACGACAGGACGCAGAGTTGCAATCGATCGCTCAGAGCGATCACGTGATGTTCCTTGCCGCGCGATTGCGTTTTTTCACATTTCAGCGTGGAACATTGCCATTCACACCACATAGGTTTTTTTTTCTTTCATCTTTAGATCCATATTTTTTTCAGCGAGGAATATTATACACGGAATCTGAATCGGTGGCAGAGCAGCGCGCTGATTCGATGATTCGCGCGCCCTCCCCCCTCTCCCCCTCCCCTCCTCCCCTCCCCCTCCCCCTCCCCCCTCCCCCTCCCCCCTCTCCTTCCCTCCCCCCTCCCCCTCCCCCTCTCCTCCCCTCCCCCCACCCCCTCCCCCCCTCTCCTCCCCTCCCCCCACCCCCTCCCCCCCTCTCCTCCCCTCCCCCACCCCTCCCCCCCTCTCCTCCCCTCCCTCCTCCCCCCCCACCCCCTCCCCCCTCTCCTCCCCTCCCCCCCCTCCCCTCCCCCCTCTCCTCCCTTCCCCCCTCTCCTCCCTCCCCCCCTCTCCTCCCCTCCCCCCTCTCCTCCCCTCCCCCCTCTCCCTCCCCTCCCCTCCCCCTCCCGCTCCCCCTCCCCCCTCTTCTCCCTCATGTTTATACATGGAATGCCGGGTACTCCCCCCCTCTTCTCCCCTCCCCCCCTCTCCTCCCCTCCCCGCTCTCCTCCCCTCTGTTCCCCACCCCTCCCCCGCACGGCAATGCCGGGTACTTCCCCCCTCTTCTCCCCTCCCCCCTCTTCTCCCCTCCCCCCCTCTTCTCCCCTCCCCCCTCTTCTCCCCTCCCCCCTCTCCTCCCTCCCCCCTCTCCTTCCCTCCCCCTTTCCCTCCCCCCTCTCCTCTCCCTCTCCTCCCCCCTTTCCCCTCCCCCCTTTCCCCCCTTCCCCCCTTTCCCCTCCCCTCCCCTTCCCCCTCCCCTCCCCCTCCCCTCCCCTCCCCTCCCCCCTCCCCTCTCCCTCCCCCTCCTCCCTCCCTTCCTCCCCCCTTCCTCCCCCTCCCCCTCCCTCCCCTCCCCCCTCCCCCTCCCCCTCCCCCTCCCCCTCCCCCATCACCCTCCCCCTCTCCTCCCCTCCCCCTTCTCCTCCCCTCCCCCTCCCCCCTCTTCTCTCCTCCCCTCCCCCTCCCCCCTCTTCTCTCTCCCCCCCCCTCTTCTCCCCCCCCTCTTCCCCCCTCCCCCCCTCTTCTCCCTCCCCCCCTCCTCCCCTCCCCCCCGTTCCCCTCCCTCCCCTTCCCCCCGTTCCCCTCCCCTCCCCCGCCCGGCAATGCCGGGTACTTATGCTAGTATGTAATAACAAGCATTCTGAGTATTGCGCTGCAATACATAGCCCCTACCGGCAGTCTGTCGTCCAGAAAACTGTTGGGGAAATTACCAAGGGTTATTTACCCACAGGTTCTGAATCGTTCCCAATCGCTAATTACCTCAGGATGGCTCACCTGTGATTCGCACTCGGGACTTCGATTTATACACCTTGCAGACAGGTCAGCAGAAGCACGACAAAATACGTTGTTGATAAAGAACCTTTCGAGTCGCTAAATATATCAGTAATTTATTATATTTTCCGGTTCACGATCAATGATCGATGTGTATATATATGTTGCTCGCTTGGCTCCGCCCTCCTGAAAGCGCGCGCTGTGTCGCACTTTTGACGTTCGCAGATGAGGCTGAGGGCGCGCGGTGCGGCTTGAGGAGAACTCTAGAATAAACAAGATATCCAAGTACTTACTTTTTCCA